>NC_059147.1:20999623-21302653 GCF_020740605.2 Lemur catta | reverse complement strand
ATATCCATAAACCTCTGATTTTTAAAACATTCCTAATGTATGTGCTGTTTATGAGCGTTCCATTAATATGAACATCACAGTGAATCCTAGCACTCAGATATTCTACGGTAAAGAAATCCACTGGACTCTGGAACTTGAGTGTTTCTTAAACTTTTTTGACCTTGAACTAAGGTCTTTGAGAAGTACCTTGCGTGTTTGCCATTCTGTGGAACATACTATGAGAAGCACTGTTCCAAAGTTCTTGTTTTTTTATCCATTACAGATAGAGTTGCATTGCCCTAGTTTCACCATAGCTTTTTGCTTGGGTTCCAACTTGTGCATAGACCATAAAATAAGCCTGGAAATGTGCGGTTCCTGAGTGACTCGAATGGAGTCCTGCTTCTGCCGGGCCCGGGTTAAACAGATCCTGTCTGTGTTGTCCCAGTTCTGAGATCAAGACCAGCTCTACCTGATATTTCAGGGCACGCTGCCCCCTTTGAAATAATCACATGTCTAGACTACATTGAGTGTAAAGTCTATAGAAAATTAGTTTACTCTTTTTCTGGGTCTTATTAATACTACTAATAATGACATTATTGATCAAATACTAACATATGTCAGATACTATTTATCAAATACTAACTGTATGTCAGATACTGAACTATGTACTTCATATACATTATCTAATTTTAATCTTCCTCAAAGCCCTGCAAGGTGGCTTTTCTTAGTTCCATAAGACATGAGTAAACGGAGGACTCAGGAGGCTAAATGACTTGAAGTTCACCCTCTTAGCAAAGGGAGGCTGCAGGATTTCACTGTAGATTATTGACTCTAATCACACTCTGAACACACTCAACTCTGCAACTCACCAAATTAGATGAATCCCTCTGGCCCCAGGTGAGTCTCCAGATGACTGCCAGGTGAGCCGTTCTCCACGGAGGCCCTGGTAGAAATGCTTTCCCCATGGACCTACCAAATCCCACTTTGACAGGGCTTTTGTAGTGTGATGCTAACGTTCCTAGGACCAGAAGCAGTGTTATCCTTAAGGACTTTTTTTTGAGACAGCGTCTTGCTCTGTTGTCCGGGCTAGAGTATGGTGATGTCATCATAGCTCACTGCAGGCTCCAACTCCTGGGCTCAGGGGATCCTCCTTCCTTAGCCTCACGAGTAGCTGGGACTACAGTCCTGTGCCACTATGCCTGGCTAACTTTTAAAATATTTTATAGGAGCAAGATTTCAGTATGTTGCCCAAGCTGGTCTCAAATTCCTGGCCTCAAGCAATCCTCCTGCCTCGGCCTCCCAAAGTGCTGGGATTACAGGTGTGAGCCACGGCACTTGGTCCTTAAGGACTTTCAAAGTCTTAAAATCTTTGAGAACCAAAGAGGTGACTGTGCCGTGCGACGGATAAACAAAGGGTATGGGGAGGGGGGAGAAACTATTTAAAATCAATTTTAAAATAAAAAAAGCACCTGACTGGGAAATTTCAATCAAGAGGTCAGCTTTACTTTTTGTTGGGGAGCAGAAACTTGTGATGGCTTATGCTTTGTGGCTGAATTTGTCTTTTTATTAAAAATGTGTTTTATAAAACGTCCTGCACCGAAACACAAGAGTATCCCCCCACCCCGCCCCCGAACTGAAAGATTTGCCTTTGGAAATGAGAAGTCCGAGCTTCCCCTGTACAACTGTCACACGTTTTCTCATGCACAAGTAGGTAGCAAGAGGGCGCCCAGACATTTGGCTTACTGCTGAGGAATCTGAGGCCTGTGCTTATTCATGCATATTTACAAGGTAATTAGTTGTCCATTCATTCATTAGCGTGTTTATAGGGCCACTCGCAAAGCCTCTCAATTGCAGCTTGGAGAGGAGAGACAGCCAAGGAGGGCCTCGAGGGAACACTTGGGTTAAACAGAGTCACAGCTTGATACCGTGGAACTCACCAGTCCCCAAACCGTAACTAGTTTCGTAACTCAAATATGGCTCGTCAGCCACCCGGAAATGAGATATTCAATTGGCTCATTCATGTTTTGCCTCCGAAAGATAGACTCTTCTTCTTCTTCTTTTTTTTTTTTTTTAAGCCTATCATGTCCAGGCAGAAGTGTCAATATTTCCTTCTCCCCCTGCCTTTATCTCCTACTTAAATTGAGCTATAATTTGCATATTGTCAAATTCACGTTTTGGTATATAGATCTGTGAATGTCGACAGACATACACAGCCATGTAACTGTCACCACCACCGGGGACAGAACAATTTCAGCGTGCTTTCAGAGTAAAGAGTTTCTGTATTTTATCTTTTTCACAATCATCGCATAGATCTGAATTAGACATCGCTTCCTAGAGTGGGGAAGGACACTGTTTGGAGAGAGAAAGGACAGTGGCTGGAAGGTTTGGATCCGTGACGACACAGGTGGTTGCAGGAGCCAGCTGGGGACATCCTGATGGAGTGGCCCATCATCAGAAGAGAGCGAACAGTTCTGCTGACTCAGAACTGATTTAGGGCTGGTTACCTAGTTTTCTAAAGCTGCTTTTTCCCCCCTTTTTGTCTATGAACAGAGGATAATGGATAACCTTTCCTTCTTACATGGGCTGGTGTGAATTACCATCATTCCTGCCGCCGCCTGAATAACTGGGCATGCATCTCTTGCTATTTAAAATCGGCTCCCTAACGGCAGTGCGAGGCCGGCCTCGCCGCCCACGGAGGAAGGAAGATGTTCCTTGCACGAACTGCTTTGCATTCCCGACGAACTCCTCGTGGATATCAAAGAGAGGCAGTTTGTAGGACCTGTGTTTTTGAAAATCTGTCCCCACGTTAGATCTGAGAGGGAAAAAAACGTCTCACTCTTCACATCATCTTCGCACTTGCAAATCCCCTCTGAATCTTTGTTTTTCCCCGGTTCCAGGTGCTCCACGAACACGATTCCTGCGGTCGCATGTGTGTTTCAATATTTAGTTCCTTCAGTCATTTCAAAATGACTTCAAACTCGCCTCCTTCAGGAAACCTGCATTCAAACTAACCCCTTGGAAGAATAGAGGGTGTCCGTGCACGGCTGCTTGTAGAAAAGAGGCGCTCCTGCCGCCTCCTCCAGCTTCAGCTCAGCTTGTGTTTTAAATTCCAGCAGCCTGTTGGTAACTTCCCCCTTCCCCAGGAGGAGGCAGCAAAGTCTGGGGTTGAGGGCTCCATTGTTAGAGCTGGAAAGCTGCCTGTGTACCCACCATCTGTCCAGCTATCTGCCTTCTATCTGTCTAGCCATCTGTCTACCTGTATCTGTCTAATCTCTGTCTGTGTTTATCATCTGTATCTTATCTATCATCTCTCAGTCATATCTGTCATCGGTCATCTGCCCTCCCTTGGGCATGTTATTCATCATCTCAGGGTTTCAGTTTTCCCATCTGTAAAATGGGCTAATAACAATGTCTAACAGGGCTGTTATGAGGATGAAGCGATATGTATCTGGAATGTAGAATAGTTCCTGTCCCGTAGGAAGGCTCCATAGCAGTCGCCTTCAGCTACTTTCATGATCTCCTTTTCACCTTCCTTTTCCCATCTTCTGTTTACAAAAGCAGGACCATACTTTCTCACTTGGGGCTTTCCTCAAACCCTACCTTCAGTCCAGTGCACATGTTGGAATCAAAACAGCCGTTCTGTTCAACCCTCCCCACCCCCCCTTCATCCTATCTGGGACTTACACGTCTGTAAGTTTCACTGCATTTTATAGCTCTTTTCGCTTTGCGGTTTGCTCATATTTTTTCTCCGTTGTTGTGGTTTCATGTGGTCACCGCTTCATTTTCTGTACCCCTGTAGACATCCATTCTTCTGGAACGTGTTTGGAAGTAGTCACTGAGAACCGTTCTAGATTTGCGGGTTATAAAGTTGAGCCATCTGCAGCCCACTGCCTAATTTTGTACGGCCTGGCAACTGAGAATGGTTTCTACATTTTTACATGGTTGGAAAAAAAAAAAATCAAAAGATGTCATGATACATGAAGATGACATAAAATCTGAATTTCATTGTCCATAAAGTTTTATTGGAACACAGCCACGCCCCTTTGTTTACGAATTGTCCACGGCCGTTCTCACATGACAGCTGCAGAGTTGAATAGCCACGACAGAGACCAAATGGCCCACAAAGCCTGAAATGTTTACTGTCCGGCTCTTTACAGAAATTGTTTGCTGACTGCTGACTTGGAGTGTCGTTCTAAGTAAACCCACAGGAAAAAATAGCGTATCTTGATGTGAGGCGTGGGGTGGAAGGCAGATTATATGAGAAGGGCCGTGTTCATGGAGCTGTGGGCTTGCATTTTCAGTATCTCCTATTCCTCGTCTGATGCACTTAACATATTTGATGGGATGTGTGTTAGGTCAGTTTGCATAACACTTCCATGTCAATTTCCTGATTCTCTGTCCAGCTGTAAAGCCAGACCTTGTCATCTTGGAGTACTGGGTTTCATAGGACACAATCCCTTTCCTTAGCAATGAAGGCTTTGTTTCTTTGTCAACCACGGTAGTTCTTCCTGAATTTCTTTTATCCGTGTTCAAAACCCGGCCTTTTGTGCTGAATATCTTCACACGTTTTAAAACAGTGCAACTTCGGGCTTTTCAGCTCTGCACATGGAAGGAGACCATGCATTGTTTTTCTGTTGGCGTGATTGACTTGTTCTTTAAATAAAACTCCAGCCTTTGTTCTCAGTTCCCCACTAACTGCCATATTCAAATTGTTTGTTCTTGTCTAAAATAACTTCACTTTGTGCCAGTTATCCTGCCGTCTTGCAAACAATTAAGCACAATGTTTACAAAGTAAATTGACACCTATTCTGGAAAAAATTTTGCAAAAACAAAGAAAGAAATCCAAATAACAAAATGGGGAAGAAAAGGAATCAGACAGTCCTTTATTTTGTACAGAATGTGTTGCTGAAAACTTGTCCAAGAGTTGAACAATGGATTCACATGTTGTAAAGTTGGGGGTTCCATTTGTAGAGAATTAAAAAAAAAATCAGTGTTATAAAAGACCTGATTCTGATTTGGGCAGGCCATGCTTTCCTTTGGCCAGAAGAGCTGGGGCATGGGAGGTACCAGTGGGTAGGGAGGGGACATCTTCCTCTGCATTTTAGGGAAATCGAGCCAGGTGTGTACTCTGACTATGGTGATGGTTGAGCAGGCCCTAACCTGGAAGCTCTTTATATGGATGTGTCAGATCTTTGGAATAAAAGCAGAGGAATGTTTTTTCTTTTAATTCTCTTCCTATGTTACTAGTAGCAGTATGAGCCTGGGCTATCTGTCTCGTGCATGCATGACATGCACACACACACAGCTGTCATCTGACTGCTTCCCAAAAGGAGAACCACAGTGGGAGAAGACAGGACAGCTGTTGGGACAGGTGTGGGGCACAGGCTGGATACACACCCCGAGCAAAAACGCTGACCAAGCGTCTAGCTCCTGGCCACACATGGTCTACGTGTCTGTGTCGCTTGGCTGCAACAGTCGCTCTAGGAGCCTGAGGCTGGAGGGGTGCTTCCTCCCCACCATGGATCTGAGTAGCCACCTTAGGTTCTTAGGCTTACCTAAGACCTGCCTGTCCTCTGCCACCTTTTTCAGGTGGCAGCCAGTATCAGGCAGTGCCCTTTTGGTATGGCTGGCAATCATTGTTTTTCTTGTGAAGTACAAAAGGATTGCACATTTGCACGCTATCCAAGGATGTGCAAATAAAATGTATTTTTAAAATGTTTCACAACAGATCTGCTCTTTCCTGGGAGCCTCAACTCTTCTGGGTAGGAAGGAAAAAAGAAATTTGGTCTGGTGCAATGTCAAGCCTCTTAGGTAAAGATCTCTTTGAGATGAAGTTTCGTTCTTTTAGATTTTTTGTGCAAGCTCTTGGGCAAGAGCTCCCGGGTGGGTGATGGAAGGATCCCAGTCCTTGGTGAGGGGTGGGCGAAGTGGGAGATGGTGGTTCGTGCACTCAGGACCCTGTTGTGGCCGTGGCATTGTCCTGTGTCTGCCTGGCTGTGAGGTGCCCTGCTGTCACTGGTGCTGAAGTTTATGGTCATGCCAGGACGCTCCCAGCTGACTCGGCTCCTCCTTGGCACCAACCCTGAGTGTCTCCTTGGGGCCTGGTTCTCAGGACTCCTGGTCTGGGACGTCTCCGCTGCCATCTGTGGCTTCCAGGATCACTCCATCCCTGCCATGCACACAACCCCCATGTCCCCAGCCCATCAGCTACTTCTAGGTCCTTCCGCAGGGCACCCAGTGAGGAACAGATACATTCCTTGCGATACAAGAGCTGAAGGAGCTGTTGAAAAGCTAAACTCAGGCCCTCCCTCTGCCTCTTCTCCAATGTGACTCTGCTATGGACACCCCAGGTTGGTATGGGGTGAGGGGAGTCAACCTTTGATGTCGTCATCGCTGATTCTAGAGCGCCTGGCGAGAAGGAAGGCCGCTCTGTGCTTTGGTTTTCCCCTCTAATCGGTTTCCCATCCCCTCCCACTCCCTTCCAGGATCCTAGCCAGGAACACAGAGGTCAGCATGTGCCATTTTCGCCACCTGCGTTCATACGGCTTCACCTGGTGTCCTGCCAGTTCCTCTGGGTGCAAAGAGTGGGCTTCCTCTTTCCTCTTCCTGTTTGTTTTACTATTTCCCTTCATCATGCCGCCCCCCTGCCTGGCCCCCAGCTGGAAGAGCGACATGGCTGCCGAGGGACGTGTTTTATGGGGTCAGGAATGGAAATCACATCAATTTCAAAACACTGCCTTGGTTTTACCTCCGTACGCGGCATGCGGGGCAGTTTGAAGGTGCGCTGTGTGACACGCACAGCTCGGGGGCCCCCGGGATTTGACGTGGAATCGTCCAGAACCACAGCTGTCCAGTACCCGAAGGCTCACTAGGTGTTGAAGACACAAAATACTTCTGTCCCTGAATGTGCCCAACATGCTCTGGAACATGGGGAACGTGAAACCTGCTTTTGTCAGACAATGATACTAGAAAGTTCTGTGTCAAAGGAAATTGTTGTTGTTGAGGAAAGGCTCCAGCTGGTTCCTGGGGCTCAGGCCGGGGAAAATGACTGTGTATCTGAGTGACATTGGGTTGGAATGAATAAATCCAGGGCACCCTTAAAGGTAAAATAGTCGTGTAACTCTCAGCTGGGGAGTATATGTGGGCCATCAGAGGGGGTTACACTGGCTTTCTCTGCCCTGGAGGTAGTGGGGATTTAGGGGTCTGGGGAGGGGATCTTTCGGCAGCGAGAGGACATGGGGGAGTTCTTGCCACCTCTTCCTTTCCCTCTTCTTGGCTGTCCCCCCACCCCCTTACCACTTCCTGCCACTTCCATCCTTACCCTGCAGAGCCCACGCGTCTTAGTAGTGTGTTAAAGTTACACCTTGTTTACTATTCCCTCCTTCATTCAGCATGGATTGAGCACCTGCTGTGTGCCAGACACGGGGCTGGCTGTGGAGTGACAAAGATTAAGTCCCTGTTCAACCCGGATGCTTGGACAAGAGAACCGACTTGTGCAAGATGGGATCTGCGGGAGTCACTGAATGTGGGAGGCACATATGTTCGTCAGCAGAGACAGGGAGATGGGGCCGGAAATGGGAAATGGAGAAGGGAAAGGACAGGGAGGATGTTGTTAGCAAGACTAGCAGCAAGGGCCTTGTGCACCGTTGGTTCGGACCATACGTAGTCCCCAAGGTTAGGGTTAGGGAGATGCGGGTGGCTGGAGTCATAAACCATTTCTGGTGCCGGAGGGCCAGCAGCATGTCTCCTTAGGGCGAGCTAACCACTGTGGGAGGTGAGCTACGTTCATGGGTGCTCAGGGGCCATTCCAGTGCTTTGGGTCCTTTCTCCTTTCTTTGATTCAGGACAGTGAAGGGAGCTTTAGTCCCATGGTGGATTCAAGAGAGCTTTATAAGGATAGACATTTAAAATATCCTTGAACATTTTATTTCATTCCATTGTACATATGTATTCCATTGCACTGAAGTTTTCCCAAAACTAACTGATTTTTTCTGTCATAGTAATTGCTTAGGTAGGGACATGCAAGGATACCTTCCAACCTGTCAGCTCCTTATTTACTTGTATCGCCTTCTGGAAGGCTCTAAAAGTGTAACCCCAAACACTCCAAAGCATATTCTCAATTCATTGTTGTGCACACCTAGCTTCTTTCCGCTTTTGTAAAGCCAGGCCGGTACCCCTAGCTCAGCAGGGGAAGCTGCAGGTACCAGTGACAGTGGTAGCAATTGTCTGGAATGCTCCCCCTTGCCTGTTGCTCATAGGTTTTTGTTCTGGTTTCCTTCTTGGCTGTCTGTGATGTCCTGATCCTTCCTTGATCTCCCTTGCCTTGGTATTTGAGGGGAAATTAGGTTTCCCCTATGGTCTTATATCTGAACTGTTCTTTCAGGTCCACCAAACATTGTAGGAAGCTTCTCGGTGAGCCTCTGGCTTCTAAGAACTCCAGTCCATTCCTGACCTGCTCGTGCACATGACACATGCATGTAGACACGCACACACACGATGGTAGAAGTTGCCTTGCAGGACCTCACTAAGTCATACTCTGCTTCTGCCTCCATTCTGTACAGCTTGATGTGTGGAAAAACTCTTCTTCAACTGCACTAGAAAAGACCTCTTGTTGTGGATACCTGACTCACCAATAGGAATCCCCCCTTTCAAATAGCACTTCATGCTTCGGCAAGTTCTTCCAAACTCATTATGCCTTTTAGCTATCGGGAAGCTATATTAGGATTCATTGGGGTTCTCTGAGTGCTGGGCCTTATTCAAACCTCATGTAGATGATTTTCATCGTGTATAAATTAAATTGGAAATACGTATTTTTCTTCAAGCTGGCAAGAAGAATCATTTTCTCTTGAGTCACCCATGTACCTGACTTTGTTAGAATCCATTAAAGATGACAGAAGATGTGCTCATATGAAAAATCTTTTACCTGCCATTTTGTTTTGGTAAAACATACAAAACTGCAAAGCAAAGTTAAGGCGTATGTTGGCTATAGCTCTGGCCATAGCAACCCAAAACAGGAAAAGTAAGATAGAAGTTCTAATGGAAGAAAGGCTTTCTGGGCTAATTTAGCATACTCTAGATACATTAGCAATTTACCACATTCAGTCAAACTCTGAAAGCACTCACACATTTCTAGTGGGGCACACACTCCGTGTCAACTGGTCATGTTGAAATGGAAACATGGATATGAGTTGAGCATGTTTTGTCCCAGTGTGTGTGGCAGTGACACTGGGGCTTTATGGACAATTTTCTATCCCTATACCGTCACTGAAAGAAGAATGGATTTCTTTTGGAAATGGCAGAAGTGGGGATATGCAAATATCATTCAGGCAGTGATGTACATGCTTCCATGAATTCCTGCACTCATAGTGACTCTAAAGCTTGGGTATGGAGAGCTTTTTGGGGAAAGTTGAATAGATTTGAAAAGCAGAACACTATTAACATAGTTAGAGTAGTTTGTGTCTTCACCCCAAAACTTTTAGTCTGCAGCAAGTCTGAGGTTTCACCTAGGTAGATAAATAGGTCTTGGGCATGGACAATCATAACCTGTTAGGCAAAAGGCAATAATTACATTTTGATGAAGTTCAAGAGTTGAAACTGACTAGATGTTTAGGTTATGGGGATATTGTATCAGAGAAGTGAGGCTTGATCAAACAACCATTCCAAAGATACCAAGATAAGTTTGGTTCTGACTCATGCTTACTCATGTGACCCATCAACAGGACAGTGAGCTTCTGTTCCTGATTGTCAGACTTGCTCTGTCAGAAGCTCCATCTTGACACACAGGCTTTGTCTTAGTCTGTTTTGTGTTGCATTAGCAGAGTACTGAAGAATAGGTAACTTATGAAGAAAAGAAGTTCCTTTGGCTTACGATTCTAGAGGCTGGGAAGTCCAAGAAGCTGGTATTGGCATCTTCTTGACTTCTGGAGATGGCCTTCTGCTTCCTTAAAACATGATGGAGTACTGGGAGGGGCAGTGGGCATTGCCAGAGAGACAAAAAATGAGAGGCAGCTTTGCTTTATAACAACCCGTTCTCTCAGAAACTCATCCATTCCCTGGAGAACCAACGGAGTTTCGCGGGAAAGACATTAACCTATCTTATGACCTAATCACCACATGAAGGTACCATCTCCCAACAACATTACATTGGCAATTAAATTTCAACATGAGTTTTGGCAGAGGCAAGTGACATCCAAAGTATGGCAGGCTTCGACAATCCCAGAAGCAGGAAAAGTGAAACTGTGGTGAGCCATGAGTGCTTGGATGTGACCAGTTAATGAGGGTTGTATTTCATTGAGTACAGCAAGTTGCTTTAGAGGAGACAGAGCAATGTGATCCTGCCCTGTGGCCTAGAATGTGTACTGAGCATTTGTCAATAACTCCAACGACTACTGCGGTTACACTTGAGGATCCCGTTATTCTCCCTTGCTTTAAGAAATGGCTTACCTTCTCAAATCCTGAATCTATCCCACTTTAAAATTTTGTTTTATTCCCTACCACAAAAAATGAAGATGTTAAATAATCCATTTCTGTAGTTAAGACTCTCACTTTAAATGGATTCAGCCTGCAAATATTTATTCAGTTTTTTCTGACATGGGCATTATGTTCAATGCTATCCTCAAGTTGCTCATTGTCTCACGGGGAACAGATTCTATAGACAAACACTTGCAGCAGAGTAAGATGACTTTTCCTCTGCAGGTGGGTTCAGTGTGGACTTGGAAGTAGCGAAGAAGGTGCTTGTGGACACTCAAGACAACCTACTTACACTGAAACAAAGTTCCTTGTGCTTCACTTTAAATCTCTCCTTTCCTGTTCTGGACTAAAAACTGTTCTTGTCTTTGAGTGAAAGCTTTCACGTACTTGAAATAAATACCCTTCCACTTTCCTCCATATTTTTTTCCATGGAAAGTGAGTGCAGTTCTTTTCATTTCCATAGATCCATTTTCTTTTCTTCTGTGGTCTTTTCAAGTTCTCTACCTTGTCCTAGCCAGGATGTGGAAAAAGTGACAAGACAACAAGGAGTAAGGCACATTTGGTCAAAGACCAGGCTGGTTGAAAAACATCCTTGACTGCTTCAAGGGAAAAACAGGAAATTTAAGCATAATTTTCTTGACTACCTAGAGGGAATCAGCTCTCCCTTAGCTTAGAACAGAAGCTGCCTCAACACTAGAGAGAGTCACGTCTTGATTCTTCGTGTTTCCATTCTAGGTCTCTCAGACAAAGCAACTTCTGGATGGCTGCCCCTCCCCATCTTCCAGGCAGCCTCTTTGGAAAGCACTTTGTCACATGGCTTCGCCAACCCTGCAGACATGGCTTTAGATTTCATTTTGTTTGTCTTGCTTTTGGTAGCTGGGGAAGTCATGACATAGAGTTGAACCTTTGCTACCAGAACACCTTTTCCAGTCATTTTTGAGGGCAGCCTTCCTCCCCTGCTCTCCTTCAAGTCTCCTGTAGACTCACTCTATGAATGGTCTGCAGAGTCTGGCCTAGGTCTTGTGTGTCCATTGTTAAATGTCATCTATGTGACAGACCCTATGGGGGAGATGGTCCTTCTCCATTCCTAATATTTTCTTTTATGTGAAGAGGTGTCTGCCAGCATAGCTCCTGGCCTAATTCTGACCCAGTGGGTGTGGATTTAGCTGACTGGTTAATCTGGGAAGAATGAACAAGGCACTGGCTCGGTTCTGTGCCTCTTTCTCTTGGGACCTGCCTTCCCTCCAACACTTGGACCATTAAGGAGAAAGTCTGCCTAATTCTGTGGGTTACTTATCAGACAATCAGCTCTGTGTCCTACAGTGTAGCCTTTCTCATTAGCAAAAATGTGTCTGGACCTTCTTCTGTTCTTGCTATTTCTTGTTCAGAAGCCAAGTGAGAAGAAGGGGAGGTACTTATTGAGCACCATTACACTGTGAGATGAAGAAATGTGTTTTAGGAGGAAAGACCAGATAGTGCTCTGGGCAATGAGTGGACCAGAGGGACTGTCAGTCTAGACCTTCCAGAACCAACCCCAAGTTTCCTTTAACCTGCAGAGGCTCACCTTGGCCAATTCCTCCAGAGAATCTTCTCCAGTGACTCCAGCACCCTACTGATCTCTCCTTCCTCCTGCTTTCTAGGGCACCAGTAGACTGTGTGGCACATTATGGTACAATTTGTTTAATTTCTCTATGTCTCAATTTCTTCATGCATTTTAGAGCATAATACCATCCTTGTAGTTTATTTGGGGGGTGAGCAATTGAGATTACATATATATACACTTACGTATACACACACAAGTATATGGTCATTAAATATAAAATATCTGATTTTAAATCAAAGGTCTGGTTTATTATATTTCAAATAAGAAGCAGTGCCATTAATGAAAGTATGCACCTAAACTATCGACACAGTTCTGCCATCTTAACAGTAGCTTGTTTATGCCAGTAGCGGAGAAACCTAGACAGTGAGTGGTGATGAAATCATGAAAGGCGTTTTCCACAGCTTGTTGAGAATTGAATATATTTCCTTGCAAGAAGTGGTCCAAAGCCTGGAAGGAGTGGTAGTCAGTTGGTGCAAAGTCTGGTGAATATGGCGGATGACAGAGAGTTTCCAAGTCCAGCCTTTGTAGTTTGAGCAGCGCTGTTTGTGTGACATGGGGTTGAGTGTTGTCTTGCAAGAGGATTGGCCTGTCTCTATTGACCAACCTCGGCTGCTTAATTGCAAGCATATGTATAAAATCACACACATATCATACAATATGGTACCTAATGTATAGTAGGTGCCTAGTTACTATTAGCATCTTTGTATTTTTGTATCACTTTATGTCTCATTTGATTAAGGTCCTGAGTGTTTTGGAGACAGGAGCTATGCTTTCTATTCCTTTTCTCATCTTGCAAGGAACTGGTAACCAATTCTAAGTAAATTTTTGGAAGAATTGTTAAAGCTTACATAAAACTGATCAACAGCTGTTTTTGAAAACTTCTGAAAACTTCCAAAAGTTTGGGCAGGAAGTACTTGTGTTCCTTTGTATTTTCTGTGTGTAAGGCTGCATTAGACAGTTCACTTAGGCAACAAAATACTAAATTTCGCTGTCAAATTGCCTGTCTCTGAACTTTAAAACCCTCCCTAAATCTCTGACACTTATCAGCAGCCACTGTGATGGAGAGAATTTGTGAGAAAAAATACTTAGCAATATACCAAAAAAAAAAAAGAGAGATTTTCAAGTGGTGTGTATGTATATATATAATATATAATACCAGCATGTGAACAAATAGTAAAGAAACAAATCAAAGATTAAAATAATTTCATTTGTCAGAAGTTAGATATCAAACGATGCTTCTAGAATAAAGTATATGCCTTAAGCTCATTTCAATCTTCTGTCCCTAGTCTTAAGGAATAGTTAACTGTGGGGTCTTCATACCATTTCTTACGCTCTTAGGTTGGCATTTCTTATAAAGTAAACATAGGGGCTTATGTGCAAACAGCCCCAAGTGAGCTAGAACTTTTTTAAGAAGTGGCAGGAGGCTGGGCAAACTCCATATACAGCAGAGACCCGGTCAGTTAGTGGTATCTGGACCAAAACCAAATGGCTTTAACAATGCGACAAAAGCAGAAGAAACTGCCATCAGGTAGGGGCCAGCCCTGGCCAGGTGGGGACAAATGATGTCCCGTTGCCTGTCCCTGTCCTGGAAGGAAGCCTCATAGTAGGCAAACTTCCTTCCCCCCATTTCTCACCCTTATGTCCCCCTGCCCTTTCTTTTTAAATCTGTTCCCTGTGGATGCAAAGAGCGATGAGTTGAAAGTAATCATTCTTGGTGGGAGGGTTTTATAAGGGAAAGTTGCGGGATTGCCAATTATTTTATAATTAGGTATCAGATTAACTGTGTGATGGAGAGAAAAGTCGAGGAATGAATTGGCAAGAGACGGTAGCTGGTGCTAGGAAAGTCTTTCCCGTTGATGTTCATTGGCGACGTGTAGATGAATCTCTCGGTGCCGTGCATACTCATCTTCCCCAACCTTGCTCTTCCAGCTGTCGCTTTGCCCACTCCCATCTGTTTCTTACGCTCTAATAAACGGTAGCACTAATTTATTTAGCACCTCTCATCACAGCCCCCAGGGCCGCTCCAGCCCTGCAGGGATTCTCTGCCAAAGTGTGACGACTTCAGAGTGGACACATGGCCTGCTGCTTCCGGACGTCAGTGCCAGGCTCTGAAATCGGACTTTGCCTTCAGGGACGCTCCCCATCAATGGTGTGATTTTTCCGTTGCCCTTTTCAAATCCCTTTAGCCGTGAGCATGGAACATTTGGCCCATTTCTCCAGGGCTGCGAGTACCCTGGGAGTTGCTTGCCTAGACAAAGTCTAGAGTATTTGTAGGTATTTTACGGTTGCTTTTGAAAATGTTTATTGGCCTTCTCTTGGGTCTTCTGGATGTATCTAAAGGGAAAGAAGAGAAATGTGTAATATTTGCATTCTTGAGGGTAAGGTCACTGTTTGAGTTAGATACTGGTCTGCCAGGTGTCTGGATCTCTTTCTTCAGTGCACAGAGGTGATGGATTTGGATGCAGTGAGCGCAGTTGGCTGCCTTGTCCATGACCAGTTTCTTTTAGACTTTGAACTTGAAGGCTGCTGTTCATTGGCATATTGAATGGTGGAGGGGAACGATACCTTTTGCAATATTTAAAAGAAATCTGACATATGAGATTTGGAGTACAATAAGACAGTCAATTCAGGAAGTTAAAAACATTTATTTCTTATAAACTGATGCTAAGAATGTTTGAGCCAAGTGCAATTTGTTGATGTTGAAAATTTGTAGAAGATAGGAGAGGCAAATGCCAGAGATTTTGAACAGTGAACCAGGGAATCCCAGACATGGGCTTCTTTATAGGAAATGGGAACAAAAACCAAGGGTTTGTGTGGGAGAGGTTGAGAGGAGAGAGTTTTCACTTCCCCAAACACACAGGTTTTTAGCGTGTCACAGTTAACCCTTCTTACAGTTTTGAAATTAGTTTGAAAGGAAATACATTTCTGATATATATATGTATATATATATATATATTTTTTTTTTTTTGGAGAAAATCAAGAAAAGGAGATTTGCTTTCTAACATTCAGAGTGTTGTTTCTCAAACTATGCTTCAAGCAACTATGGCCTGATGAGACATTGTTGAGAAAGGGAGTCTGTAATCAAATAAATTTGAGACATGCAGCGTATGTTTTTCTTTCTCCTGGAGATTTCCAAAGTGAGATAGGATATTAAAGGCTCTGATAAGTCCTGCAGTGTAAAGAAGCCAGTTCAACTTTGTTGATTCAGTCTTTTTCAAACTGACTTGAGCACAGTGTTTTTGTTTATTTCCTGTATCACATCTCTGTGTAATTCTTTCAAGGGAATAAGCTTCAGGAGATGCCAACATATCATCACTGTTCCTGAATTATAACTATTCTGTGAAGCAAAATATGCCTAAATGCATACACCATGTCTTGTGTGACGTCTGAGGTGTCATTAAGAATATCTGTCAGGTACCCTTTGCCTCTTGTGACATGTCAGAGCATCCACTAAAAGACATGCTCAGGTTTGGTTCTTCTAGGTGCCAGTCCCTACTTGTCCCATTGATTGCAAATCCCACTGATCCTTTTAGATTAGAGGTCAGCAAACTTTTGTGCGAAGGGCCAGATAGTGAATATTTTCAGTTTTCTGGGCCTGCTGGCCTCCGTAGCAACTCTCAGTCCTGCCACTGTAGCATAAAAGCAGCCCTCGATCATGCATACGTGAATGGGCATGGCTGTGTTTCTGTACAACTGTATTTACAAAAACAGGCAGAATTTAGCCTGGAGGCCATAGTTTGTCAAACCCCATTCTAGACTCTGTTCAGAGTCGATCTCCTTGTTGCAGACTTTCCTGGGGTTCTAGACGTTGGGGCCCCATTAGTGTGAACCTTTGTTTAGCACTTGCATTATTGTGTCTGGCCGTGTTCTCTCTCGTCTGTTACTGACGTTGCTTGGGGGACAGATGGCCCCAGGGATTGCCCTGTGTAGTGGATGCCCCTGCCATGGCCTCTCTGGCCATCCTTTAGTTACTTCCTTGGCTTGCAATACTCCTTCCCCCTTCTCTCTGCCTAATTCACTCCTACTTTGGCGTAAGGTCTTCGCCTACTTAAGCTTTTCTTGACCTCATGGATTTAGTAAAATTCCCTCATTTTAAGTACACAAAACTTCATGTACCTCATAGACCCTGGCTCTAATACAATTTCCTATTTATTTTTAAGATCAGATAAGTACTGTCTGTCGTTTCCCAGGGCTCTAAGCTCTATAAGGGTAGGGATTTGGCTTCGAAGTACTTAACTATTACATGCTTAGCACACAGCCCAGTGCCTGACATATAGTAAGTGCTCAATAAAAATTTGCTGGAAAAAAAATGAATGCATGAACTAATGCTTGACTGATTGAACTCATTCATTCATTCACTCATCCCTGGCTCAGTGTTTTGTATGAGAGCTTACACATGTATGCTTAATAAATTATTTAAAGAATAAAAATGAATGACTCTTGTAAATCTTAATACCTAAAAGTGACACGACTTCCTCTGGCATCAGTTAGAAATGTATAGGTTTTGCTTCATGCCACCTTGTGTTACTTTCATCCAAATGTTTGATTACTTTTCAAATTGAAGTCAGCTACAACTGCCAGGCACAAACTTAACAATAAATGACAGAGAACAATTCCTTTCTACTTGGGAAACCTTCAGTATCTGTGCTGAGCAGAACTCAACTGGACATTAGCAGCTAAGAGTAAAGCATTATAGCTTTCTTTCGTATATTCTTTAATTAAAAAAAAAAGACAGCAGAAGGCATCTTTTCAATGAAAGCCAACTTGAGAAGAGCCACCAAGTGGAAAATTCTAAGTTAAGATGCAATTGTGTTATTAATTGTGTTTTAGGGCCTTTTACAAAAGTCGTAACGTGGTGAATTTGGGATGAATGGCTGCTTTTCCTTCGAAAGTTGGGCTTCTCAGCTGGCAGAAACCTAATGTGACTGAACTGTCGTACATTTCCTGGGCTTCTAGAGAAGAAAGCTTCAGCCCAGGGTGACGGGGTGAATGGAGATCAGAACCCCAATTCTGGGTTCTCATCTCAGAAAGAGAAAACAGCTTCCAAGGGAAAGAGAAAACAGATACTTGAAGGCCACAGACAGGAAGGAAAAATCTCACCTGGTTTGGTGTTGGGTCCAGTTTGAAAATTTTGGTGACACATTGTGCTGGTCACTGATGATGCAGAGGTGTCTTTCTACGTGACTGAAATTGCATAAAGGGCCAGACATGGAAGGCAGTGTCTCAGCTGTGCTCAAAGGCAAACATAGGGGGTGGATCCCTTTGGAATGGGCCTCCCGGCATCAGAAACCCCCAGACATGGGGTCTTTGGGCTGCATCCACTTTAAGGCACAGGGCCTAGGATGTATGGGCATCTCAGAAGCATGTGAGCAGAGTGCGTCTGCAGAGATCAGCCCATGACTGTGCATTTCAGACAAGAGTGTCTTTGACTTGCCGCTGAGCCCAGTGCCCAGAAAACTGTCTTTTCTCAGTCATGTGTCTGTCCTGGGCAGCTGGAGGGATGTCTGTGCCCCAAATGGCTCTAAGCTTTTGGGCATTTATTTAGACAGAGGCTAGATCTAAACATCACCATCTGGCCACCTTAAGTCTCAGACTGCACGGGCCAGACAGGTCTTAGGCAGGCCACTGCTTCTGAGTGTTCCCATGTGCCAGTGCTACGTTGAGCACTTTACTATGTCATCTCAAGTTGTCATGGCAACTCCGATGGGTAGGGATAATTCCCATTTTACAGGTGAGGACTCTGAGGCTCAGAGGATTTGTGGTTTGCCTGAGCCCACACAACAGGTAGCAGGCACAGCTAAGGTACAGAGATATTGGAAAGGGTAAGGATCAGTTCTAGGCAAGATTGTTGGGGCTTTTGTGGTCCTAGCACCCCTTTAGAAATGCCACCAAAGATGGTGCCTGATCCATGTACCTGTGTTTCTCCAAGCAGAAGAGACCTTTGTGCCAGTCGTGGAGAAGGACAATGGCTGATGATAGTATTTTGGGAATCCGAGGTCACAGGATGGAGTTTCTGATAGAATTCCTTGAGTGACGTTTTATGGACTCATCTCTTCTCTCATCTCTTCTGTCTTGGTGGTAACACTGTCCACAAATTAGTGGGAAATTTTTGAGGTGTTGGCCTCAGAGAGTTGGTGTTTGAATCTGTGTTCCCCCCCTTACTAATTGTATCAATTTGGCAAGACTCAAGCTCTTTGAACTTCAGTTCCCTTGTTTGTCAACGCCGTTGTCTCCCAGGTTGATTACAAGAATGAAATGTGATAAGTGGAAAATACTGGGCACCCAATAAATGGAGTGATGATGACAATGTCTGTTAATTCCTTTTTAATCTTAATAACATCGGTTGTGCACATTTCTGTTTAGTGTCACAGAAATAGCAGTGTGGTTGGTGTTACAGTTATTTAATGTTGTGTAACAAATTACCCTAAAGCTCTGTGGCTTAAAACAGCTGTTTATTATTATGTCATGATTCTGGGATTGACAGGGCTCAGCAGGGTGGTTCTTGCTTGGGGCCTCTTGGGTGGTTACAGTCAGATGTTGGCTGGGGCTGGAGTCATCTGTAGGTTTGACTGGACTGGGTGATCAAGATGACTCACTCACAGGACTGGCTGGGAACTTACTGGCTGTTGACCAGAGCACATCCATGGGCCTCTCCATGTAGATTGTGAATCACAGCAATGGCAGCTGGGTTCTAAGAGAGAATATCCCATAAACAAACATTTCAAGAAGCAGGAAGAAGAACCTACCGAGCCAGTTAAGAGTTATCCCCAGTGCTGGCACTGTGTCACTTCTGCCATGTTCCACTGGTCAGAGTAGTCACAGGGCCACCCAGATTCAAGGAGGTGGAGAAACAGACTTCACCTCCTGGTGAAGGACATTGACAGGGTCACATTGCAGAAGAGCTTTTGGGATGGGTGATCGTGCAACCATGTTTGGAGAATAGGAACTGCCACAATTGGTTTACAGTCTTTACACTTGGCCAGAGGACAGTGGCTTCTTTGGTTTGAATATGGGAGATGTCTTAGGAATCAACTCTGGCATTGGTCCATTGGACTGAATTATGATGTGGTGACATTCTGAATGTTCTCCTTCCCTACCTAAGAACCCTCATCGCTGGGACGCGTTACCTGCATCATGGGATCTGTTTTTTTCTGGTTCTATTCTTGCCTGTGGCAGCTAAGTTTTCTCTTCCCTCTCCTCTTATACAAAGTCATTTTTAGTTCTTGGAATTCTCTTCTTGATGCTTTCCGTCATCGTGGTTGAGATCAGCAGGTGCAGCCAGATAGTTCAGCCTCGTGGGTCTCCCTGTTACAGTATAGAATGGCCCAAGGTTGTGCATTTAGAATCTCGGGTCTTAAAGTCTGTGGCTTGGGAAGATTTGCTGGTGGGATAGGCCTGATGGAAAGTCTCTGAGTGCTTTTTTCTAACCCAGTGGTTCTCAACAGGGGGAAGTCTTACCCCAGGGACAGTTGCCAATGTATGCCGTTATTTTTGACTATCACAGTGAGGGTTGGTGGTGGTTGCTCCTGGTGTCTAGTAGGTAGAAACTAGGGATGTTGATGAATATCGTGCAATGTACAAGACCCCTCCTCCACTTCCCAAGAAAGAATTACCTGGGCCAAAGTGTCAATAGTGCCAAAGTTGAGAAACCCAGGTCCTGACTTCAGCTATCATTCCTGTTGGGAATGCATTTTCCCAGGCCACACTGTTAAAAGGGAATCTCGGTCATTGCTGTGCCATTGGTAATCCGCTGCCGTCACCCACACAAGGAGCACCCAGTTGCATGGGAGACGAAGGTTTACTTGGGCAGGGTGATCAACTTCATGGCACAGATTCTCCAAACAACCGGTTTATCATTATGTGTGTGAGTCCACCTAGCCCTGCCCAGGTCACACGTGTTAAGCATTGTCAGGAGTTGAAGCTGGGTTTTCTTAGTCATTGCTGTGTTTTTGTCACCATTTGTCTCAACCTCTAGAGCCTCCTGAACTTCTCTGAATAATCAGTCTCTGGCGGCTCTTCCTTGCCTGTTAGGAAAATGCCCAAATTGTGAGCAAACAAAATCTGAAAACCAATCTGGAGTGCACTTCGAGAAGGTGCTGCAGAGTGATGAACACCTTCAAGCACAACGTGCATTTTCATCTCAATTTTCTTGAAGGCATTGGTGTTAATTTTCCTTCACAGCACCAGCAGAGACCCCGACTGAATCTCTTTAGAACCTGTGGTTGAATTGGGCTTATTGAATGCTTTGATAGAAAGTCTAGCAGGGTTGCCAGCGGTCTGAAGCCCCCAGTGACCCTTTCCTAGGTTGCAGCTCCACGGGAACTGGGGCTGGTGGCATCTGCTAATGCTGTGTGGGTGATAGGACCTGTCATACATGCCATTTGTACATAAAATCGCTTAACCCAAAATCCATCCATCTGCGGTATTGGGGAGGGAGCTGAGTT
Organism: Lemur catta; assembly: GCF_020740605.2. Taxonomy (NCBI): domain Eukaryota; kingdom Metazoa; phylum Chordata; class Mammalia; order Primates; family Lemuridae; genus Lemur; species Lemur catta. The sequence goes on along the minus strand of NC_059147.1, from coordinate 21,282,157 downwards.
GATGTCAGCTAACCTGAAGAAAGCCACCTGGCCACGAACTCCCGAATTAACTGAAATCCCATTGCCAAATTTTCCTTTTTTTCCTCTTCTAAGAAGTATTAATGAGCTACCTTGCCCCCAAGTAAGTATTTGATTTTTTTTTTGCATGCAGTAGGATCTCTGTTGTGCTGTAAACAGTTGCAAATGATAAAATAAATCAATATTTGTTAATGTTACGATGCGGCAGCATCCCCCCAGATCTGCAAAGAATGATTTATAGACTACAGCATTTCAAGCCTGACCCAGTCGGGTCTCAGAAAGCACTTAAAAAATAAATTTACCCTGGCCTCTCTCACCCCATTTCAAAAAGGGTGACAAAGATGAAGTAATTTATAAGTCACACTTTTATTAATGCTTTTAACTTTCATACACTTGGCTTTGTTGGCCTTCCAGTGGCATTAGTGCGGGGCCTGGTTGAATGGTAACCTTCGGCACTTTGAGGGGGGTTCGGTACAAATGATCAACTCATAAATAGGTGCTGGGCGCCACATTATCCTGCCATAAATTCAGCAGACCTTTCAAGTACATCAAGTAAGAGCAAGGTGTACTAGGCGTTTGCTCCGAGTTTACAGACTAATGCGGTACTAATGAATGTCTGGGCAAAGAGTTCCTAGACTGACGTCCAGCACTCTGCGGTGGAAGAGCTGTTGGTGGCAAGGGAGAAGGAGAGCCTTGTAACACAGGGGTCATGGGCACCAGGCCTGTGTGTTTTCAAGGGAATCAAATGGATGCTCCAAAGCTGTTGGGACTCCTTTGCAGACAGAGCAGGAAAGTGAGGAATGGACTTGAACGTCACCATCTGCCTGTCAAAACTGTGATGTTTAAGACTCACTATTAGGGCGTCTCTAACATGAAAAGGAGGATTGGTAGAGAAAACTCCCCGAAATGATAATAGCCACCTATTTACTTGAAGTCTTTAAAAAGGAGGCTGTTGAGGTTTGCAGGATTAGTGGTGACAGAGTATTGACCTGTCAGAGCAACTTAGAGAAGCAGCAAACTGCTGCTTTTCTCCCTTTTCTGGGACACTGTGAGTGAGTCAATGTATTTCATTGATTAGCAGAGGACAGGGGGAGAAAAGTATCACTGAGATCACTGGCTCTGTGCTTTAGAACCGCTTTGGACTTGACTCAGAGCATGAAACTTTCCGACACACCTTGATCTGTCAGCTTGAGAAATTGCACGCGCCAGTGCACGTAGCTGTGTGCAACGTGGTCAGCTGTGTGGGCACCGCGGTTGGAAGTCCTGGGCAAGCCTTGGTTACGGCTCCTCCTTCCTCATCCCCAAACCCAGTGATCGTAAGTCATGTCACTCAGTCTTTCCTACTGTCTCCCTTACTCGTGGCTTTATGTCCGGTCCCGTAGCCCCTGAGAGGCTGAGGCTTTCAGTGTCTTATGCCAGGAATCCCACACCGTCCAAAAACACCATGATCTGATGGGGTTTCTTGAAATCTTCTCTTTTGTTTTGTCTACTCTCTTCTGACAAACCCTCCATGATGGCCAACTGTAGAATCACGTCCAGTTTTCTTGGCTTAGATGCTCATGGTTCTCTGGCGGGTCCCTAATCCCGGTCCACTTCATCTTCCATATTCCAACTTGTGCATTCAGGGCCCTCAGTGCCCATGAGTGAGTGCTCAGTCTCTTCTGTCTGGAGAGCACTCTTGCCTATTCAGTCTCTGCCCATCCTGCAAGACTCAGCTCTCTCTCTTTTTCATATCTCCTTTGTGAAGCCTTTTTAAAAATCAGGGGTCAGCAAATGTTTTCTGTACAAAGCCAGATGGTAAATATTTTCAGCTTTGTGGGCCATAAAATCTCTGTCACAGCTGCTAAAGTCTGCTGTTGTAGAGTGAAAGCAGCCACAGATAGTACGTAAGTGAATGCGTGGCTGTGTTCCAATAAAACTTTATTTATAAACATAGGTGGTTGTCTGGACTTGGCTTGTGGGCCTAGTTTGCTGATCCATGATTTAGATATGAGGCAAACTCACCTTCCAATGAATGCACATAGCACATTTAACCCTTTCTTATATATTTCCTTTTGGTAGCTTAAACATTAAGATTATTTATGTTGCATGATTTAGTTATCTCCACAATTAGATTTTAAATATCTCCTGCCCAAGTGAGTATCAGCCACTGAAGTTTATTCTACTTCAGTGTAGAATAAAAGAGATGAGCTATTCCTGCTATTTCACATCCATATATGTGTTTGTATGCACAACAGAGTTTAGGGGATTTTTGTGCTAACTGGCTGCCTAGATTCAGGTTATGGCTCTCTGCTGATCAACCCATTTTCTGCCATTTTATTTTTATAGGTGGAGATATAGCTACGGAGCCCAAGAAAGAGTGGGGTCAGACACTCCAGTTATTTGAAACGTAGTAGCTTTCCCTAAGTCTCCCAGTGCATTTCAACCTCATCAGAGTGCTTTGGAAGAAATGCCACAGCCTTTATGAGGTTGGTTTCACTGGGGATTAGAAAGTGGGTGAAAAGTAGATGAGATTTGTGTTCTTAGAGGTACTTCCAGATAAATTTCTGCACAGTTGACACACTACATGATATGGTTAGAGTTTGGATGTTTGAAGGCCACTTCTAAGGGTTTTTTAGGGGCCACTTCCTGCCTGGGATTTCTGTTGCCAGGTTCAAGTTTACACTAAAGGTGAGTTTGACTGCAGAAGTCACCAATGCTGGTGAAAAACATTCTGATTTACTTAGATTAGGAACACGCCTACTCTGTTTGGAAGTGTGAGTTTTGAAAAGATAGTCTGGTGATTTGTTTCACTATTAGAAATAAGGAAGTCAAGCTGGATGGGAGATTGCAGATAATAACAATAGGTTGCCATGATAGTATCCTCATAATTCTAATACTTGTTACATGCTAATTATAAACCAGGCATAAGTGCTTTGCTTGTGTTTACACCTACCTGTGATGTAGTCTCTGACATTCGCCCATTATATTGGAGAAATGTTTCCTAAAATTGGTGACTATCACCCTACTGTTAAGTATGGTGATTAAAAAAAAATTCTCTTTAGAGATTTTGGAGTAAGCTGAATTGATTGCAACATGATAAATCCTATTGTTTTAGTATATGTGGCATGTGAGTTGTAATGTTAAGACGTAATGTTAAGACGTGAACTATGTAATGTCAAAAGAAAAGATGGTGTTAAGCTTTGTTTGAAAAATACCTATATTATATATTTTAAAATTAGTATAGAAAAGGCATCTTTGCCACAAATCCACCTGCCGAGCAACTTTTCCATTAAATCATGAAGAACGCAAGCTTACTTCTTCCTTATAAATTCAGAATGATCACAGCCATCCAAATGATCTGATTGGCTATAAGCCAAGCTAGAGGTTTTATTTGTTTTGTGTTGTAATTTTCCAAAATAACTGCCATGTGCTTGGGTTTGGCTTTCTGGATTTATAGTAAGAAAGAGAGTCTGTCTGGTTGCTATTGTTGGTCCATATGGCCGTTGACAGGGGTGGGAGCAGGAGAGGAAGTCACTCCTTACCATCACTTTGCCTGATTTCATTTAAGTATAGAAGCTGATGGAAAAAATGGAAGATTACAGATCCCACTCCGCATTTCCATCCCTCTGTTCTCCCCGCGGTTATATATATTTTTAATTGCAGATGTGACTTGCAAGGAGGAATAAGCGGGCCGACAGATTCCTACATGATGATTAGAGAAGGCAAAATCACTTACGACTTAAGAGTGATACCCAATAACAGAAGATTGAAAGAAATGAATTGCTACAATGAGTTAAATTAAATTCAGCCCAACTAATAGTAGATTAAGCAAACATTACAAATTAAAACCAAAGCTCCAGACAAACAAGGGAACAAATCTTGCCTGGAGCGGAGCTGCCAAGGGACCCAGCTGATGTCCCTGATCTGTGTCTCTGCTCCGGGAAGGAGTCCTTGACTATCTGAGGATTTAGTGAGTCTGGGGTATGGGAGAAGGAAGGAAATTATGCTGATAACCATTGGCACTACTAGCAAGGCAGACTTCGGGTTCAGTGCAAGAGCTGTGGCTCTAATGATTACCATGGGGTAGGCTTCCGAGGAGGGCCTGCCTCAAAGACCTTGAGGTTGATAAGATCCTGAAATGAGTGGGAAAACATCTCTATGTTTATCGAGGCAAGGGGACACCTAAATGCCCACTGTGTTTTGGACTACGTACGTCACTTTTTATCCTTTTTTTTAAAAGCTTTATTGAAATGCATATCTAGGAAAGTACACAAATGATAAGTGTGCAGATTAATTGACTTTCACCTATGCAACCAATTTTCAGATCAAGAAAGAAAACATTCCCAGAATTGAGAGAGTCCTCTGCTTTTCTGGTCACCATCTACCAAGGTTGACCACCTTGCTGCTCCGCCATTTGCAATCCACCCACCTGAGAATCCTGGATCACTTACTTAGTGCATCTTGCCTCCCCACCTAAACATTAACTTAAAATTAGAGAGGTAGAGAGAGAGATGAGAGAGTTGGGGGATGGAGAGTGGAGAAAACAGAGGGATAGAAAGTGTGATCCTGGTTTGCTCTGAGAAAGATGTTAATGTATTTCTGCTTTGGTAGCTGGATATTTGCAGAGCCAGAAGGAAAGACTGGTTTTGAGTTTGCCGGGTCTATGTAAAGTAGATTCGCTGGAGGCCCAAAGCTGAGCATTCACAGTAGGACTAATATCTACTACTTAGTACAGATAATGCCTTACAGACATTAGCTAATTATTTCACATGGCACCCTAGCGAGAAGTAGGTAAGTATTATCATATCTGCTTTATAAATTGAGTTAACAGGCATAAAGAGATTAAGGCTGCTCCTGTATTGGGAATTTGCCCAGTGAGTTGCTGCCTCACCTGCCACCTGTATGCCCAGTGGATCTTTAGACTGCCTGGCAGTCTTCATGCATTCATCTGTTCTTTTACTTATTCACCAAACATCTATCAAGCTGTTTCTCTGGTACTGTGCTAGGCTGTGTGGAGGATACAAAGATGAACAAGGCATAGTCTATACTGCAAAAAGGATAGTTCTTATAGGGGTTAAAACTTCAGTCCCATCGGAGGGCAGGCAGGCAGTGTAGATGTGTGAGCTGGCAGGGATGAGGCAGTAGGGAGTGGTGAAGACTGTGTCAAACTGGAGGCACCTTCCCCATCTAGTTATGATGACATGATAACTGCCCAGATATGTCTATGATCAGGAGCCCATAAAGACAGATAGTTTGCAAGACTTTATAGAGAACGAAGAACATCACTTTCTATGTTGCAGTGTGATAAAGATTCTAATAGTACAAACAAGTAATGGGAACACAGAAAGGAAAGACATTCATTATGTCAGAAGCAGACAGGAGCACCCAAAGAGTAGTTGGGAGGGCTCTAAAGACAGATTTAAACCTCTAAGATCTTAGAGTTTAGAGCCAGGTGGAGACTCAACCTCTGCCTTTACCCCTCCAGTGATGGGGAATTCAGTACCTGGAAGACTCACCCCTTTGGAGGTCTCTCCACTGCCCTGGTTTTAGTGGGTGAGTGGGCAGCAGGGTGGTGGTGAAGAACACCCCAAGCTTCAGAATCAGCCTCTTTGGTTTTGAATTGTAGACTCCACCACTCACGAGCCATATAACCTTGGGGTAGGTTATTTCATCTCTTTGTGCCTTAGTTTTTTCATCTGTAATAAGAGAATTTTTGCAAGGACAGAATGCAGATAAAAAGCTCAGCATAGTCTTGACAGGAACACTCAAACTAGAGTTATTCCAAGATAGCCAGAGCCAAGGGAAGCTTGGGAATGGGACATGACTCCCCACATGGTGACAAACCACTGAACCCCCCAAAAAAACCATCACTGCAGAGGGCACAAAGTCATTATGAAATAGGTAGTCTTCTTCCTGTCAGAAAGGAAAGGAACCAAAGAACACCTTTAATGCTCTCATGGGTATTAGTCACTAACTATGGCTTTTGTGCCCTGGGAAATTTAGATTGTACGTGTCACTTTCAGATCATGCAGAGAGAAGAGGCAAGTGGAGCTGTGCACAGGGTAGACTCAGATGTCTCAAACGGAGGGCTCCGATTCTGGAGAAAGATAAGAGCCAAATGTGGTCTCTAAAATAACTAAGCCAAAACCACATTCTAGTTTGGTTTTCATCATAATGAAGAGACAAAGATATTAATTTGATGTCCCTAGAGGTGGGAATTCTGGTCCTTTCACACTAGAATGGGGATTTTAGGGGACTACGGAGCTTCATATCCCAAAATGTGTTTTCCATTTGGTATATTTGTATTTTTAATGACTTGGTTATTATATCCTTAGTGTGCCGCACTCATTGTTTTTAATCTCAGTTTTCCCGAGTCTTTCATATTATCCTCTTTTTTTAGATGCAGGTATGAGGCCCAGAAAAAGGAACTGTTTAGGATTATAGTGCTATAGAATTTTAGGGCTTTGAAAGATCAGGGAGATCATCTAGTTAACTAACCCCTTTTACAGATTAAGACAATGAAGCTCAGAATAGCAAGTGATTTACTTAAGACCATGCAGCTAGGGTCTGGACTTGAGTCCAGTTCTAAAACTTCCCTGATCATGTAAGCTCCTCCATTGTTTTTAGTTGGATGACCTTCGCTAAGTCTTTTTCTTTGACCTTCCATTGCTTTTTTGGGGACAGGGACAACAATAATAATAAATACCATTATTCATAGGATTGTATTAAGGCTAAAATAGGATAATGAGCAGGAAAGTACTTTTTGTAAACTCTTTCTAAAATGCTATAAAAACTTGACATATTATTGTCTGAAGAAACTCAGCAAGATGGTGGAAAGTCAACAAATACAACTCAAATAAAACAAATCATTAGATTTAACGACCCTTAGAGCTTATCTAGGTTAATAACCAAGTCATTGAAGACTTTGTTATGTATCTTATTAAAGAATATTTTATCATATGCATTTGTAAACTTCCTATGCAAATAGGATTTTGACCATCTTTGAAAGAGAATGTTCTATCAGAGGCCCAAATAGTCTGAATCCACAATCCTATTTATTAGAAATGGTAAGAGACTATTTGGTTAAGCTGTACAGCTTCATTTTTGCAGGGCTGGGTTTAAATCCTAGGATTTAACTTTCTTTCCAGGGTTAGCAGGGTCAATGGGGGAGGGAAGGCTGTGGTCATATTTGGGGCAACCTGGAAAAAAAACTACAATGTGCACGTAACCAACTTCACCTTTCTAGATTTGCTTTTTGTTTTGTGGTGAGGGCTGAGGAGTTAGACATTGCAATGGGTGCAATGCAGGAAAATGCTTTTATTCCCTTGAACTGCTACTAAGCAAAGCAACAAAAGGTCAAAATAGGTAAGAGGAAGGACAGGTGGCCCCATGGAACCCTGGGTGAAGCTGACATTTTCACCAGACTAAGTAGAATTTTGATGTTCTCATGATTCCTGAAAACTATATGCAAGGTTGCATTGTATAATGGAGCTGTTTTTTCTTTTTAATGACCAGATCTTAAAGAGGAACTCACTTTAAAATCCCCTCCCTTGCTCCCACACACGTTTAGTAGCCAAGATCTCAAGGCTGCTAAGGGTGAGTCTCATGGAGAGATGAAACCACATTCATAGTCTTCCCACTCCATCTTCAAGGTGCCATATTCCACCGACTCCCTCAGTAAATGCACTTCCATTGTTACTAATTTAAGTGATGGAGTGGGCTTTGTGAGAAGAGGCACCATGGAGCAGGCAGAGCTGTGCAGAGTGAGTTCATGAATCCGTGACAACTCAAGGTTGGGTTCTGGAGTGTCTGCGTGGATGACGGACCTGCTCCAGTCTAGGTGAGGGGACACGGACTCCCTTGAATGAAGCTGCAGGCCTGGCTACCTTTTCCCCACCGAGACAGGCTTCCAAGCAGTGGCACTTCCCTGGGTCAAGTGCACTTTCATTGCCATTTCAGGGAGGTTAGCACATTACTCTACACGGCATCTGCCTGGTGAAGCTGACCTGCGTTACAACTTTCATGATGCTTGTCACTGAAAAGAGGTTTCAGCCTCAGGAATAGACTTAAAGAGGCCTTTTAATTCCTCCTAGGAACTCCACCTGTACCTTGGGATCGTGGCAGAGTCACCTCATTCTGACAGCAGAGGAGAGCAGGAATCTGCTCCCGTCTTCTCATCAAACCTCAGCTTTTGGGAAACATTGCTCTTATTGCTTACTGCAAATGCATTGCAAAAACACAAACCATGTCAAAAAATATATATGATAGAACCAAATCTATGCAGCACCGAGTCATTGATCAACTGTTATAAACTCTGCTTCTCTAAATAGTAATTTGCTGTGACTCTTTAACGTGTGGATGTCCTCAGGCCTGACTCCCTGTTCTAGCAGGTTCTCTGCTAAGGCTGCGTAGAATGCTGGATTATTGCCCTCGCGGGTTAGCCACTCTGCACACTGTATTTCTCTTCTAGCTCTTAATTCTTCTTTCTCTCCTAAGATGTTCCTCTGGCTGTCTGGAGACTAAAGCCAGTGTATCTGTTCCCTCCCCTCTAAACTAATTTGCTTAAATGGTTGTATGTCACGTCAGAATCAAAGGCATCTGCTTCAAGCTCCTCTTAAATCTCTTACCCAGGCTCCTCCCTTCAGTTTCATTCAGTTTCCTTCCATTCAAGGGACAAGTGTCAAATGCGTACTGGTTGGAAAGCACTTGGCTAGGTGCTGGATGGTGTGTGCGTCTGTCTCTTCATATCCATCCATCCATCTTCTGTCCACCTGAAACATAACATATAAGGGGCCCTCACTTGCACAAGCTAATGGACTGGCTTCTTACCGTGTCCAGCCCTCCTTCTTTCTGATATTTAAAACTAGGCAACATCAATAACAATAATAACTACAATAACGGCAATAAAACCAGAAGCTCAGCCACCAGCACTTTCGCTACCAAAATGCAATGAATGAAATTCAGTAGGTCCTCCCTGCAACATTCATTTCTCAATTATGCTCCCAAGGAAGTTGTTTCGTTCTGAGAATTGAAAATACACTCATGATCCAAGGATATGGTTTTCACCATTTTCCCCCATTTTTCTTGCAAAGCCTTCGTCATGGAAAGTTCTCATGGAGGAAACTGGACTGTGATCAGTGTGTGCGTGTCTTCCTGCCCCTTCCCGCCCCTAATAGAAGGGTTAATATTGACAGTTAGGGTTCCTGAGGGTAAGCCCCTCAGTGTGGACCTTAAATGCTGGTTTTGAACCCTGGATCTTACATTTCTAGGTATGAGATTTATTTGGAGCAAGTTATCATTTTTAAATGTGAAATGGTAGTACTAACAGTGCCCAGTTCATAGGGATTTCTGGGAAGCTTCCATTCAACGAATTGATACATGTAATTTAGCACAGTGCCTGTATGATGCCTACTGAAAAGATACATTGGAAAGAAAATCAGACCTTAAAGTCTTGAGTGGATAGGTGGATAGGTGGGATGTCTTTGCTTAGAAAATGGATATATTTTAGTCGCATTTAACAGATTACATTGGTGCAATCGGCTCGATGGGTATAGATATCTCCAAAGCATATATCTGGAGTTTTCCTAAATGTGGATTTCAGTGGGTCTGAAGCCCTATGGGCTTAAAAGAGGAAGAAAGGAAGAATGCAAGAAGGGAGATATCAGTGAGGAGCTCCTGGTTATCAGATGGCCTGGTATCAGATTTGAGCAGAACAGAGTTGTACAATAACGAAAAATTATGTGTGCACATGACTCAGCTTTAGGAGGCAGCTTCTGTGATAATGTTGTCACCCACATCCCAAATGCCAGCAGTCCCTGTTGCCTCACCTGGCAGTGCCCCAGCTGACTGTGACCACCTCTTTTTCTGAACTCACAGCACTTTTTTGTGCCCATTGAAACCTTTCTCTGACAGCTGTTTTTAGTTGTCGGTTGGCTTATGTTGGTGCTGCTTCTAGACTAGAAGCTCAGGGACGTTTTCTCTGTCTGCTTTGCCTCGTCACGTGGTTGGTGGGCTTGGAGGGGACACTGCCACTCCCTTGGGTTAGGCTCGCAGCTGATGATGGGGTGGTGGATTCCTACTAGTGCAGGGCCAGAGCAACCCCACACACGGTCAGGGCAGTGCCACAGCTGGAGGGTGGCCAGGGAGGCAGACTGGGGGCAGGAACTCCCCTTGGTCTCATTTTCCGAAAGTGGCATCTTTCCTCAGTTTTTAAAAGGTCTAACATTTTGCATAAAGGCTGGTAGGATGATGATGATGAAAAGTGAAAAGCAATGAGGAAGGAAAGGTGAAGGTGTCGGTGGTTAGGCCTTGAGACCTTAGCCCAGGATGTCACATTGGGGGCTCATGTTATATACTTTGTCCCCCACTAACCAAGGTTGTTGGCTGAGAGTCGACCCCCATACCCACCTGCCCCTAAGCTTGCCCGTCTTGGGAAAACCTGACTATTAAATCCGCATAAGGGCCACCCCTCTTCTCCCCACCTCTCCCCAAAGCCACCACTGTGCTCAGCTGAGCTAAAGTCTTGACCTCTGACCCTTCAGGGTCTCGCCCTGGCCCCGTCTCTGCTGTCTTTCTCTCTCACTGTGCTGTGGTTATATAGGCTTCTTTGCTGTTCCTCAAAGGTACCAAATCACGTTCCTATCTCAGGGCTTTTGCACTTGCTGTTCCCTCTGCCTGGAAAGTTCTTCTGCAGCTGTACCTGTGGCTGATGCGCTCCGTCGTGTCATTCAGGTCTCTGATCAAGTCACCTTCTCAGGGAGGCTTCTCTGACCACCTGAGCTAAAGAAATACCCTGTCACCCTCTGTCTCCTCACTCTGCCGTGTCCTTTTCGCACGTGCCACTGGGCATCGCATTATACAGACATCTGTGTATGATCTGCTCGCCCGCTAGAATGTACGCTCCAGAAGGACAGAGATGCTGACCACTCTGCCCATTGGTATATCCCATTGCTAGAACAATATCACAGATGCTCACGATCTTTGTGGCATAAATGAATGAATAATAAGTGATTCCCATCCATCCATGGATCTTTTCAATGAACACTGGTTGAGCATCTATAATGGGAAGTCCTTGCCTTCTAGAAAGTGGCAGTCTTGGTGGGGAGATAGATGTGTAAACACAGACCAGCTATATCAGCAGGTATTTATGAAGAAGCTTTGCAGGTACAGTGATAGAGCTACAGACAAGGTATTTTCTCAGACAATGTCAGAGAAACAGCAGATAATATGCTAACATGAAGCATATGCACTTGCTTAAGAACTGAAGCTGCAAATAATCATATAATATATGGCTTTCTCTCTCTCCTTGTGTGTGTGTATGTGTGTGTGTTGAGTGTTTTGGCCATGTACGATTTCACAGAGTTCAGAGAACACCAGAAAGTGGCTTTGCAGGGATGTTTCAGTGTGTCGGAAAGGGGAAGTATTCACAGTCTTTCACGCCAAATGAAATAGAAGCAGCTCTATCTCTCCCAGGTGGGACCAGGCATTGTACAAAACCCTCATATTTTTCAAGAAGAGACTCATATTTGCCATGATGCTAGAAGCTTCTAATGGGCCTCTGAGGGTTGTAAATTCTATCAAATAATTTTCCAGATACTAAGTTGTTCTTTTTTAAGGGAAGGAGGAGGGAAGGGTGAGGATACAGCTGTCCTTAGACCCTGAAATGACACCTTTTTTTCACCCACATTTAATCGGCATTATTGAATGTTTAATGTTCGTTCATTCCATGTACATTTACTGAGGGGCACCTGTGTGAGAGGCACCGTGCAGGAGGATAGGGCCGTCCTTGGGGGGCTTATACGTAGGTTCTTACTGGTAAAGTTGCTAGAATTTAGTGTACCTTTTTTGTTTGTTTGTTTTAGCATTTTAATTTCTTTGCTATTGTTTTATTATATTCTACTTGTAGCAAGTCAACTAATACCGAGGCATATAAATATGTATACAGGAGAAGTAATATCTTCCTCCTCATTCTTACTACTCCTTGTAATTTATGTTTCCAGTAATTTGGTTGAGATCTTTCCTAGGTTATTATCCTTATTCACACAGTTACATACACACCCAGGAAACTTGTTTCTTTTATTTTACTTTATAAAACTGACATCTATAAAGACCATCTTCGTAGGTCATGTTCTTTTTGGGAAGTTCATTGTTTTCTATAGAATAGGTGTAACAAAACGTAGCCACCTCTTTCGCTATTCATAGACCTGTAGGGCAATCAAGATTTTTTTTTTTTTACATATAACATTCAAGGTTTAAGTAAACATTCTTGTACATATTTTCTTACATATCAGTGCTTTTATTTCTGTTCTGTTCAATAGCCTCAGATAAATGTGGTTATTATATCAAAGGATAAGTGAATTTTTTATTCTTTAATAAGCACAGCTTGATTATTCCCCCAAATCTTGTAGTAATTTTTATCTGCCTCAGCAGTATATGGGGGTGCTTTTGTCCCCAATGCCATTTCCAGCACTAGATGTCATCCATGTTTTTAAGTTTTGCCAACAATAACAGCTGTGATATCTCAGCCATGATACATTATGGTGGATTTAATAGCATTGACCTGAGTATCCCTGGGCTTGGACATCCTTCCTGTATTCATTGGCCATTAGCATTTCCTGTTCTATAAATTTCTACTCCCATCTCTTTGCCTATTTTTCTATTGAGTTGTCTTTTTTTTCTTACTGATTTGTAGGAGCTCTTTGAATATTAGAAATAATAATGCTTTGTTGATAACTTACTACAAGAATATAAGGTATATCATCATATATCTGCTTATTTTAATAATTTCTATCTTTTCTTTTTTTTTGGTCTTGCTTAGAAAGCATCCCTCTTCAACCTTTTAGATGTGATGCCTAGCAAAAATATGAGCTTGATCAGCCAGAATCTTTGGGGCAGAGCAATGTCCATTTGTGTTTTGCGGCTACAGTGCAACGTTTAAGGGTCTGGTGCTGTGATGTACCTAAGACAGAGGTGCAACCTCTGAGTGCCTTCTCACTCTTTTCCATGAGTTTAGTGTAGGTTCTCCTGCCAGCCACAAAACTTGTGACCTATTATCAATGCCTCTGATGCTTCTACTAGAAAATGTTTGAGATTCTCTCAACCACCAAGCGAGACTCTTGAAAGTCATGGTCCCCAAAAGACAATTTAGCCAGCTAGGCAAGGGGACTCATGCCTGTAATCCCAGCAACTTGAGGCCTGGAGGTGGGAGGACTGCTTGAGGCCTGGAGTTTAAGACCAGCCTGGGCAACATAGTGAGACCCCATCTCTACACAAAATAAAAAAAAATTAGCCATGTGTGGGTAGCACTTGGCAGTAGTCCCAGCTACTTGGGAGGCTGAGGCCAGAGGATTGATTGAGCAGAGGAGTTGGAGGCTGTGGTGAGCTGTGATTGTGCCACTGCATTCTACTGGGTGACAGAGAGATACCTCATCTCAAAAAAAAAAAAAAAAAAAAAAAAAAAGGCAATTTAGTAGTATTGCCTAAAATCTCAAGGCTGTTTCTTACACTGGGAAATATGCAGTTTGGTGTGGGGCTCACTCACCCACCCCTTCCCTCTGGAATTACATCTCTGATTGCCTTTGTTTTCCTCTTTGGTCCTTTTCCCCGGAGGGGTCATCAGAATTGTATATATAATACCTCTGACAGTTTGGTACTATCATGCTTGAAGTTGGGTTTTATAAAGAATCAATTTAATTAAAACATGTCATGTATTTTGCATCTAGCATATTGTTACGGCGTAGTTTCCATAGGCCTGGGCTTTAAGGACTTCAACACATCACCATGGCAATTGATTCATTTGTTCCCCTTGACAGGACTAATGTACTGTCCTTCATAAACAAGGATGACTTCAGACAGAATGCATGCTTTTAGGTGAGCTCTTTCTCTAATGGCGAGGATAGATCCAAATGTGTGGATTTCCGTGCACATTTCTCCGCCCTAATTTTGACTAAGCTATTAGAGAAAGCCCAGAGACGAAAGTTACGAGAAACCACAGGCAAGAAAACGGAGGCAGAGAGAAGTACAGTGGACATGCCCAGGTCTCCTAGCACGTTGTCATACACGTAGAGTTTTTATAGATTTGTGACAACCACAAACATGACAATGACAACATTAACATTTGGATCCAGTACATATAAAACGGTCAGATAGACCCATCAGCACGTGTATCTCTACATCAGTGGCGTGCTGACCACTCTGGAACTCTTATGGGCAATTGAGAGCCACAGTTTGGAGCAAGAAGATTGTCTAGACTTCTTCGTGCATTCTGTAGCTGTGGAAATGGAAACGCGGAGGGCTGGGGATGAATTGATATTCCCAGAATTAATGTACTAAGTAGGAGCAGTGTCAAAACTTGAATCCGTGTGCCCTGACTTGCTGTCCTATGACCCTGTTGGCTGATACAATGAGTAGAAGACCAATTCTTTGCGGGGACCAGTATCTACTGGGGAAAAGGTTCCATTGCCACCCTCACATGTGCCCCCTTTAATCTGCCCCCCCCCCCCCCCCCCCCCCCCCCCCCCCCCCCCCGTCCAGAGGGTGATACCTTCTTGTTTATCCGTTCAAAAAATATTTCTAGGTCATTCCCTGTGTTAGGCACTCAATACATATTTGTCAAATTGTATCGAACTGGTTGAAGGGGTTTCAGGTACCAGCGGTTGGAGCCTGAGTCAGTGACTAAGATTTTGTTTTCCCACTGGGGATAAAAGATGCAGCAGATGAAAATAAACAAATCCCTTTTTAACCATTCCACTGAGAACATATGCTCTATAATTGAACATAAGTACAAATAAAAGGCACCTGGTACAGCTTGTTCCAACTTCTCTTTTATTAGAATCTAAGTGGTAACATTCATTTCCAGGCAGTGTCACTGCTGTTGGTTTTGCTTATTATTAGGAGGTTGTAGTTACTATATTCTGAAGGGAGGAGCCCTGGGTTTATAACCACCAGGGCTAGCAAGTGGCAGAAGAACTGAGACACCTGCACTGATTGGCCTTTCATAGAGTCAAGCTGTCACAAATCATCATCAGAGCATGCAGTGTCCTTTCCCTGTCGTTTGCTGTCGCACAGGTGGATGGGCACTTTTTTTTTTTTTTTTGCTCTTGGCTATAGACAGAGTATGAACTTCAGCCCAGAAGATGCTGTCTGACTCCTGGTCAGGTACCTGGGGGCAGCTCAGAGGACAACATGATTGTGGTCCTCTCGGACTGAGAAGCTGACTGCAGAAGCACCACTGGCCACAGTCTCGGAGAAGCCCTGAGGTTTCATTATTTTAATTTTAACTGGCAAGAGTAGAATTTGCGGATGAGCATTAGAATGGAGGAGGAGGAGGAAGAAGGAAAAAAGCAGACCATAAATGACGTCATCATTGATGGGCCAACAAAGGACACTATTAATAAGCATATTCATGAGGCTTATGAGTTATGAGGCTGTAATATCCTCCCAGCGATTATGTCTGCACTAAGTAATTATTGTTATTGTTATTATTATTTGTATTTATGTGTTTGATAAAGGAGGACAAAAATCAATTTGGGGGCTTTCGATTCTTTGAAATAGGAGAGTGAAATTCTTGCTGGTCTCCTACATCCTTCACAGCTTAGCAGGAAGAAGGTTCAGGAAGACAGAAGATACTTTTGGGGTTCATCTTTGTTTCCTTATCTGCTCAAGAGGTTTCAAGGCAGAACTGTATTGAGTCATTTTCCGGTGTCCCCTTTCTTCCTGAGAGCAAGGTGGGGAAGGCTACGTTCTTCCCATGAGAAGCGTCTCGTGGGGTCTTTGCTGTCTCAGGGGGATTTGCAGAAGCAACAGGTGCACAAGGAACTTGGGGACCAACTTCCTGGGCAAAATGAGCACTTTTCCTCCCTTCCCTACCTTTGTGGGTGAGAGTGCTGCCCCAAAGGGGCGGTCAAAGAAACCTGCGACAATTTCAGCTCTACTACCTAGATGCTTTACAGCCACATCCTAAATGCTTGATGTTGTTTGCTCGCAAAACATGAGCCTTCTTGGGAATTCACCTGTGGGCATTTAAATAAAATGTACATCATTTATACTTATATAGTATCTTACCATTTTCAGAAACACTTTTATAGATGTTACTTATTTAGTCATCCTATCAGCTGTTAACAATGGCTTTTAATCATTGCCATTTTGTAGATAAAGAGACTGAGGGTCAGAGAGGTTGTATGTCCCTTAGGGTTGCCAGATTCAGGATTTCCGTAGGGAAAGGGGAATATTTCCATTTCACCTGGTTGGTGCTTCCAGAGTAGCACAGCAGTCACCACAGAGCTAGAGACAGGGTTTACTTTTATACTTTATTAAAAATTCTGAATAGACACATCAGGTTCGAAGCTTTGAAGATGTTTGGTGCCTGGGGCAGCTTTCTTTGAGGGGCATGGACGTAGGAAAGCTGTATTCTAAGAGTGTGTTTCTGATTACTTAATATTAGCAGGCCATTGGGGGAGCCCCCAGAATTTGTAACTCAGACATCAGGCAGGGTTTTCATGTCCTGAGATCTCTAGGTGAGAAGGCCAAGCCCCTCTCCCCCAGTCCCAACATGTCCCATGAAAATATCATCCCCTTTACGATGCCTCTGCGGGTTTCCAAAGGGCTCCAGTGTCCTTGTGGTTCCCTGTGGCCTCCACACTCCTGGTCCTGGTCCTGCTGAATGAGTTCATCTTGGAAATCACCTTGATGTTCTTCTGTCATTTGTGACATACGGGAGGGCTGAGGCACTCAGCCAACTTCCTGCATTTCCCACGGACAAACCACTCGCCTGAGCTGTGTGCCTGTGTGTGTGAGCTTTTACTGAAGTGCTGGGAAGACAGGAGAATTTACAGATCACCATCTGGTGGCTTTTGCCACTTGGGTTCCCACACTTGTTGCTTGGGATGTCTCTCCTCTCCCTTTCTCCTGTCCTCACCTGTCCTTCCGCAGTTCCCGCCTGCTTTGAATGCATTTCAGTTCAGCCACCTCCTCTGTGTCCTTCTGACCCCTGCTTCAGCTCTCCCCTCCCCCCTAGCCTCTCATTCAGGATATTGTCTTTAAAAAGATGATTCCCTTCCTGGGAGGAATTTTGATGCCAACGGAGACCCTTTTTTCCATCCTGTTATTAACATGTAAATAAATAATAACAAATGAACCTAGTCCTGAAAGGACAATTGGTCTGAACATTATAGTAGTGATAACAATGACATTAATACCGTAGAGTTATTAAAAGTTTTCAGGAAGCTTTTCCTATACATCAGCCTATTTTATCTACACAGTAATTCCTCTTATCCCAATTTTCAGATGAGGAAACTGAGGGTCACATAGAGCCAGGAATATAGCGTAAGTGTCCTGACTTACCCCATCAGGGTAGATCCACTCCGATACCAGTCCCTGCCTCTGCTCCGGTTGGCTCCTGAATTTCTTTGTTACACAGTAAATCAGGCTGGAAAATTTCAGCCATTCTCTGGCCCTCACAGATTCATAATTTCCAGGGTCCTCCCTGGGCCTTAAACTCTGAGGAACTGGCTTTTTCTGTATTTCGACCACCCTAAATGTTCAACCAGCAGCCCCTCGTGGGCCCATGGGTCCCCAGCCTTTTATCCCTTTCTGGAGTTCCAGAGACACTGTCCCTGAAGGCTGTGGCCTTATAGAAGCTGGTTATGAAGTCACATCAAATGTGTAACCTGGTTCTTTAAAATTCAGATTCATTTTCTCTCTCCACTGGCTGCAACAACCAACCTGCATGGACACTGTTGAGGTTCTTTTTCACGTAACGTTTCTGCAACCTGAAAACTGCAGCACACAAGATCAAGGACATGCGACAGCCCCAGCCAGGCAGGGGTTAAAATGATTTTACCCACAGGATTTCATAAACAAGCTGCGAACCAGTTCTTGGTTCCCTTTGCCATCTCTTTATGTGGCTGTCCCCACTCTTTCTCCCAAGCATGCATTATCTGGACCATTACGGAACCCATCAGCGGGGGTGCCACGACCTCGGACTGACCTTGACCTGCCGATGCCCTGCCTTGCACTTCAATTACTAGGATATGTGGAGGCGGCCACAGCCTTCTGAGCCCCTCTGAGGCTCATAGCTTTCTTGAGCCCTGACATCCTCTCAGTGGCAGTGGGTGACTTCTAGATCCCGTCGGGCTTCTCTTTTGTGTGACATGTGTACTCATTCTGAAATGAAACTACAGAGCTGCGGTTGGTCTCTCTTATTGGAAAACTGTAATTTTCCACTGCTCGGGCTGTTTTCCTTGGATGATGGGCTGCAAGAAGGCATAGTGAGACTACGAAGAGATTGGTTCATTTCTTTGCCACCAGCGACATTGTTTTTCATATTGTCGGGGCGTTGAGAGTTATGTTGACTTAATGCTTCCGAGTCTGTCTGCATCTGTCTTGTAGACCTCATCTCCCTCATCCCTAAATTGACAATGGCTGTGCAAAAGGTTTAATAGTTTTGGTAATCCTTTGTGCTATTTTTACTTTTCTTTTCCCTGAGCATGGATAATAAAGAAAAAAAATGTTATGCTTTGCATTTTAGAGGCAAAAGAAAATTAGGTACCTGTTATATAATATAATCATGACATTACATAACAAGTGTTTCTCCTGGAAATGATGTCCCAGCTACACTGTTCTCCATTTGCTGGGATTCACGCAAGGGTTGTATGTTAAATTCATCTATTTATCAAACCCACAGATGTATTAGGTTGAACCCTGTGAATCTGCTGATTTTGTAGATCCAAAGCATTCAAATAGCAGCAATTTCCTGGAGTCCAACCCACGCCAGCAGCACAAGGCAAAACGTGACAGAGAGTAGGAGAGGCCACCTGATCCATCCCTTGTGTCCAGGTGGGATTGTATTTTAGTCATGCTCAGGAGGTCCTCCTAACTCAAGCTTTTTGACTTTTGTTGTTAAAGAATGAAATTCCTGATGCGGTTCTGAGTTGGTTAAGGGACTAATGATCAATATCAAAGCAGGGGACAGGTGATTCTGGAAACTCAGCAGAAGCGGATGTGATCTCTGTTCTTTAAGATCTTACAGGACACCTGGCACCTTGGACCACTCTTGGTAGGCACGATTAGGGTTTTAATAACATAGAAAGGTTCTCTGTTCCTGTCACGTCTCCCCAGCCAAGTCTGCACTTCCACGCTCGTCAGACACCAGTGAAGACTGACTCTGATTTGTTCAGTTCCTTGAGACGCGTCGCAGATCTTAGCCCTGAACGTGGCAATGCAGGCTGTTAAATAGCCTGCCTTGGCCGTGTGAGCAGGTGGGTCTTCAAAATGAAGAGAATGAATCTGCTCTACTCAAGCAGTGGGATTTCTGGACAAAGCAAAGTCATGGGAACAGTCTTTGGACGCTGGATAGAGTTTTCTTGGCAGATATAGCAAAGCCAGATGCTCAGGGGATCTGACCTTCCTCTCAGACTCCTTGCCATGGTCCGAGCCTGTGACCCCTCCCTGCTCCTGCCGTGCCTTATGACACCAGCAGCTTACGACACCCAGAGGAGTCAGCTCGGAGTGTGCGTTTGCTTGAGCCAGAACGTATTCGAAGCGTTGAGCTTGCTGTCCAAGAGCTTGGTGTTTTTGCCAATAAAAGTGTAGCCATTCAGTCCTGGGTGTGTTTATGAATAGCTGGGAAGTCCGGAATTTTAGACACTGGATATTTCTTTATGATGAAGGACACAGGGGCGCTTCCCCTTACTTGCCTAGAATGTGAACTCAGAGAACTTTTGGACCCCATGACAGTATTCCAACGTGAAAAGCAAAGTTTAGATGTGTGATGTATGATCGTAGAGATTTTGATGTAATATGTCAACTCTGTTTGAATGAGATGAAAACATCTAATCTATAGCCCTTCACAGACTTCCTCTGGATGCAGGAAAGTTATAGAATAATTAGCTAAATAGGAAAGATGTGAAGCTGTTGGGTGACAGGCCATATACCTGCCAGGTCATACCCCTGCCACTTATGTGTGTGTGACCTTGCAGGGGCCACACTTTCAGGGCCTCAGTTGCTTCATCTGCATAGTGGGCTCCCTGTGGCTGTGCCAGGTTTATCTTACGGTCATAAAACGCAATAGTGGGAACAAGAATGTTTTGAATAAAGGACTGAGTAACCTAAAGATGTTGGGTGTCTTTTACCCTGGAGGTTTGATTCTTCTTAGGCGTCTTATTAAGTAGATGTGTTTGCATGGTTAGACAGAGGGCAAAGCTAAGATACGCCGTAGAAGTGAGTGTTTCTTAAAATCGATGAGTGGCTTGGATTTCCCGTCAATTTCCTTTTTGGCCATTAGGAAGCAGCTGCGGGGACTGTGGCATAAAGGACTGAAAGGGGCTCTGGGGTGGCTTGGGGGTCCTGCCACAGAAGACCCTCCTACACAGCCAGCCCTCCATCCCCACCCTCCTGCAGCCGTACTCGGGGAGCTCGGTTCAAACCCAGCTTGCTGGGGTCTGGCGAAAGCCGTCGCCTGCTTGAGTCCCTTTCCTCTGGCCTTTAACCTAAAAAGATTACATTTCACAGGGGAGAGGGGCGAGCACCAGAGGACCAGCCTGCTGTCACAGGACAAAATCAAATTTTTTTTACGGGATGTTGCTGCATGAAAAGGGCCAATCTTGTGTCATGTAACATGTGAATAATGGCTCTAGCATGTGATGTCAAAATTTTCCGCATGCCTCATAAATAAATCCTGCCACACCCGCTCCCCCCCACCCACCACCCAAAGGCTATCCATTTTTGAACCTCAGCTTGCGTCCCAAATTAAGAATGCGTTCAGAGTCAAGGTTAAAGGTACAGGATCCCTTTTCAAAAGGAGCATGTCAGTGTCTTTGCAGAGAATGATAAATAACACTTGAAATAGGCTATCAATTGTCAAGACATCTCCTCCTCTTCCTCCTCCTCTTCCTCTTCTTTTTTTGCCGAAGGTCTGATCCTTTGTAGAAAAAAAAAAAAGATGTTGTATTAGGCCGAGACTTGATGAAATTTTCTTTAAAGAAAACCCCTTGAGTGGGATCCCTGGGGAGGGGGCCGGATATCACACATTCAGATAGTCCAGTGGTCCTCAAGAGTGAAGCAGGCAGATACAGCACAGCTGCAATGAGCGTTAGCAGCATAGCCAAGCAAAGTGCTTTTTATTGCAAGGAACGTATATTCATTTGAGACCTGCCCGCTGGCCTGGAGCATACCAGGCACGGATACTGACATCAGTCAGAAAACCTGAAATGTTGATTTGTTTGCCAAGGACAGGTGGCCTTTTCATAGTCTCACGTGACCCACATAGGTGGCTTTCAGGAAAAAGAATCCAAGCCCTTCTTGGGTAGCATCCCCTTTTCTTTGAATCTTAAAGATTGGTCAGCAGGAAATGTATAGAGCGATTTTTCTACAAATCCAGCTTGGTTGCAAGCTCTTCTGCCGGAGCAAAGCTGCTGCTTACTGCCCCTGAAGGACAGAATGCTTTTTTTGCTTGTGTCCGTCTTACCGAGGGTCAGAGGAAGACACAGGCAGGTTCAGGATGGCTGAGAGCCAGGGCAACGAACAGGAGGGGGATTTGGCTTCATTTTCATACAAGCTCACGTCCCCCTGTCTGCTCTCTGCGTCCCTCCCTTCTCTCCCCACCTCCCAAACAAAGGCAGCATCTTTCTCAGATAATGCCGTGTGTGTGTCACAAGCGAACGTTCTGGGAATGTGCACGGCGGCCTGCTCTGTGTAACAAACGTCAGCCCCAAACCGTACAGAAGTTGCTACATCTGTTTTGGCTTTGTTCGCAGCACAGAGGGGAGGGGGCTGCACTCTATGGTCGAGGGGCCAAACTGCATGTCATATTTCATTACCTTCATTAGCTACTACAGAAGGCTGCATTCAAAGAAAAGGTTGGTATTAACTCTTGAGTGGCCAGGCTTTACGAACAACCGTTTTCACCTTCTTCCCCCAGCTTGCGGTTCTCCGTTCCTTCATGCTGTGGGCTCCGATTTAACTAAACTGTAAATCAGCCCTTAGGTCCACGATTTCACCCTTTTAACTTGAAGGAGGCAGGCTACCGTTTTATCCTAGGTAGCTACTTACAGGCCGGCGGAACATCTGGAAACTATTAGGGACAAACGCTCGCGTAAACCCAATGGGGAAAGCGTATTTAGAATGAATAAAACTTGCCTCCCTTATTTTGTCTGCAGTTGTCTTTTTCTTTTCCACCTCACGTTATTTCTGTGATTTAGGATGGCCAGCTCCTTTCTTGGTGGCCGTAGTGAGATAAGATCACGTTTATTGCTGCCTGGGTATTTTTGCGGACCTTCTCTTGGTGCACTTCATTGTGATGACATGGGACTCACATGGTCACCACCCCTGGAAATAAGAGCCCATTTCCCCATATTCGCGTTGCATTTCTTAAGGCATGCTTTACAATGACTGAAATAAAAGCGGGGGGAATATATAAAGTAGATCTTTGTACTGTAGGGCCATAAAAACGGTCAGTTTCATGGCGCATGTTGAATACATCATGATTCCATTTAAAAATCATCTGTGGGTAGCACATGTTGTTATTTAATCTTATGAAGAATGGCCAATTGGCCAACACAGGTCACAACACACCTGGACGGGAGAATTAAGAGTCTGGAATTTTGATTCTTCGTCCTGGCTCTGCCATTGATTTACCACCTGGCCGTAGACAAAGCTCTTGCTCTTAATTTGCCCATCTGTAAACTGTGAATCATTATATTATTATAAGGGTTCTGGAAGCTGGAATGGCTTCATTTGAATATACTTTGAAAGGCTCGGAGAAGACAATGCTGTAGAATACTGTGCCATTTAAAGTCATGCAGCGCTCATTTATTTTCATTAATACCTATTCAAAAGATCTAAACCAGTGGTTTGCAAGTGCGGTCCCTGGTCTAGCAGCGTTAACGTCACTTGGGAATTCGTTAGAGATGCAAATTTGCAGCCCAGGTCAGACTTACCGAATCAGAAACTCTGGTGTGGGGGGAGGTAATTTCGATGCATGCCAAAGTTTAAGAACCACCGATCATGGGTCCACTCCAGTTCTGACTGTTGCAAGACACCAATACAAAATTGGTTTTTTGATTTTCAAGTGAGTTTTACAATTGCTGCTGAGTGTTACTGGCCCACAGAACTCAGCAGCCCACTTTGCAGGTTAGTGTTTGTGTAATGACGTCTAGGATGCAGTGTAACATGCTGGGAAAACACACTTAGTGTCAAGATTGGCAGCTACCACCAGAATAAGGCCATCAAGCTGATATTCGGGACTCAAGTGTCACAGGGGCAGAATGATGCCACAGAAGGCATCTAGAACATCTCTGAAGTTAGGATGATAAAATGAAGAAAGTTACTTTGCAGATTATGCCCTTTGAGGTGGAAACAGGAGAAATGGCAGAACATAATATTTAAAGTCAGAATTACTCAGCTCTCTGTGGCTGAGTCAAAATAATTCATCTTTTTACGTTTTACAAGGGTTATTGTAAAATAAAAAAGTAAACAGAACAGGTGCCTACTTTTGTAAAGCGGTAGCAATATGTAAATTTTATATGCAAGAGTAAATGCTATTAATTGTTGTATAATATATACCTACACCCATATCTAATGCTAATTTGCCCCTATAATGACTGTTTTCACAAATGAAAAAAATATATACTCCCTTTTTCATCTTCTTTTGGTATTTCGGGTCTCCATAAGATCCAGGATGCATTCTGAATTTGAGAGATGGGCCGACAATTATGACAATTTTTTGTTCCCTTTTTAAATCTCAGAACAGCCAACCCAGTTCTCCCTCCTCTAAATTTGTCCCTAAGTTTGGTCCTACAATGAGACCTTTTGCATGGCAAGTTTCAGCCTGGAGCAAATTTTTATGGCTGAATTATAAACCCTTGAAAATAGGGGTTTATAATGGAAACGCTGACACAACCTTAACTCTAGCGGCAAGAGTACAATGCGGTAATAAATGAGGCAGAACAGCAAAGTGCTGCTTTTAATTTATCATTTAGTAGGAGAAAAAGGCCTTGTTTACTTCTTCTTTTTCATCTTCTTCTCTGCTTCCAAGACTTGCGACCGTTATTTTGAAATGTATTTTATAATAAAACCTCAGTGGTTATGTAGCCTGGGGCTTTAGTGTCCGTTTTAGAAGGGGAGAGAGAAAGAGAAAGAGGAAAGAGAAATTTTTGAAGCCCAAGAAGCATATTCCATTGACTGATTACGTTTTGACTGCTTGGCAATGTATTTATTACAGATCCGCTACTCTGCTGTGATCCAAAGGCACCCTGTGTATAGGATCCCAATTTGACATGTCTGTAATAGTAGCCGTAAAAATAATAATATTTGCAATGCCTTCTAGCACTTTTTATTCCAGATCTCAGTGTATTTTGAGCCCACAGATGAAAGCCTTTGAAGTCAGTAACGTCCGAAAGTTCAGTATCTTTCCCCCTTTCCCCTTATATTCCCATTTTGTGGATGGAGAAACTGAGGTGATTCCCTACTGGTGTAATTTCTATAAACCCAGTTCACATCTTGCTAGGTCTCCGTATGCTAAACACCGGCTGGGTCACTGAAGAGCACAGCTCCTGCTCTCCCAGAACTCAGCCTAACAGGCAAAGCAAACATATAGCAGACAAAAGCAATGGTGCAAGACATGACAACAGCAGAAGTCTGTTGTAAAGTCACTTCACGGGCATTTGCTTACCCTCAACCCTGACTCTGTCATTCCTATTTCTTCTGAGGGACCCAAGGACACAAGAGCTCTTATACACACCTGTGCTGGGTATTTTAGACTCTGTCATTCTCTCTGTGCCCGGGGGTGAGCTTTATGCATTGCAACACCACGTCCCTGTGCAATGCAGCTTGTACTTTGGTTTGTCCAATGGGAGGGCTCAGTGGGAGAATGGAAGGTGGGAGGCGAGTGAGGTCGTGGTGTGTTTACCCTGGGTCCCTTCCTACCTGGCTCAGAATTGGTTGTATTTCTCTGCTGGAGATCACAGCTCCTGTCTGCAGCCTTCTCCTATGCCTACTGCTCTTGCCAGGTTCTGGCAACCCCTCTGTGCCTTAGCACCGTCAAGAGTTGGCAATGGCTCCATCCTATTGCCAGCTCCCAGGGAGCTTCACTATCCCTTCTGTATTTCTTTGAACCCAGCTTGCACCTCTGCAAAGAGTCACTTCATTAAACTCTCCTCAGTTACCCCATTTGAATGTTTATGAATTGCTTCTCATTGGGCCCAGACTGATGCAAAAATAGACAGGATTACCTGTGCACGCTCACCTACACACGCGCTCACTCTCAAGCACACGCACGCTTTTTAAGAAAACAGTGACAGTGTTTAGGCAGGAAATTTATAGAGTAGATGTATTCAGTGTTGGGATTTGTGGTGAGTATACATTATGAAGTCACTTCTTATGATGCCTAGGCCAGATAATGCATCCATCATTCAAGGTGGCAAGCCCCTGAAAATTACATCAGATTTACAACATAATAAACTTTCATTAAGATGAAGCTAACATGAAACTTATTTCCCTTCAGCCCCCGGACTAAACAAATGCTGTTTGAATACCTAATGAACCCGGGTCTCACCCAAATTGTTAATGCTGGCATGAAGACGTTAGAGAGGAGGAAGCCAGGAGCCCGGGAACATGCCAGTGCATGGAACATCCTATGTGGCTGAACAGTACTTATATTGTGGCCATCAATTTTCTGCAGTCCTCCAAAATGGGACACGCGAGGCTGCTTACTGGGGTTGGTCTGTGCTTGCACCCACCCTACAGATTCCTGAGTGCATTTTAATCACAGCATGTCTCATGCTTTATTGAAGGGTTTACACTGTCTAGTTGCTTTTCCCTGTGATATTGCACTGGATAAATCAGTGGTGATCATTTGTTAGCATCCCAGAGAGGAAATACCCCGATGATAGGATGGAAGTGGTTTATCAGAAAGCATCTCCTAAGAACATGTAATTGAGAAACATGGCAGCTCGAACACATGAGTTTCTCTCTGCTGTCTCTCAAAGCCTTACTACCATGACAAAGTATTAAAAAAGCATAAAATCTTAAGGACAAAAAGCATACAAAAAGAAGTGATAGCAAATAAGAAATGCCAGCAAAATTTTGGAAGCTGGAAAACAACTGGATTGATGGGAACTGATGTAGTGGATGACAGAAAGATGAAACTACATGCCTGGAAAAGATAATATCAAGAATTGAGTCCATTTGAAAGGGCTGGGACATGAAAATGTGGCTGTTGGAGGCACTGGCTGCCTCTGTGGATATGGGGAGGGCTTGGAATATGACAACTGGTTGGAAGTTGCATGAAAGATTGTTGATCCTCTAGACTCTCCCACCCTGTTCTTCTAAGTGAAGACCTCCTTCCCCAAATTCATCAGGAGCTGGAACTCTGGAGAGGCTGAATAGGCTGTGACTTGGGGGGTATGAGGCACAGCTGAGTGAGGGATGCTAGTCCATGCACGTGGGTTCAAATGAAGTCGGCATACTGAGTGATGAGACCTCCTGCCCCAACCTACCACTTGGCTGGGAAAACATTGTTGGTCAGGCTTACCACCTCTAGGCTGGAGACTAGAGGATTCCTTTCTGAGGAAATTGACCAGCCCATGAGACAAGATCTACAAATACTGTCAGCTGAGATCCCAAAGAAACAACCAAAGTCCCTTCCCTAACACAGGGACCAGTAGTACCACATGGAGTTTCCAACAATTTCTTAAATAAGAGTCTCACTTCACAACATGAACCAACAGATGGTATTCCTCCAGACATAGCCACATGATACCACAATGATAGGAAAAGCAAAGAGAAAAATGAACTCAGAAGAAACAGAAATAGTGCAGAAAGCAGAAGAAAACATAAAAACAAAATTAAGGTATTCAGAGAGACACAGGAAGATGCCACATCCATGAAATAAGAGTATCATAAGATACAGTTAGAAAACATCATTCAAGATGAGAAATGGCCTCCAAGTACTCAGGCAACAAGTAGATATGGCAGAAATTTCACATAAATAAGGATTAAACAACTCAGAAAGGAAAGCAGCCCCAATATGAATAGCATCAGCCTTCCCAGTAAAAGCTCTAGAAATTAGAAGACCATAAATGTTGAGTAAAAATTATTTCCAGTGTAGACCTTAATGTCCAATCAAACTATTGCTTAAGCATGAGAGTAGGATTTACCTACCCTCTCCCTATACTGATAACGATAGAGTAATCTAAAAAAGAAGACACAAATATCCAGGAAATAGACGACACCTGAGGATGACTGCCGGGCAGAGGGCTTAAAATAGAAACACAGTCTAAGAGCAATAAGACCAGGACTCCAGATGTCATTAAGAAAAAAATGACTAGGGTAGAAAGGACAGATTATCTGATGTGTTTAAATACATTCACAGGAAATTCATAAATGTGGCAGAGAATCCGGGGATAAATTAATGGTAGATACACAGAAAACAAAATAGATGAAAAAACAAGGATGTTATTAACTCCTGGAAAAACAAAACGTTGGGCAAGAAAGGAACTGTAATTGTAACAAACCACGTGGCTTATGTGTGAATAATATTTGTGTATTAATATGACAATGTAGATAGCAAATATTGTTTTAAATAGAAAAATTGTTACGTAACTTTCAGGGAAATGCGGTGTGTTACATGTGCGTGCACAATGTACTTAGGGGGTTGTATGAGATTTGAATCCTCATTTTCCATAGTTTGAAATCAGTAGATATTTTAACAAGAAAGAAAATAGGGAACCATTAGTAAAAGCTGATTAGTTAGAAACGTGGAGGCAAATAATGGAAGACACAACTAGAAGAGTTGCAAGTGGTTTCCTCTGGGGAGTAGGAATCAGGAGTGGGAAGAGGGTGGAGCAAGGCACCACTATTCCTCGTTAGCAGCCTCACTCAACTATTAGGCTCCTTCAAACTCTGTGCGTGGGTTGTTTTGTTAAAAATAGACTTTAAAAAATAATTACGGAAGAGAGACTCTTTTCTTTTCCTCCTTTTTGTCACGATTAAGGAAAAGACCGACAATTATCACATATTGGCATTGCTTTCTAGGTGCCAGGTGCTGGGTTTAGCACTTGACATGCATTTTTTTATTTAATCCTCTCAACAATCCTGAGATGTTGTTTCCTTGATTCCCCTATTCACAGATAAGGAAAATTGAAGCTCAGAGAGGTTCAGTAATTTGCTCATGTCACAGAGGTCTGTCTGATTCTGGAGCCCGAATGCTTGCCTGTCTCCTTCCCTTGGCCACTGTCTCTCCAAAAGGGCTGAGCATCTTCTCCCTGGGACTGGCTTCCCTCAGCGCTTGCTCAGTGAGGCTCTGCTCATGCTAGTACCATCTAGAAGATACCATTTCCCGCTTTGCCCGTCTGCCTCCTTTGCTTGCTTTCTGAACACATCCCAGGTTTCACAGATCCCTGTTCTCAGGAACACCATTAGCCTAGTAGGGATGCTGCCAGCGGAACAGGTGGCTCTCAGTGCCCAGGACAGCCCTACTTGTCACCTGCTTCTTACTAGATGTGTGAGCTTGAGCAGGTCATCTATTCTTACTTAGTTTCCCCATCTGGGAAAATATAATAATAGTAACTACCTCATCAGAATGTTGCAAAGATTAAAGGGTCATGACGGGAACATAGTAGGTGTTAGCCATTATTATTATTGTTATTGTTTGCAATAAATACTCTTGACTGACGGTGGGCAGAAAGTGTATGATCTGAATGAATAATTCATCAGTCTCCTGGAATAAAATATGAAGCTGCCTTAGATGTTGTAGGCCACAACTTCTTTTTTTTTTTTTTTTTTTTTTTTTTTTTTTTGAGACAGAGTCTCACTTTGTTACCCGGGCTAGAGTGAGTGCCGTGGCATCAGCCTAGCTCACAGCAACCTCAAACTCCTGGGCTTAAGCGATCCTACTGCCTCAGCCTCCCCAGTAGCTGGGACTACAGGCATGAGCCACCATGCCCGGCTAATTTTTTTGTATATATATTTTTAGTTGGCCAGATAATTTCTTTCTATTTTTAGTAGAGACGAGGTCTCACTCTTGCTCAGGCTGGTCTCGAACTCCTGACCTCGAGCGATCCACCCGCCTCGGCCTCCCAGAGCTAGGATTACAGGCGTGAGCCACCGCGCCCGGCCTAGGCCACAACTTCTTTCCCACTGGGTTTTCCTCAGGTTAAAAAACAACCGAGGATTTTGACTGTTTTCTATCCTCAGTCCCCTTTCTTTTCTTTCCCAACTGTCAGGTTAAGTTCTCTGGAAAACGAATAAGGTGGAGATTTGCATGCAAGGTTTTGGGGACATACACTTGGGTACAAGACCACCGAGGGAGTGCAGGAAGTGGGATTGGGGAGAGGAAGGAGTTGAACAGTGATGTCGTTGCAATACAGGTTTCAGCTGATCCCATATCATAGAGAGTTCTGTGTTCCGGCTGTAAAGATTTGTCTCAAATTGAAAGATGGGGGATTGGGCTCTTATAATTTCATTCATTAGTCATTGGCTGCAGGTTGTGTCAGAGGTGGCTTGCTTTGGCCACGTAGTCAGCTATGAGCCATCCACAGCCAATGCTCCTGGCAGCTGGGGACATGAGTGCCTTAGAGGGGAATGGGGGAGGCAGGTTACCTACCATGGCCCCCATTTCAGTGCCCCCCCTCTGTCTCTCTGGCACATAGCACCTTCATACTGCCTCAGTGTCTAAAGTTGGGAAAGAAGGTAGTCCCATAAAATCATGTATCTGAAGTTTTTTACCTACTGTACTAGTTGGAATAGGTTAGATTATGCTGTGTTAACCAATTAACTTCCACTTGGCAGGAGCTTAAGAAAAGTTTATCCCTAATTTACAGTGCATATGTAACTCGGCTCGGTGGTGGATGAGGGTCTGTTTCACATAGTGATTCAGGGTCCCAGTCTCTCGGGTCCACCATCTTGCAGCAGACAACCTGGAACACGGTCCCCTTTGTTGTGGAGGACAGAACCAGAGAGTCAGGTGCCCACTTTTAATGCTTCTACCCAGCAGTTATACTTGTCACTCCTGCCCAGAGGTTACTTTTCAGACCTATTTATGTGGCCTTGTCTAACTGCAAGAGGAGCCACAGATATTTAATGAGCAGCCAGTGCTGCTACTTTCACACTTCACTCAAGAATATTCATGTTCTCAAAGGGGAAGGATGGCAGATGAACAACTGCTGTCAGAAGAAGAGAACTAGCCTTGAAGGTTTCCCTCAAGTCATACCCTAAATTAGGGTCCTTAAGTGGTTGCTCATGAGTGGGCTGCAGGGACTAGGAGGCCTTTGAATATTGCCTGCAAAATTTTGCATGTGTTACATGTGTTTGTGGGGTAGAAGGTCCATAACTTTTAGCAGATTCTTAAAGACAGTCTGTGCTCCCAAACAAGGAATAAATCACTGCTCTGTAGGTTACTACTTTTGAAGTATCAGCACTTGGGGTCACCTACCTAACAACAGGCTCAAGCTTTACCTCTCCATTAGATTTCAAGATTCAGATTTGTCACTTGGAGATAGGAGCTCCACATGAGGTTGCCCTTGCATGGGGTCAGCTGCCAGATGAACACCTAAAGCATGATTCGTGACCAGAGAGGGTCTTTCTGTAATGACCGAGACTCTGCCCTGGCCAATGGGGACCCTGCTCGGGCTTCAGTTCTGAGCTTTTCTCAACTTCAGGGGCAGGTTTCCTTGTTTATTAACTAGAGGATCGGGTTAGAGATGGTTCCTTCTGCCTCTGTGTTCCTATGACTCTGGTTATAACCTATACCAAAAGTCAGCAAACTTTTTCCATAAATGGCCAAATAGTGCATATTTTCAACTGCATGGGCCATACTGTTTCTGGTGCAATACTCAACTCTGCCACTGTCGTGTGAGACTGCCATAGATAATATGCAAATGGGGGTGTGGCTGTGTTCAAATAAAACTTTATTTACAAAAATGAGCAGTGGACCCATAATTTGCTATACTGTGGTCTACACCAGTGGTTTCCAAAGTGTGATTGCAAGACTAGCAGCAACGTGACCGGGGAACTTGTTAGAAATGGAAATTTATCGAGTCTCAGCCCAGAGCTTACTCAGTCACAGTCTTTGGGGATGGGGCCTTCCAAAGGCTTTTAGGTAATATTCTGACGAATGTTAAAGTTTGAGAAGCATGGATCTTACTAAGAAAAGAAAAATCCCACAGTGATTCCAGATTTATACAGATACATTGCTCTCTTGCTCAGGTAATGAGGCAGGGACCGTTAAATAAAATAACTAGCTTTAACACCCCTGCTTCCTCAAAAGCCCCCAAATTATATTAATTTCCTCATCTTCCCAAGCAAAAGATCTCTTTTTCTTTTTGTTCATCATAATCACTGCTAAAGCTTTTAATATGGAAGAATAATAACCTGTGGCTTTGACATGCAAGCCTTCTTCATTATTGTTACCGAGTAACTGATATTACGTTTCATGTGTACCCAGGGACTTCCCTGTAAATAGCAAATAGGTGTCTAAAACAGTGGCCTTTGAATAGTAATAACACTTAGCAGTTACGTTGCAGTTTCATGGCAGGCAGGCTGCATGTGTATCCTCTTTTAAAATATGAAGTTATTCACAAATCGAAAGAAATTAACGGAGAACGATGAGTCTGTATCAGAGTCAACTGGAATGGCACTTGCTGGCTCATAGGAGTCCGTGGTGGCTGAAACTGCCCCAGTTGTGACTTGGAGGTCTGGGTTAGGTGAGGAAAGAGAAGCAAGTCAGGGAGGCGTGGGCTCATTGTGTCATCAGAGGTGGCCTTTGTTCTTGGAGGAGTGTAACTGCAATTTTGCTTCCGCCGTTGACCCATGCTTCTCTGCCTTGGATTTTCATTTGTGGAACTATTTGAGGTCCTTGTAGATTACAGCCTTATTATCTTTGTAGATCTTAAATGTTTCACCTTGCACGCAGCAGATATGGATGTAGAGTAGATAGCAGAGTAGATAAGAGAATGGATGAATGAACATTGGTTGCATTTTGGGACCCAGAATAGGCAACCTCATTCTTTGGGTTTTCTTCTCAATCACATCCCAGAATGAAACACCAGCCCCTTTTCCTCCCCTTCCTTCTCCTCTTCCTCTTTTCCTTCATTATTGCCATTGTTGTCATCTTTTTTTTTTTTTAGATGAATTATGCTCATCACTCACTAACTTAAAAATTAACTTCTGGACAGTCATTATAATTGGATTGTGTTTGATTCCAATATAAAATAGCATTATTGTATTTACTGATGTTACTCTGGGGATGTGAATGTATGAATTCGAGCTCAGGCAGTAAAGAAAAATTCACCTTTAGAATTTCCAAGATACAGTTTTGTAAATATTGGGTGGCTCAGGAATGCTATAGTCATAAGCCATCTGTGTTCCAAACACGGGACATGGATTATCGCATCCTACTCTGTGCAGCCATCTTGTAGAGATGCCAACTAGACCACCACCTTAGGGCAGGGCTGGGGACACTCAGGGCTTATTATAGAGCAGATGAATCCCAGATGTTCACAGAAAACACTTCGTTCTAGCTTTTCTCCCCAGAGCTTGGTGGGAGCTTTTTTCATTTTCTCCTCACCTGCGAATTTTCCATTTAGAAGCTTTATGATTAATATGCCACAGAAGAATCCCTACTTTCACCTTTCCATGAACCTCCCAGTATAAAGTGACCTTGACTTTCCTTGAGCTCAGGTACTAACTGTTGGTCATTATTTTCGTATTGACGTGGTTTCTAGTAGTATTTCAAAAGAGTGATGAAATCCTGCATTCTCATTTTACCATTTTATTTTTCTTAATTCAGTGGAATAGTAAGCTATAGGAAGGCAAGAACAAGGCATTGTAGGTCTTTGTAAACCTTTAGCGTTTAGCACAAGTGCAAAGGCACATGCATGGGAAATGACTGTCACTTTGAATCGATAGTTCTCACATACTAAAATTTTCCCTAAGTCTAATTTTGGAAAATTACTAGAACGCAGCTTCACACGGGAGAATATGCATTGCTGCTACCATTTAGCGGATTATCGTGATGTAAAATCTGCATTTGAAGGATATATTTGGTAAAGTATTTTCACTGTTCGTTTAATACAACAACTTTTGTAGACAAGAGAAGGTAATTAACAGAGAAATTGTCTCACCTGTCACATCATGAGCAAATGAATAAATGGCCAAGTGATTAAATGATGTCAGAATAGAATTAGAACTAGAGCTGTTTCATTTTGACTTGAGGGCTAGTGCCTTTTTTTTTTTTTTTTAGTAAGACAACACACTCCTTCAACAGTAAGAGTAGTGCCAGTGCTTTGCTTCTAGAGTTGTTGCATAGGAGTGTTTGGTACACCCATTTTTCTTCCCCAGCACAAGTCATTTCCAGAATCTATTCCCTGAGAGTGAGCTTCTGAAGTCAACTTAGCATCCTGCAATTGGCTTTGCCATTTTGCAACATTCCCTCTTTCTCAGTTCTCTCAGGATGCTTTGAGCTTCCTTTACCAAAAAAAAAAAAAAAGAAATCCCAGCTCGACCACTTGAACTAGTGGAAAATCGGAGACAGTAACCTCCTCCAGCCTCAGTTTCCTTATCTGCCAAATGGAGATAACATGGTGCCTGGCTGTTGCAGGTGTGAGGATTAGGGGAGGTAGCATATGTTAAGTGCTTAGCATGGTAGTAAGTACTCACCAAATATGGGCCATTGTTATCCTTGATGTGGTTGGATATGGTTGGAGAGATGCACTGAGAAATAAAGACATTGGGATGATGTCATCCATGTGGTGGAATGAAAGGAATACATATTGCCTTAATAGTTTAAATTGGATTTAACCCAGCTTTGCAAAGGAAGCTTGTTGGTAGGGAATGAGGAGGAGCTGGGTGGGAAACTGCGTCAGGGCTGCAGCGATGAAGATCAATGTGTGGGATGGTGCGTACCGCCTCTCACAAAGCCTGGCGGTGCTAGATTGTGATACAGGGGAACGCAAGCCCTCCTTTACATTCATGGGGGAAGCTGAGGAGTGATCCTACCTCTGGATACTGCCTTCCCTTCCAGGAGTAGGGAATTGGCCCAGTTCAGTTGCACAGTGTGCAAGGATGTAAATCCAATAATGTCCCTCCTTAAAAAAATCAAGCAAGCGAGCCGTGTTGATGGCTTCTATGGACAGCTGGCACACCTTAAGAAGTGCGACCAGTTCAGGCGGGAATGTAATAAGGCCCGGGAAAGTGGCAGCATGAAAGGGATGACCTTTATTTGCAATCATGGCTGAGATTTACAGTTTATTACTGATAGCTTTTATAAAGAGCCATTCAGTTCAGAGGTGAGAGGTTTGTCATCTGGAAATGCAATTAACTTTACCTTATCCCAATCCCCCTGGTCTTAGTGTGAGAGCAGCATTCGGGCACTTCAGCAATATCATGATTTCCCCTTTAATTTCATTTCTGTCTATTGCATCCCTGGGTCCCTGGCATTAACGCAGTTGCATATTTTTACTATTATTATTTTCTATTACTGCTACTCCCTGTCATCGATAGCCAGAAGGCACTTGTGTATTTTTTTTTTTTTAAAAAGATCTAAATTATTTGATTTCTGAAAGAGGAAACCTCAAAGCATTAAAGCCCTTTTAAACCACAGCAGTTAGGGTAGCGCAGAGAACCAAGGCGTGCTGTCTTAGGTGCCTGAAATTAATTACGGAAATGGAGAGGTTCTAGGAAGGTGGAGTTGTTGTTTTACGTAAAGATGGGACCCTAAGAGTTTCAGCCCTTGCAGTCCCACGTGCTGCAGTGACAGACACACCAAGCGAAGAGAGATGCCCGCTCCCCGGTGCCGGCTCAGACCCACAAGTCTGTGCAGGAAACACAACACAATTTGAAACACGAAAAAATGAAAGCGATTTTGGCACCCCTGCTGTGTGTGTATGAGAAGTCCCGAAAGATCTATTTTTGTTTCACAGGTTCAGTTTTATGACCCTCTCTTGTCTGTTAAGTCAGGTCTGCAGGAATTTAAGAGCCAGACACAAAAGCAAGAATTTAGTACTTTTTGCCAGTTGGTTTAGGTTATTTGAAATATAGCCTAGTATATTTTCCACCCTAGGCTGCTGCCAGATAGATCAGAATGGGGAAGCAGCTCTAAGAGCCTGCATCCTCAGGTTTTTCTGACTTCTGCAGGATCAAGGGGGAGGAGCAGGATTCTTTTGGGGTCCCCCATCACTTCTCAGCACACTTAGGCTCCGACAAACTCCCCCCGCCTCCAGAAAGCCCCTTACACCTGCCTTATAAAACCCCAATCGGAGGGACCTTTCACGGATTTCTAAGGCTCTATCTGAAAACTATTTCCTCTGGGGTAAGGTAGAGGCTGAATAATTACTACCCCTGCGTTTTTCATCCCGATTTTATTGTGGCTATTATTTTCATCTGTGTTAGAGGTTAATATCCCTACTTTTCCCCTCCACTGCCTAAATATAACTGGGGCTCAGCACACAGCCCAACCAGGTAGTGAAGGAAATAGCATTGCCTCCAAAAGAGGTTTGGATTAGCCCATCTGAAATGAGGGTTTGGGGCCCTAGGGTAAGAATTACCCTGCTGCCGCTGATAGCAGATAGATTTAAACCCATAGTATTTCTTTTCTCAGCTGAGAGAGGTCGGGTTAAAAGATTCAGAAGGTGAATAGAGCATGAAACGACACGCTTATATAACTATATCGGCACTACAATAGGATGGCATCACTAAGAATAAAAGCCTCCAAGAGCCATTTTTAATAGGAAGAAGGAAAAGCAAAGATGTCTCAGCACACCTCCTTAAAGAACTCTTTGCAGTCAAAGCAGGGTTGAAGATGCTTAACTTAAGGGACTGTGCTGAACTTGAGAAGGATATTCTCAACTGCCCTTTCCTGTAGAAGTACCTTGAAAATGAACTTTGGGCAATCTCATGTTTTAAGTCTTCTTTGTTGCCCCAGCTGTGTCTATACTCAAAGAATGGAAGGGGAGGAGGTGAGGATGGAAGCAGGAGGCCACTTCAGTCGCTGTTGGAGAAGGGAGACGATATCTGGGCTTAGAGCAGGGTGCTGGCCTGGGGACGGGCGGGCCCCAAATGCATACGAGGTGAATTTTGGAAAGCGTGTGTCTGGGACATACCTCCAGGTTCCATGTGATTAGGAGCAATTAATATGGGGTTCAGGACGCGAGAGAAGTCAAGAGAACGACTTCCTGGAGCAAATGCACCCTTCACATAAACTGCTTACTCAGAACTCCAAATGCTATAGAGTCAAAAAAAGCATTCTTGCTAAGAAAAGCACCATTGCCCAACTCTGATAAACTGAGGTTGTGTTCAGTTACTGTCTGTGACTCTGCTACTCCTTGTGAAATCAGTGTCACGAGCTGTGGAACCCTCTTGTGTGTGCATATGGGTCGGTTCGTCATCATCAAAGGGCATCATTTTCAGGGAGTATGTGTAGGCCTGTGTCTTCCTGACTTACGATCAGTATCAGCAGTAGATACAGTGGTTTAAAGAAGGTTCATTATGGGGATGAGCCAGGAGCTCATGCTTAGGAAGAACAGAGCATGTTCAGTTTTTGTCTGAATACCTTTGGGCCACCCATTTCGGAATTAGGGCAGGTCATGGGCATGGTTGTTCTAAAGCCAGCATAGGCCATGAAGGCAGTGTGGAGAGCCATGAAAGGAATGAGTTCAAATCGCCTCTCTCTCAACCTTCATTCTTGCACCAGGTACTAATGAGCTTATACCAGCACCATGCTGGACCATGGAGATTCTACAACAAACAAAATAGTGTCCACCCTTACTTGTCACAAAAATGAATTTGGAGAGTTTTTGGACCAAGGAGTCAAGAGGAAAGAATTGAAGTGAGAGTAACTAAAGCTTAGTATCTTCTCATCTTTTTAAGATTGTATTGTGGAATGTTGGAGTCTCCTGGAACATAGCTCTAAACTCTCTCCTCTTCTCTACTTGCTCTCTAGATGTTTTTATTCACTCCCAAAGCTTTAAATATGATGTGCATGTAGATAATGTTTCCATTTATATGTTATGCCCCTTATTTCTCCTGAGTTCAGGGTGTGTATATCCAAGCTCCGATCCAGAGTTTCTGCTTATGTGCCTAAGAATCAGCTTAAACTAAACACTGACCCATCAAACTCCTGAGCTTTTCTCCCAAACTTGGGGCTGTGAACTATCTTGGTAAATTTTACCACCACTCCTCCATGTCGTCTGGTCACAAACAGGATTCTCTCACCTCCCACATCGAAGCCACCAGCAGTTCTGCCTTCAAAATACTCCCAGCTGCTCCTTGCCACCACCGGTTTATACCACCCATGACCCTGGTGTAAACACAGCTGTCTCTTGCTTGCTACACTTGCCTACACTTGTCCTCCCTGCATCCACCGCATCTTTGTTTCCCTGTCAATTTTGGACTCAGAAGCCAGAGAAAGTATAAATCAAACATTTTTACAGTGTAAATTAGAGCCTAGCCCTTTTCCACTCAGAACTCCCTCTTGTGGCTTCCTATCCTTATGCTGGATAGGACCCTATTAGATCTGTCCCCATCTACTCCGTTGACATCTTTTTACGCTGGAGGTGACTTTAGTGTGAAGTGAGTGAAGTTTAAATTCCATAGCTTCTCACTTGCACAGGCCCTTTCCATGATTTGGGAGTGTCCCTAAGCAATTTTATATTTATAATTTTGTTTTCTCTGTCTTAAAGAGGGTCCCCTAAGTTGCATAAGCTTCAGGCTCCACGGAACACGGACTTGCCCTATCACTTTCCTTCTGTCTAGCTGCGTTAACCTTCTTTCTGTTTTTCAAACAGAGAGAGCTCATTCCTACCTTGGGGCCTTTGCACATACTTTTCCTCTAAAGTATTGCATGGCTTGCTTCCTCACCGGGTTCAAGTTCCTGCTCAGATATCTCCCTCTGAGAGAGGCCTTCCCTGATGGCCCTCTCTCTGAAACACCTGTGCTCTGTCCCGTTCCCTGTGTTAGAGCTTCTCTTGAACACATGGTTGTGCAGGTACTTGCTAATTGTTTGCCGTGTCCAGTAGAGTGGAAGCTGGATACAGACAATCTTGCTCCCTGGGTGTCCCCAGAGTCAGGCCCAGGGCCTGGCTCATATTCGGTGCTTGGTAAGGATGTGTTGGATGAATGAAGGCAGGAACCAGCCGTTCTCCATTTGCACAGACACTGAGACAGTTTGATGAGAGGGAACATGTAGCACAAGAGACAGAAAGGATGAGTGCCTGATGGTGATGTCTGCACAACATAAAGAAGGGGAGGCTGTGGGACCCTGCTGCCTAGAGCAGCACTGTGCTCTAGAACTTTCTGTGATGGTGGAAATGTTCCATTTCGGTGCCGTCCAGTAGGGTAGCCAGTAGCTACTGTAGTTACTGAGCATTTCTTTGAGAGAGAGCTAATGAAACTCAGGGACTGAATTTTATCTTTTATTTGATTTCAGTTCATTTTATTTCAAGCCATTTATGGGATTGATTAATTTCATTAACTTTAAGTAGCCACATGTGGCTACGGGCCACCACCTTGATCATTCTAAGTCTAGGGACCCAACATCTGTTATTTAGAATGGCATGATGCAGACAGGTCCAAGAGCTGAGACCAAAATCATAATGTTCCTGATTTTAGAAACACATGCTCTGAGATCTCTATGGGGAGTGCCTCTGTGTGACATGAGTCACGTCTTTCAAGATGCCTTGAGATCCTCTTTAAGCCAGAATTTTCTAAGAACAGAGCCTGACATTCAGTAATAATTATATATTTTTTTGCGACAGCCAGGTTGCATAGCTCAGAAACATACCTCCCACAAAAAGTTAGAACCAAATGGCCAGGTGACTTGTATCAATCAGAACGGGAGATCTACAAGCCAAGGGTGAGATGCAGGCTCGTCTAACGTCCCACACTCAGGCAGGGATGCAAACAGCCAATACCCAAAGGAGAACAGGACTAGCAAACTGGAAAGTGGGTGGATCTAAAAACACCGAAGGCAAAAAGCAGTTGACCAGTGCCAATGGAGTTGACACAGCCACACTAATTCCATTTTCAAATGAAGGGTCTGTGGCAAGGGGGTGGAGTTGGGGAATCATATCATCCTGCCTCACCCAAAACAGATTCTAACCACATCTGGAAAGTTAGCCGTGGTTCACATCCCCATAGTTTAAGAGGGAAATAAAATGTAGAGGAAATAAAAGAAAAGGCCACAAAAATGATATGAATGTTGGAAGAACAGCTTCGAGTGGACTGACTGAAGAAGTAATTTATGTCCTCCCAGAAGAGAGGCCTCAATGGGGAAAGTGACCACAGTCTATAAATACTTTCAAGGTAACCACATAAATGAGAGAAAGGGATTAGTCACCATCTTCCGGGATGGCAGGACCAGGAGCTCTGGCCTAAAGCTAAGACAAAAAAAAAGTACTGTAGTCATTAGTAACAAATTTTTTTTTTAGCCAAGAAGGACCGAATGCTGGGCAGGGCTCTCAAGGGAAGGAAGCCAAGTCCTGTCACTGTACTCGGAAGCTGATCGAATGAGATAGTAATGGAAATCAAAGGACCATCAGACTAGGGACTTCTTATTCCTGTGAAATAATTGGTCTGATAGGGCTGGAGATCTGCATTTGGCCATGGCCCATGCACAAGGCCTCAGAGGAAGGTTAAACCTCTACTCAGTATTTCCCCAGACAGGACACAGATGGCCTGTCTCCATCTTCTGACGCGTCATCCGAAGGCGACTCCTCATTTGTTGTTGGTTATATCCCAGTTCTCACGCTGCCTTATCTCGGAGGGCTTCCGTTCCAGCTCCAGTCCGTAGGAGACTTTCCTGCAAGGCTTCATTCCATTGTGTCCCATTTTGTTCTATCGCCCACTTTCTGTCAATGAAGGATTTGCACGGATCAATAACCTGCATGTCTCTTAACCACGTTTTCTCATCTCCTTTTGTGATTGCACTGATTCCAGATTGCAGCGTTGTATTGTATTCTTGTTTATTTTGATTGGTCATCTCAATATCTTAGTTACTTTTTTTTATAGTTCTCATGTTTGGGAGTGACATTATTATCTAAACATTTTGTTTGATGCTGGAATGAATACATAACTGTTGATCATTCCAGAAAGGTGGTGTATTAATTTTCTAGGGTAGCTGTAACAAATTACCACAAGCACAGTGGCTTAAAGCAACACAAATTTATTATCTTACGGTGCTGGGGTTCAGAAGTTCAAAATGGGTCTCTCTGGGCTAAAATAATTGCTTTCTGAAGGCTCTAGGGGAGAATGCGTTCCCTTACTCTTGCCAGCTTCTAGTGACCCTCATTCCATGGCTCCTCTCCTACCTTCAAAGCCAGCAATGGCTGGTAGAGTGTTTCTCACATCACATCACTGTCACCCTGATCCTTCAGCCACCCTCTTCCACATCATTGACCCTTGCCATTACAATGTGCCTGTCCCAATAATCCAGAATACTCTCCCTATCATCAGGGCATGTGATTAGCAAACTTAATTTCTTCTATAGCCTTAATTCTTCTTTGCTGTATAATATGACACGTTCACAGGTTTCAGGGACTAGGGACGGCTTTGGGGGGAACCAGTATTCTGCTATAGCATGTGGTAGTAAGTCATAACACGGGAATACATCATTCTCGTGAACAATATGCTCTAACTACTTTCTTTATTCATATACCTAAGCCATCTTTTCCTTTGGAGCTGTGGCTATGAGTTGGGGAGAGAATTCTCTTGGCCATTGGAGCCAAAGAAATGGTTCAAGAAGCAGTGATTCAGAGGGTCAAGGTCGTGGCAATAACCCCAGCATTCTTCTGGGTCCTGAGCCCTGGGTGAGTTAGAAGCATAACTGGTTTGTTGATACATCAGTAAATCTCCAACTAAAATATTTTTCCTTTTAAATATATTCTAGCATCAGTAAAGAAGCCATTTCCATGGTTGAAAAGGTAGAAATTCTTATTTTACATTTTAAGTCACTTTTTAGCTGTAATAGGTTTTTGGATTGTCACTGATTTTCTGTATTTATAGAAAACCAAATAACTGCCTAATCTGGAGCTCCTGAGTATAAATATAGATGCTCATGCCCATTAAAATTTGAATAAGAATGGTAGCATGATGCTATTAATTCTGTAAGCGTTTGATGAATTTGTGTAATATACTGTACATTACAAACTAACACAACACTATTATGAAATGTCATTATGACATTTTCCAGGTCATATTTTCAATCAATCTAAAAGAGCTCATTAGGGGCCTAGCAGCTTTGCAAGGGTTTTCTAGGTTGCTTACAGATTTACTCAAATCCTCACGAAGTTTATGATCTAAGACAGGGGACTCAGCCTGCGACAGTGGAAACGCTGCTTCTAGCCCCCATTGATTTAACTGGCTGTGTGACACTGGGGAAGTGTCTTGCTGTCTGTGGGCCTTAGATTCCCAATCTCCCACGTGGAAAGGTTAGCCCAGAATCTCATCCAGGTTCAAGGTCACACATGCCAGAATTGGAAAATAAAATACAGGATGGCCAGTTGAATGTGAATTTCAGATAAACAGTGAATCATTTTTTTTTTTTTTTAGTACCCTGCCCCAAATGTGGCATGGGACATATTTGTACTAAAAATTATTCATTATCTAAGCTTCAAATTTCACTAGACATCCTGTGTTTGTGTTTGGCAAAATAAAGTCATTTCTGGTATACGAGGTCATGCTCCCCTTCCCTCAGCTGCAAGACACATTTCCTATGAGTTAGGGGCTTTCAATATCTCACCACACAGTGCTCCAGGTAGCCACTACCAATCACTTAGCGTTGGCACGGATGATGAAATCCAGGCTCCATAAATATCTGTGCAATGAAAGGGTAGCTGGGATCCCTAATTTAATCTGTTATCTTCATTCCATTTCTAAAGTTTGATGATTCTGTAACATTTACATAGTATAACTAGAAATAAAGACAAACAACAGATATGTATTAAAACAGACAAGTACAAGGTTATGGGCAAACTGTAGAAAGATGGGTTTGAATGTTGATCTCAGGGTGGATCAAGGTGACACTTAACTCTTCTCTTTTCCTATGGAAAGGGAAGAGGTGAAAAACGGAAGGTAGGATTTCAGGTCTGGCTTGGATTTGAAGGATGATCTGTTGTAGAACTGTCACAGGGCTTGGGCTCAGTGAATACCGAGTAATAATAGAAAAGTCACATTGTTGAGGTTTTGTGCGGAGTATTTGCCATGTGTGCCTTCACTTCTCTTCCCCTTCCTTCCTCCTCCTGCTTTGTGCCCCAGGAGGCCAACCAGAATGGGCCATGGCCGTGGGACGCCTGGCTTTCCTGGTGTCCAACTGGATTCGGCAAATAGGAGGGAGGCCCCATCAAGGGATTAGAGAGTGGGAGGGGGTGGGGTTGGGGTATTTATTCCACAGTCCAAGGTCAAGGGTTGGGTGCATCCCTTTCACCAAAGGCCCTGGATCCTTTCTGGTGCACTTCTCGTATCGCTGCTTTTCGAAGGTTACGGGACCTACTCCTGCTCCAGGCCCCTTCCCATCTGTGGGTAGCAATGGCTCCTTGCAGGTGCTCTTATCGACTGATTATACAAGAGTATGGGTCTCGCAGAGGTTGTCGCTCATCCAGGACCACACAGCTCAGCGATGGCAGAACTGGGACTGAGCCCCAGTATCTTCAAGCAAATATGAAAGAAGTAAGAGAGAAGAGAAAGTACATAGGACGATCCACTGGGAATCTGGTGGTGGTCGTCTTGGACATACGTGTTAATAACATATTTTTCTTAATTGCCCTGGGAAGCATTCTAAGGAAACAAACCTACCCCACCATCTATTATGTCTCTGTTTTTCCATTTAGGGACAGTTGGTGTAAGAGTTCCTCTAAAGTGTTTATTCTTTCTTAGGTCAAAAAATAAAAAAACTAAAAAGTAGGAATAAGCTCCAAATTGTATGATTCTCATCTGGTACTCCATACTCTGCAACATGATGCTACTGGTAGCTTCTGTCTGTCCTCACTATTTTTCTCAAAGTCCAAATAATTTTATGTTTTAAAAAGATCCTTCTGCTGAGCATGGATGTATTCTTGAAAAAGCATTATTGTTGTTATTATTATTATTGACAAGAAGAGTGATATACTTAACACCATGAACCTCCTCTGAGCTGATGATTATGAATGGCTTGGAATTAGGTCAGTTCTCTCATATCAGACCATCTCCCATGAGCTCCCTTTGGTGCCAGCTAACCTGGGTATGACAAGTAGGGGCAGCTTCTGGGAATCCATGTCACTTCTGTTGTGCAGTCCTCTCTTGACCGATTCATGCTTTGGACAGCCCAACTGACAGTGATGTTTCCACACACCCTTTTATGCAACCCGAGCTAACTCCATCTTCTCTCTTTTTCCTCACCAAACACATCTCTCCAAAGCTCTAGCATGCCTCATGTTCAAGCTCTTCTTGGATTTTGTCAGCCTTCAAGTTCCTACTTTATTGCCAGGGGTACTTGCCAGGGTAGGATCCATTGGTGACACTAAGCAGGAGTGTGATTCCAGATGTTAAGAGAATGCTCTTTATTCCAGGATGGAGGAGGAGAGTTTGATGATACCCAAAAAGATCGAGCAAGTCCTGGAAGGCCCATGATAGCGGCATAGGCAGTCACCATGCTGTAGCTGTGCCATTTATTTGAGCAGAAGGACAAGGAAATTTTAAGTTGAAAATCTCTTCAAATTATGATACAATGAGCCAACAGGTTTTTGAGGACAGGTAGGGGTTTCGTTAACTGAGAAAAAGTTGCTGGTGCATGGTTTTATTTTAGCTAATTTTATAAAACTGGATTTTATTCATGTTGTCACTGAAGGGGACTAAAGTGACATTGAAAGGGGATGCTTTTTCCATAAAAGATTTTCTTAGGAGGGTGGCATTGGAAGAACTTTATTACTTTTTTTTCAAAAAAAATCTGATGCATTTTTTCATATGCATGAAAAAATTTCTGCTCCAGGGACGAGCTGGGTCAGGAGCTTCAATTTTTATTCCCCCCAATTACTGAAAGCTGAAACCATATTGAAATGAACTGAGAGTAAGCCTCAGGTTTTACTCTAAGGGCCATCTATAGGATTCACTCACAGCAGCCAATGTTATGTGAGCCTTCTGGCTAGAGCCAGTGGCACAGCGAAGGGTCGGGGTGGAAACACATGAACCAGGCTTTGGAGCATTTGTCTTTGTCCAGGAAACCAGAGTACCTTTAGATGGCATTGAACTGCTTTGACAGTGAGTTGTACCAAAACTAAACCCATTATTTTTCATGGAACTCAAACTAGACCTGCTATTTTCTGTGTGGAGCGAATAATTTGGGCAGTGTTTTCCCAAGTTAGTTTGGACTGGTAACTGGTCTGGAACCAAAAATGAACT
The DNA here is from genome assembly GCF_020740605.2 of Lemur catta. Taxonomy (NCBI): domain Eukaryota; kingdom Metazoa; phylum Chordata; class Mammalia; order Primates; family Lemuridae; genus Lemur; species Lemur catta. The sequence continues at coordinate 21,237,799 of NC_059147.1, read as the reverse complement.
GAATGACGCTGGTCACTACTGAAATGAAAATGTAACTGATTAAAGTCCCAGGTATCCTTCCTTGATGTTTGATTTAAAGTCTGAATAGAGACATTTGGCCCAGAAGCCATCAACAGGTGACCCTCAGTTCTACCCAGCCTCACAATTCTTTCTATACTATTTTGTATAAGTCAAGTATGTAAATCGGGTAATTCTTCCCATGGGTAGTTAGATTAGTACTTAGGATCAGAATTATGTGGCCTTGACCAAGCTGATATTTCCCCACATATACACACTTGTAAAGACGTTTTAGAACCCAGAGTGTTTCCCACTCAACCCTGACACGTTAGTATTGCAGAAGTGGCCACTGCTCTTCTTCTATAGAGAATCTGCCTTTTTGACCTTTAGGTCATGACTTGGGTTGCTTAGGGAACCTAAAAGACAAATCAAAGAATACAGATGAGGTTTTGTTTTGTTGTAAAGTGTTGTCCTGGAGCAGGAGGGAAAATCTAGTATTTAAGGAAATGAACGTGACCTTTCTGTGACTTTAAGAAGGGAAGGAGAGGAAGAAATTTCTGGGAAGATGGAAGAGGAAGAAATAAAGGAATTTTGGGCAACACCCTGGAGAAAAATGGGGCTTGAAGAAGAGTGTTGGGATCAAACCACGTAGGTGGTGTTTCCTGTTCCAAACGTTAAGATTATACTGAATTGCCAAGGCATTAATGTCTAGGGGACGCAAAACAATATTTAGAATCCAGCTCCCTGTAAAATCTAAGACACACAGGTGCCAGAGGGCTCAGAGTTGCAGACAGAGAGGAATTTGGGGAGAAGCAGGGTGGTTCAGAGTTCCTGAACTTTGGGACTCTTGAGTCACTGGATTGCTTGTATGTGGCAGTGCTCCATAGACTGTCTACTGTAAAAAATTTGCTTTTAGAAATTTTCCCAGCTGCTCTCTCCTATACCTTTGTTTTGGCCAAGCATCCCACATGGCCACACTGCCTGGAAACATAGAGGGCCCTCCTTCCTTCTCATCCTCAGCCAGAGATCATTCCCTTCTGTATCGGCTGTTTTCCTTGGAAGCGTGAAGCATTAGCTTTAATCAGTTTATAGAGCCCCTGACCTAATTTTACATCTGCAATAAGATCACTATGAATTCTATGCTTCCCCGTAGAGGATAAAGCGCTGCCTTCCCCCCTCCCCTCCGCAATCTTTCTTTGTGATGGACGTTAGAGAGCCGGGCAGGTTCTGTTCCACACTGCATTGCTCTGAGAGCAAATTTATTTATATATTAATTTTATATAAAAAAGAATTTCTCATAGGGAGCCAGAGATTGAATCACAGACAGAAACCTGATTTGAGGTTGCAAGCAGGATGGCAGCGAGCAGTGTCAAAGAGCAAAAGCTTTCGGGGGTGAGCAGGGATTGGAAATTTGCTTCCAAAGAGCTCTGCACCTCTCTCCTGTGTCCCCTGACACACGGGCACCGCTTGTGTATTAGTTTTCTGTCGCCGTGTAACAAGTCACCACAAATGTAGTGACTTAAAACAACACCCATTTATTATCTCCCGGTTTCTGTAGGTCAGGAGTCTGGGCCCTGCTGAGCCGGGTTTTCTGCACAGGGTCTCACAGGGCTGAGATCAAGGTGTTGGTTGGGCTGCGTTCTCATTTGGAGGATCAGCTAGGGACGGATTCACTTCCAAGCTCCCCCCGGGTTATTTGCAGAATTCATTTCCTTTTGGCTGTGGGATTCATGGCAGCTTGCTTCTTCAAAGCCAGCAAGGGAGAGAGAGAATCTTTGCTGCTCAGTCTCTGACCTCACGGCCCACTTATAAAGGACTCCCCTGATTAGGTCAGGCCCACCCGCGACAGTCTCTCTTTTGATTAACTTAAAGTCGAGTGCCGAGAGATTTTAATTGTATCTGCAAAATCCCTTCGCCGTTGCATTGCCATGTTCTGTTCGTAATAATCAAGTCACAGGTTCCACACCCACTCAGAGGAGGGAGATTAGATGAGAACGTGGCTTCCTGAGTGTCACCTAAGGGTGTGTCCCCCCATACGTCCTCAGTGCTCCGGGCTGCCCAGGGTCCCAGAAAAATCTCACCTTTAACACTACCCTATTATTTTAAGCAACCAAATGTCATCAAAGGAACAGGAAAAGAGGTGTCTTTCAGAATAGGTTGCATTTCCTTCCTGCTTGGCAGAATCATTTGTGAGTTCACATAAATGTGTTCATGGGGATTATAACTAATGGGAAGAGATTAATTCGAGTTTATTTATAATTACACATCTAACTCAAGCCATGAGTTCCACTCTGGTTTTTTTTTTTTTTTTTTGACTTTCATGTTGTGAATTCCTCATACTTTTAAAGATTTGAATAAGGTTTGATATCAGCCTTCTCCAAGATCTTTGGTATATGATAAGTCCAGTTCAAAGAGAGATCTTTTTTTTATAATTAAGAAATTAAATTTTAAAGCATTGTATCTTGCACATTGAAGACTCTTAGTTTCTTTTTGTAAAAATCTTAATTTTTAAAGACTTAAATGTGTGGGAACTTGAGGCAAGGTAAAGAGATTAAGGGGCACATTATTTTAATACAAATATTAAAATATTAATTTTAATGTTTTAATTTGAGGGGAGATGTTTAGGGGAAGGAATCCCACTTTGCACTTCTTTTTTCCTATCAGACTGAGATAATCCCAAATATTAGTTATGCTCTTGGTAATCAAAGCCCTCACAATTATTCTGCGTTTGGAAAGTAGACTCTTCTTCACTGTGGTGTTTTTCCTTCATTTACAAAAGTTGAAGGACATAACGTAGAGAATTGGGCCCATAATGCAGGAAAGTATAATATCCTCTAGTTTAAGAGTTCATGAGAGTAAGAATCCCAGAAATGTGATTTCAGAAATCACACCTCAGGGGAAGGAATTTAGAACACTGAAGTAGGTAGACAGTCTTGGAAGAGAAGGAACTTAGCATACCTGAACTAGTTTATCTTTCTGCCTCCTATTTTTTAACCTCTTTAGTTTTTCCCTCTCCTTCCCTGTAAATCCTGAAGTCCAGTTTTGGAGATAGCCATCTGCTCTTCGTGTTTAATAAGAATTTTTAGCTGAGCACCTGACTTCCCAATAGACATTTCTCAGCATCCCTTGCAGCTAGGTATGGTCATGTGACTGAGATCTGGCCAAAGAGCTGTGAGTAGAAGGGACGTGCATAACTTCCAGGTCATGTCCTTAAAGGACAGGGACTGGCCCTCTTCTTTGCTTTTTCCCCCACTTCCTATTGACTAAATGTGAAGGCTCAGGTAGAAGAGGAACCAGCCATTTTGGCTCATGTGATGGAAGCTGTGTATGAAGGTTGGCAAAGCATCTTGGGAGAAGGAGTCTTGGTGCCAGTAAGAACGTGGAGCCACTATACCTACCCTAGACTGTCACATGAGAGAGTAATAGACTTCTGTCTTGTTTGAGCCACTGTTTTGGTATCTTGCTTAAATCGGCCTCATTGCTTTCATAATAATTGTACCAGCTTAGAAAGTGTAAGTGGCCAACGATGTCAGGGAAAGCACAGTGGTTGACAGTAAGGCTTTGCTATCAGGCAGAGCTGGATTAGCTTTTGATGCCACTATACCAACCACATCTGTGGCTGAGCCTCAGTTTTCTCTTCTTTAAAATGGGGATAATAGTGTCTGCCTTAAAACATATTGTGTAAAAGCAAGACATGAAGATTCGATGGCATACAAAATAGATATGGTCTGCATTCTTATAGAACTCAAGGTGCAGAGGGGAAGATACAGAAATGAGGAAATGCATGAATAACTCCAGATGGGAAGCAATGCCGTGAACAAGCAAAGGAGAATAATGAGCAGAGGACTCCTTACGGGAGTCAAGTCTGGTGAGAAGGAAGCAGCCCTGTCATAGCACAGCCCTGTGACTCTTTCCGATATACCTACATATAGGCCAATTAGGAGATCGCTTTCCCTTCCCCTAGCTCTTAACAAGGCTGCAGATAAAATGCTTGAATTTTGGGTTGGGCTGTCCCCACCCAAGCTCACTGCTATAAACATGAGTCACCCCATTATAAGCTGAATAGAGAATGACTAAATGACAAAAGCCTGGCTGCACGTCTTCCAAAAGAATTTCAGTTGTGTTCTCTTCCAAGAAGACTGAATCAGAGCTAGGCTAGAAAAACGTTACCCCTGAGAAATCTGTGGTTGGAGTTGCTTCATATCATTAATATTTATTACTGAATTCTTATCACTTAGCACAGTGCCTGCAGAGAGTGGGTGTGTAACCAGTATTTGTTGAATGAACAAATGAGTTCCTAGTAATATTTTAGCTCTCACAGTTAGAAATCTCACCACGGTGAACACTTTAACCACCTAGGCTGTGCAAATGTGGAATGATCCCTTTTGTGAAGCACTGAGCTCCCAGTTGTTAGAGGCATTCAAGAGAATTGTTCAGGATTTTGAGGAGGATGCCACTGTTGGAATGAGGGACAGTATCTTCCCAATGTCTACCAACCCCTGAGAGTGTGTGTTCTCTAAATGTGTGTGTTGTTTGTACCTGAGATATTTGAAACTTAAGGAGTTTTAAGCATTTTTATTGAAATAATAATCTCTGTGCTCTGAAGTTGCTTAAACAACGTTTTATGGAGTGCAAAGATAAATCTAAGCCTGACTTCTGTCCCAGTGAGTCACAAATTCTGAAAGGCATCAAGGTTTCCCTGTGCTTCTTGGACACAGGGAAGCCTATGGAAGTTGGTGAAGCCGCCTGGAGACCAGAGCAAGGGTTCAGTCCCTTCACACCAGTGAGTCCTGCAGGGACCCTCCCGCTCAGTTCCCTGATAATAATACCATTTCCATATTTCCATCGTGAAAGTCCCCATATCATACTGCAGTGATCTCTTTGGGGGTCTGTTTCCACCACTAACCGATGACTACCATGCTGGTGTCTTTCTGAGATTTTATCTCAGTGCCTAATACCATGCTCAGCCTTGATGGGTGCTCGATAAATATGTATTGAATTAAAAAAAAAATCCCTCTTGTCCTCAAGGGGAGAGAGAAGGAGAAACAGTTGTCTGATTTTCATGGACGATGAAACCGCATGGTAGGAAAAGAGTAAATTGTCACAGTACTGACGTCCACGGCTGGTATTCTAAGTATCTTTATTCTGGCCTGGCTCTCTATGGCAGCTGCGTAGGTGCATGTCCCCGATGGGAGGTGGCACTTAGGCACAAGGACTCCCTTCTGATCCCCAGTGGAAGCTTGTCCACGACACACGGGGACCCTATGGAATCCGTGAGACGTGAGGATGTGAAATAGACTTCTGCACTGCGTTTCTCTGTGCCCTGCACGTGGCAGACCACCCTTCCTTCCCCTTCCGCCCCAGCCATACCCATCTTTTCTCATGACCGGCTTTCAGAAACCCCCTGCCCCTGGCCCTTTCGGATTCCCACAGCTGTTCTTGGGAAGAGACACCCAAGCATCTGCAAGCCAGCGTCTGCTCCTGCCTCGCCTTACGGTGACTAATGGGTACCACCTGTCCCGTGCGTTCCCTCTTGCGCTCTTACAATTGGATTTATCGCTGCAGTAGTTTAACCATAACTAGAAAAATGTAGCTCTCTAAAGTCCCTATAATGTTGAGGTTCCTAATGTGGTTTAAGTTATTCCTTGCGTCATAAATAACACAGAAGGCACTATTACGGACCAATACCCTGAAAAGAAAAGGCACCGAGACCATAAATAACACACACAATAGGAGTTTGAGGAGACTCATGAAAAGGCTCTGGGAGAGAAGTGGGTTCCTGATGTTGGAGGCAGTGGCGGGGGGATGGGGTGGCTGCCGGGAAGGCTTGGGCTTTCGGGGACCCGAGCTTTGAGCGAAATGTCATCCTGTCTGTGCAAACCTTTCCAATTCAGCTAACCCAATTGTGCAGCCAAGGGGTTGCACCTGCACAGAGGCCAAGGTCAGCTTGGTTTCCCTCCCCAGCAAAGAAAGGAGAAGGAAGGTGCTCGGGCATTTTTCTTGTCCTGCACACCCCGCATTCTTGCCCGGAAAGGGAAGAAGCCAGAAGCCAGTTCATGTGGCGTGAATGATCTCAGTTCCCGCAAGGACCAAAAGCCACCTTTGGCGATCACATATATTTTTTTCCATCTGTTCTGTCCCGTGTCAGTCATTCCATTGAGAGTCGCTGCAATTTTTACCGGATTAGGCCGATCAGATTATACTCGAAAGATGAAGAAAATGCTACCCCTCCAACAAAACGGTTTCCCCTTTACCCTCAAAGCCTCCTTATTCTCTTTGCTTTGAGGGAAAGAGAAAGAGAGAGTGAGAGCATGTGCAGTGCCCTTTATTTGGACTTTTATCTTAACCTGGGAATACCTGGTCTTCTGTTTTCTTCCTTCTCATGTAACTCTTCATTGATTTTCTTTAAATCAAACAAGCCACCATCACAGACTCTTACAAAAGAAAGGGACCTATGAAGGAGCCCTGGGCTTGGAATAGAAGCCGATCTAATTTTAGTTGCCAGCAAGCCTCTCTGAGCGGTGGAAAGTGGTCAGGAGTTCATCTTGGCGTGTGCTATCAGGACCCGACAGGAGCCTCGGCCATTGTCACCCGGCCGTGGGAGAGGCGGGAGCCTCCCCAATGACGGGCGCCCCCGTAATTTCACAAGGAGGCAGCTTGTCTGCTACAAGTAGGTTTTTCATTCTTTACTTTTTAAAAATTAAGATCGCTTCTGATGTATGGATTAATCTCTTGCCGGCATCAGGGGTGGGGGGTGCTGTGTCTCGTTTTGATAAGCAGCGGAGCCCCACGTTTCCGCTTTGCTTCATGGGAAGCTCAGTCCTTCGCCTTTGGCTGAAGTCGGGGGCTTGGGCCACCTGGGAACTGTTGGGACATTTCCCAAGACATGCCTGTAGGTTTCTTAAACGTCACAGGCCATCCCTCTAAATCTTGTTATAAGGATACCGCATTATTTAAAAAAAAATTGAATTGTTTGATATGTTCATACTAATAAGTTCTAGAAGTTCTTGTAGGATTTTTTAAAAGGAAGAAGTCATATGAAGAATTACTCACACGTTGGGCACTGTCTTGAAAAATAGCCCTGTTCCCATCTACTTTTTGATATAATTAAGACTGGATTAGTAGGATAGATTATAGAGTTTCTAAGACCATTAGGGAGTTTGAGCTCTGGAATTTTCCTGCTCTTTTTTTTTTTTTTTTCTTCTTTCTTCGGCTGCCTTTTCTTTCGTTCAAATTTATATGCTGCCATCACATCTAACTTAGACAGAGTCTCAGACACAGGACATTGGTTGGCAAAAGGCAGAAATGTTGGGAAGGAACATAGAATCTTGCAGGAGAAAGGGGCATTTGAGATTAATCAGGAGGAATGGATGCGTGGTGGAGCAAGTTGAACCAAGAGACAGGTTGCCTGGATTCAAACCATGACTCAGTAACCGTGTAATTGTGGATAAGTTCCTCCTTCCACACTGCAGGGCTCTGAATTTCAGTTTCCTTGTATGTATAACGGGAATGATGACAGCATCTTGTTTGCAAGGCTATTTTGAAAATTAAACAAAACTGTGTGTGTAAAGTATCCATATAGCAAACATTCAATACGAGTTATAAATAATTATTATTAGTTTTAAATAATAAGTATCCTGTAGTTTAAACTCCTTGGGGTTTTGTTGGGAGGGAGGGAGATGGGGGTGCTGAGAAGTCTGCCAGTTTGGCTTAGGAACTCAGAGCTACAGGCAGAAAGGACCCCAAGCGAACCTTTTCTTACGTCTATTTGTGTCATCTTCAGAAACTCTCTCGCTAGTCTCTCCTCGCTTTTTCTCCTCTGTGGCAAGTTTTCATCTTCCTTCAACCCAAACAGAGCATATGTGGAAAAGCCTACTTCCCAATTCAGATTCCTAAAGCTGAGGTTGATTAGAAGTAAAAGTCTGAAAAACAAAGTATCCTTGTGAGAGCGCAGAGGTCAGATCTAGGAAACATTTGCCTGTTTACTAAGATACCTCTGCCGCATTGCAAACAAGATTCTGGCGCCCAGGGGAGAGTGCGGCAGCTGGCACCTCTAGATGTGCCACAAAACAATGGAAAGGCTGAGATGCAGGTGTGTGCCGTGTCTCTCGGGAGCACCCGACAGGCATCTGCTTAGCAGCGGTGGTCTGTGACCACTGAGATACAAAATGCGCAGACCTCTCTCCACGCAGAGTGAAGAACTTGGTTTCAGCACAGAATTCTCTTGGCTGCTTCACTCCCCTTTGCCATTAAAATGAAAAATGGTTTTGGATTAATACCATATTTGGGGCTCCAGCACACCTGGAAGGGAAGGACTGTAAACAATAAAATAGCAGATCAAGCTCTAGAAGTGTTTTTGAGTGGAAACATTTGTGGCTGGGTTGATGTGGGTTCTGTAACTCTGTGGTCCCCACCCCCCGGGCCGCAGACCGGTACCGATCTGTGGCCTGCTAGGAACCGGGCCACACAGCAAGAGGTGAGCAGTGAGTGAGCGAGTGAAGCTTCATCTGTATTTACAGCTGCTCCCCCCATCGCTCGCATCACGGCCTGAGCTCCGCCTCCTGTCAGATCAGGGGCAGCATTAGATTCTCATAGGAGCAGGAACCCTACTGTGAACTGTGCATGCGAGGGATCTGGGTTCCCCCCGCTTCTGAGAATCTAATGCCTGATGCTCTGACGTGGAGCTGAGGCGGTGATGCTAGCGCTGGGGAGTGGCTGCAAATACAGATTATCATTAGAGAGGTTTGACTGCACAATAAATGTAATGCACTTGAATCATCTTGAAACCATCCTCCCCCATCCATGGAAAAATTGCCTTCCATGAAACCGGTCTCTGGTGCTACAGGGTTGGGGACCGCTGCTGTAACTGACCAATACCTCTATGAGTCTAAGTTTCAAAGCACCTATTATGCTCCTAGCTGTATACAGATTTGGTGTGAATTCTAAAGGAATTTGCAGTGTGGATGGAGAGGCAAAATACATGAGATATTTGGGAAGCAGTCTGAGAAAGTATAAAATGATATTTTACACACACACATACATTGATTCTAATTATTTGCAGTAGTTATGTTCTATGAAGTCTCTGTTCTATGTTCTATGAATTAGTAGATACTGAATCATTGCTCCCAGGGGAAATAGGGGGTGAGCATCTCGCCTGTCTGGTCACAGTATTTTGTCAGCCTATCAATCTATAAACTTATTTTTGGTGTATTTCTGTTTAAAAACATCTTACTTAATATATATGGTTGATTCATTAACATTGAACTCACGGCCAGCAGCGCTATAACTCTGCCTGAGCAAAGCTTATTTTCCCTGTAAGACACATCACAGCCTTCTGCTTAGGAACACTCAACAGTGTTCGCTAAATTTCAACACTGCACTGAGGGGGCATTTAAAGCAGCAAAATCAGTGAAAGGCACAAAAATGCAGTGACAAAAGGGGGTACTAAGAAGACTGCAGAAAGGACACTTGTTTGTAGCAGGGGAGCTGAAACAAGAAGGCAGAACATCACCGTGGTGCACGTCCACCGGAAGTGTGCGTCAGCAGCCTTGGAATCTTCACTGCTCTGCCTGTGTGTGTCCACAAGTGACCTACGAAGGCGCTACAGGTATCGAGTTTGAAGTTAGAGATAAATTTTAGCAAGTAGGCAAATTCGCAGGTAAGGAGGATTCACAGTGCCTGCAAATGTCTTTGGTTTTGTTGGAGGTAGCTGCAGATGTTGTCTGGTATTATCGGAGGGTGTGAGTGTTTCATCGACATGGTTTGGATAGGGCTGATACCTGCCCGTCCCCGTCCCCCAGCTTCACGGGTGGATTGGGACCCACGCTTGGCCAATCACAGTGTTTTGTTGAGGAGTTGGCAAATGACTCAGGGTTGGCCGGAGAGACTCAGCTCTGGGGGTGTTTTCCTGCTGGGACTGATAGTTGCAAAAAGATGAAACTTTGAGCTCTTGGGGATCACCAGAAGAGAGAGCACATCTGAGAATAAAACCAACATACAAAGAGAGAGAGACGGAAAGAGGGAAAGAGAGTAGGAAGACGGAGAATGAGACAGGATGCCATTTTAAAAACGTGCCTGGATCTAGCCATGTCTGAAGGAAACCCAGAGCTTTGAGATCACATGAGCCGATAATATTTGCATGTGTTTTTATTTCCTCAGATGGTTTGAGTTGGGTTCCAGCCCCAAAGACCAGGACAGTGAGTAAGATGTCCTAGTCAAGGGTTTGGGGATCCCAGTTCCAAATTGCCAGGAGAAGAACCCGATTGGCCTGGCTCACCTTTTCTCATCAGCCCAACCTGCATATTCTTTCTTCAGATGAGTTCCTGCCTCAGGTCCAGTCCCTGGACAGTGTCGTGGCAGTGATTGGATGAGTGTAGTGACAAGTGTCTCTGGCACAGGGGAGGCTGGATAGAGGAAGTGTCTGAAGTCACATGGGGGCGTTTGGACCTGAGGTTGTGGCAGCCACAGCCATAGACCTCAGAAGACAGCTCATGCTTTCCCTTTCTCTCATGTCCCCTAACTTCCTATTTTTGTACATGAGAAAAATGGGGCTACAAAAATATACATTTATATTAAGAAATTTATTTTTAAAATATTTAAATATATACATGCATAAATATATACACATTTACATGTATGTACATATGTATACACATACACATATCATGTACATGGTTAGGCATTAGCTTGCAATCTTTGCAGGTGCAAAAACAGACACTTCAAAAGCAGATGCACAATCTTATCCATCGATTGAGAGTGTACACGTGTAGTTTTAAAAAGTAGAACGGATTGAGACGCTGTTCCTTAAAACTTTTCAGTGCTTCTCTATTATCCTATGACTTTTCTACGCATGGCTCTGTAATCTAATATATGGCCGTATGTTTATGTATTATTTATTCAACACATTGCGCTCAGTGTCAAGTACAGTGTGGGCGCAGAGTACTTGTTCAGGAAACATTTGTCGAATGCACGAATGAGTGACTTTGTGCCTGTGGATTCAGGGACCTTCTTGCAGTAGCTCCTGGGTTTCTCGGAGTTCCTCTGTCCATATTTCAAAAAATGGTTTTGAGACATTCATAGTTCCGGGGAACCCAGGTCTGTTTATTCCCCACGACAGAGGCCCCGTGCTTCAATTAAAAGGATGCAAAATGCTGCCTTTCTAATGTGTTCTCTAAAGGATGCAACTGCAGATGTTTCTCTAAACAACGCCCAGGCCAGTAGACCTCTAGGCCCCATTTTGGGTTTTTATGCTCCGTAGATGGTTATCATAGTCCCCTAGGTTGTTATTTAGTCAAATTATGTTCATTTTATCGCCTATGCCTTCTCTCATATTTCACTCCCTTTGATTTGTTTTTCTTTTCTTTTCTAAATTCCCATCGAGGCATCACATTACCCCTAATTGCCTGCAGTGTTCCACGTCTGGTCTCATAGCTGACACGCAGAGACAGACTCCGTCAGCCGTGGTGCGGGATGGCCCCACGTGCGTGGCTGCACATTTTACTAGCTCGGAGAATTGCGGTGCTGCAGTGCTTGCCTTAGCTCCTGATTGCTCTTAACTACCAACTCACTATATTGCTGTTTTCTCCATTACTGCCATCCAGGAATCCCCTTCACGTTAAATTCCATCTTTAAGTTTATTCATCCCCGGATAGATCATCTGCATTTTTCAAGCCGGTGCCTCATTGTGTTATTTTTGACATCTATTGCTGCGATCCACACGTAGCTTGGTATTGTGTGCCACTCGTCAACGGCTCTTAGGAACACCTCCCAATTTAGTGTCATCTGCGAAGGCGATTATCATGATAATAGTGATAATATCTTCTCCTCTCTTTTCCTGATTCTTAATAAAGTTGGTAGAGTAAAGCTGTGCGTGTCTATGCAGATTGTACACTCCAGACCCCCTTCTCATAACTCTGTCGATTTCTACTCATTACCGAGCTTGGTTTGGGGTCTGTTTTTACTTCCTGTGGCGGTACGAAAGGATCCATCCAGGCTTTGCTTTAAAGGGCTCTTCAAATGCAACTTACCAAACCTAGGGGAAGAAGCTGTCAGCCTTGGTTTCTTTCTCGCCATTGAGTTCCTTCCTCTCCACTTCCATCTCGGAGGTAAGATGCATCCCCTGATGCTCCAAAGGAGACTGCAGATTGCTAATTTTTGGGTGGATGAATGGATGGGTGAGTGGATGGACAGATGCATAAGGCACTCAGGCAGTAGCCTGTTCACTGCCCTATGGTTAGTGGGTACGGCTCAGGAAGCCAAGGAGATGGTTACTTACTATTGGTTTTATGTAAGTTGTAGTGTTCTTTGAGCTCAGCTCTTGCATTTATCCACTGCATGAAAAGTCAAATACTGCGTTTCGTCATGCATTCCAGCGCATGTGGCATTGGTGTCCTGCCCTCTGATGCTCATGTTTTCCCTGGGACTCCCCTACACAGGCGCACTAACTACTACAGCATTGGGAAGGGTTATCCTGTACGTTTCAAGTAATCTGGTAATGCTTTATTTTCTTACCCGTTGGTCTTTGTTGTGTTATTCTATATCTTGTTTTGAGTGTTTTAAATATTTCGCAATTACTTATTAAAAAATTAAGAGACATGAACTCTGCCTTCACAAGGCTTCCTGTTTATCAGGGAAGAGTTGCAGAGCAAATAGCTATAATAAATTATAAGACAGTACTACAGATGAGCTATGTCTGCAAGATTGTGGCTCCAAAAGAAAATGGAGCAACTTCAGTGTAGTCGAGGTGGTATTTATTATAAGGGGTGGTGGGAAAGGAGTGATGTAAACAGAGAAGGCACGGGAGTCGTCCTTAGGCTGGGCCTTGAAGGGCAAGTGGAGTTCACTAGGCCGACAAAGCAACAGGTCTATTTTAGGCAAGGGCATGGCCAGGTAAAAATAAAGAGTTTATGTGGAGAGTCATAAGGGGCGCAGTATGGTGGGAGGGAGTTATTTGTGAGGCTGGGAGAATGGGGATGGGGATTCGTTTAGAAAGGTGAATTTGGGAGAGACCCTTGAATTTTATTCTGTGGGCCTAGGGGCTGTTAAACAGGAGAGCAATATGATCTGATTTGTATGTTGGAAAGACTAGCCAGGCAGCAGCGTGGATACAGGGTGAGCCTGGAGGCAGGAGCGACTGGTTTTAAAGGATGTGTCGGCAGAGATGTTGGAAGAACATACTGAGCAGAGGGAACAGCATGAGCAACAGCAAAAAGGAGGAAGTTAAGGTGGATCTATTCAAAAGAAGCAGAATATAAGTCTTTAAAAATATTTAGTGAATCTCAGTGAATGAATGAAGCTGGAAAGAGATCTTGAATGCCAGACTGGGAAACCTAAACTTTATTTATGATACTGAGGAACTATTTTAGATTTTTTTTTTTAAAGGAATGACATGAAGTTAGCTTTAGGAAGATTTAATCTTAGTTTGCAGTCGATAGAAGCAATCAGAGAACAGAACCAGAGACCTGTTTTGCTTTTGTATGACATGTTAGCTTTTGGTTTTTGTATTTTGGATTTTTTTACTTATATTAAAACAAAACTGTCAATATCTCCATCTCGTAAATATTTTTTGCCTATTGTGATGTGTGTTTTTCATCTCTTTCCATTTCCTTGTTGAAAATTCTTTGTGAAATTTAAAAATGATACATTCTAAAATTTCCCAAGGATATTCTAAAACAATGATTCAAAGTAGTTCCTACAACTTAGTTGAGGGGGATAGAATACTGTCCCCATCATCTTTCGCTCTTGTTACATGTATTTGTAAACAAAGGGTAGGAATCTCCTCAAGAGAGATTTGACAAGGCTTATTCAGCTTTGTGATAAAAAAATTGAGAAGTTATTTGCTAGGATATACACCTTAGATTCCAGATTATTCTTTGAAAAATCAGGGGTGACTGTACTGGTGTTGGAGACTAAGCAACTGGGTGTTATATTGATGTCATTACGACAACAGGAAAACTAGACTAGACTAGAAAAATGTCATGGGTTATGTGTGTGTTTGGATTAGAGGCAAGATTCTCTTTGGCGATGTTAAATTTGACATGTCTATTAGACACCTAAGTGGAGAGATCGAGTTGTGTGTGTGGCATCTATACCTACCATGCCTGTATCTGTATCTTTCTGATGGAGCTTGGCCTTGAGAAATACATTTGGAAGTAATCAAAATAGAGATTTGGTGGTGGTGGTGTTAAATCCACAGGACCAGGTAGATCACCTAGTGTATTAGGCATGTTCTGCTGCAGAAACAAACAAACCTTGGAAATTTCAATGAATTAACATAGTAAGATTTATTTCTTGCTCATTCACAGACAGATGCAAATGTTCCTGTGTAGGTAGTTCTCTAAGCAAAGATCTAAGTTATCTGAGCCTCTTCCACTGTGGGACTGTGCCAGAGCTACCCAGACAAACCCATTTGTGCAACAAACATGCTCCATTTGCTTTCTATTAATTCCTCCATTTTTATAATTTTTTTTAAAAACGATTGACACAAATTTTAAATTCAACCTTAGAATGCGTTGAACGTTAATAATTTAAAACACAGCCCATAAGGTTGGAAAAGTATATACTTTGGCAATAAGAAAAACTAGGCTTGTCTCTTAATAGTAGGAAAGTTTAGACTTTGGTTAATTAAACACATGGGGGATTTTGGTCTGTTTTATTTTTACATAAGTGGTAATTTCAGGGCACTTGTTATTTTACCTAAGGAATTATTCGACGTGCTGGAAAATTTGGTCAATTTGATGTTGGGGAAGCCAAAACAGGATTGTGCCGTTAACTAGATGGCTGCCACTCCATTGCCTCGATAGTTTAAGAATCTTGTCCTCCATACAGGAAACAGTCTCTTCAGTGAAACCCCACTCAGCATAGGACACAAGTCCCAGGGGGCTAGAAATAAGCCACTGGGCTCTCTGGAGGGACTTTTCTAATCTGTTGGCCCTGGAAGATGACTCTGTATTTAGTGTTCGGTTAAGAGGCTCTGAAGGTGCTGTATTTATAGATCAAACCTGGGAATAGTTTCAAGCTAAGTGCTATCAAGCCTTCTTTTGTTCCATATATATGAAAGAGATTTATAATAAAAATCATAAATAAGAGACAAAAGAACTCTGAGGTTTCTTTTTTCTTCTGCCTGCTTTCCCTGTTCAGTGATAGAACAATTTATGAATCTGACAAATCCTCCCCTAGATAATGGTAAGAGTAACATAGTGCTCAGCTGAGTAACTCCAGGCCACTAAAGTTTATTAGACTGTGGAGCAACAGCTCTGGGATTGACGCAATAATCAAATGATATGCTTGATTTGGGCTCTCCCTGTCTCTCTTCCCGCCTTTTCCCCTCCCATTTCCTTTCCTCCCTCCCTTTCTCCTGCCTGTACCAAAAAAAAAAAAAGGCTAAATAGAAGGAATTTGAAATCAAAAGGTTGGCAAGGGTAGACTCCCAATTTCCACAAGCAACATTCACTGAGAAAGTATGAGAAGTCAGTGCCAGAAGATAGAATGAAAATAAGGAACATGGTCGTAAATGCATTTTGACTAAATTCTTGGTTTGGATCTGGGTAACCTAAGAAGCAGGAACAGAAGACTATTCTAGCTGCCTGCCTCCCTTGTAAGGCAACCCCAAATTGTCGAGACATCAGAGACATAAATCAAAGAGTATCAATAAGTTCAGTGAAACCAGCGCCAATGGGTCAGAGTGGGCAAAAAGATAGAAATGTAGACATTGAAGAGTGTGGGGTCCGTGGGGCATGTTCATTGTAAAAGCAAAGCTTTCAAGAAGCCACTTAATCCATTGCCTCAAAATGGCAGCTGAAGGCTGCATCTGGCTGTACAATTGTTTGGTTTGGACACCATTGTTTTGTAAAGTTGAATTTTAATGCCTTTAGGGGAGATTTTCATAGACTAGTTCACCAGGCTTTCCCCCTCCCTGTTATCTTCTGCCTCTCCTACACGTATGTGCTTTGACTCCTGACTCAAGAAGCCCTGTGTGTTTGACCCATAAGTCCACCCCCTGCTTCTGGTAGGACCATAAAATGACTCCCCATTGAAAAGAAGTGGAAATTTTAGACTAGCCTCCTCATTCGCTGCTCCTAAGGAGATGGAATTCAGTGGAAGTTGCTAAATGTCACCATCGTTCAGGACACGCTGAAGAAGTTAACGTATAATGAGAAAACTACGAGGCTGACACGTGGTGCAAGAGACCTTCAGCTTTTCCAAGACAGTGGAAGAAAAAGGTCTCTCAAATATCAAGAAACATATTTTACAACCAGAATAGTCTATGATGAATGGGGTAATAATATTCCACCCTGCCTATAAAGAAAAGTGGTATGGACATTATTGCTTTTTTGGACACTGGAGCCAACTGTATCACTCATTTCTGAGAGGTTGTCAAAAAAATTGAAGGGTTTAAATATATGACCTTTTACAGGAATTACTTCAACAATAGCTTATTCTACCAAGTCCCCCGAAGTTAGGGCTGCAACAATGAATTTCCTGTCGCGAGATGCAAATTGGGGGCTAATTGCAAGATTCAATCCAATCCGTTTGGGGCAGTTCTTGAAAAATTGGGTTCCTGCTGCACTATTTTATGGGTCAATACCAAATATTCTGTCACCAAGCAGAAATAACAGAAGGAAATGTTTAAAAAAGAGAGAAATAGTAATGTTCAGAATGCAAAAGCTGTCAGAAATATAGACTGGTCTGGAAGCAAATGGGTTTTGTTTTGTGAATCAGGGTGGTAATGAGACAAGGAAATCATCCAGACCAGTGCAGAGCACCAGCAAAGGTTCCAGAGAACAGTGGCGGTATAGATGTCAACCAGAAATGCAAAATAAAGCAAAATAAGGAAAATGAATATATGTGGGTTCTTTGGTTAGTCACTGTTATGCAAGACACCACGCTTTTCTACCTGTCTAGACCTTGGATGTGATCTGGCCTGAACGGGAATGTTTCAGAAATACCGGGGTGAGGCAGGAGGAAATGCTTACTGAAATAGATAATTGAAAAGCTCCACTTCTAGCCTGTCAGTTTGGCCAGCTGAATAATTGCATCTGAAGCTCTGAGTAAACTCCAGCTATAGATGAGTCATTCAGATTAAATGGTGTCACCTGTAGTCATTGACAGCTCCCTGGATCTCCTCTGTCAAGTACCATCTGTGCACACCAGAGACATATCCAAAGGCTACTGGCAAACATCTTTAGATAATGAGTGCAAATTAATAACTACTTTTGTACGTCACGAGAGATCATGCCATTTTAATGTTATGCCCTTTGGGTGAACAAATGGGACAAAGATCTTTTAGATACTAATGAATAGTGTCTTACAAGGATTAATTTGCCCAACTTTTTGCCGAGTTGACATCACACGCAACATGGCCTGAGTCGTTGGGTCTGTGGTGGAGGGGTTCACTCTGTGGAATGAAGAGAAAAAGGAGTTTTAATTTTGAGCATTAAGATGATTATTTAAAGGGGGTGTTGTTCTGGATTCTCAATGAAGCAGCTTTTCATGGGGTCACCATGTAGGGTTGCCCAGACTGTGTCCTCAATTCACATAGATTTTAGTCTAGATGAGTGATGCCCCTTGGAGTTGTGTCTGTGCAGCCATTGCAGCTGTTTGCAGTGGGCTCATAGCTTGTCATCACTGCCCACCATTTCTTTCTGGGTGACAGTGTGTAATACCAATGGTAAGTGTAATACTCCATTGGATTAACAAGAACGTGGTTATCGGCAAGGATTTATGGTCACGCTGATGAGGAATACTATCATTCTTTTCATTGTTATCTATGGGAGTTACATGTGCGTGTGTTTTCTAATAAAAAAATTAGACATAATTTTTTGGCTGTAGACTTCAGTGTGTTAAAAGTATAGATAATTGTCAGTATTGGCTAGGGGACAGGGAAATAAGCATTCTCTTGAATTCTTACTTGGTATCATCAATTGCTAGGGCCCTTTGATTTTTAGGGAAATTTGGGAATAGCTATTATATACAAATGTTGATATATTTTGGCCAAATGAATCCCTTTTAGAACTCTAACAGAAATGCTTCCATAAGGGTATAAATAAATGTGTAAGTGTTGTCTATTGTGGTCTGTAATGACTGAGACAGTCAGATATGTAGACACATCCCAAAGTGGGGATTTCATTGAATCAGCTATGGAATGTCTGTGCCATGGAATGTTGTGAAATGGTAAGAGAGTGAAGCATGTCCTGGATGGTATATACAGTTGGCCACATTTGCAAGCATGAGTGACAACCATGTCTGTTTATAAGAACTGACTTAGGATAGATCATTAAGTGGAAACAAGCAAGCTGTAGTACAGTATTTAGAATATGATCTCATTGATACCATTTATATAGAAGTTGGGTAAATGCGAATTGCACACACACATCCCACATGTATGGAAACAGCTCTGTATGAATAGATGCTGAATCATTACCTGTGATTACCTCTGGAGGATGAGACATAAACGATTCATTTCCTATGACATATTACTGTAGTTTAAAAAAAATTATTTGACAGTGACAAAAAATAATGTCAACGTTTAAAATCTTATAATTAGATAGAAATGAACCTGCTAGCTTCTTTACTGAGAGTGCATTTGGAGGTTCTGTTTGGTCACTTTGATCATAAGTTCTCATGTCCCCTAAGCTAGAAGCTGCAGTCTCACACTGGGTGCTGAGACTACCTCATAACTAATTCCTGGCTCTGTAGAACAAAAGGAAACCTGATTCTTCCCCCAAAATGGTGACCACAAACTTTTGCAGTGGTTACTTGTTCTGACTGCCTAAATTCAAATTTTGACAAGGTGCTGCTGTATAAACACATTCCCTGGAGCTCACATTTCAAATAGTCACAAACTAGGTTGACCACATTTACCCCCGCGCCTCTAAGAAGTCTTTGTAATTTTTGTGTGTCACTGAAGGATGAAAATGATGCAATATGGAATACTTGCCCCAGCCTAACTGAAGACCAGAACGTGTCCAGTCGTCTTCTAAATGCTGCTGGTGATGGAAGGGTTCCTGGCCATTTTGGGTGGTCAGTACTTAGGAGAATCTAATGAAAACTATGGAAACAATAATCAGTCTACTTACATACCCTTTTCAAACATCATTTTGTGCATGAGTGAGGGGCCATGTGCCCTTTTAGAGGTATCCCATTAAGACACTGTTTTTGTAGGCATTTGAAATTGGTGAACTAGAGAACAGTATGATGGAAGGTAACATATGTTTATATTCATGGGCATAGTTCAAAATGGCTGTAACTTCGGTGTGAAGATGGTCTTCGTAAGGTAGCTTTCTTCTTCAAAGGTTTGAATAATGAAACATTCTAGGTTATGTTTTGGGAATTTGATGTGGTTATGGGTTGACAGCCACCGTTTGGTGATGGGCACCCTCAAAATGTGGATATGCAGGAGAAATTTGTGCTTAATTTCAGTATCAGGAGTAGCTAGACTTTTCCTGGTTCATTTTCACTTTGTGGACCCTGGGGACTTTGTAGATGATTAAGGCTTCTCTTTGTGGCTTTGTTGCTAGAAAGCCTTAGAACAAAATCAGTGGTCCCTTCAGACAAATACATAAGACTGAATTTCAATTCGCATTCATCCCTTTCTGGGTCCCCTTGTGTTGTTCATTCTTCCCCTTGCCTCCCAATTACTAATTTATGTTATTTGTGTAATTGAGAAGCAGCTCTCAATCTTGCTTGAGAATCAGGATGGATATAAATAGAATAGAGATAAGTAAATAAATGTGGATAGTTCTGGTAATTACTTCATCTCCCACTTGATGAGGCTTGAGGACAAGCTTCTGCGGGGCTGGCTGGAGATCTCGTCCAAGGCTGTTGTAAGAGGGTCCAAAGCTGCCCGGCTGCCCAAAGCTGCGTGGTGTTGGCTGATGTTCCCAGTTGGGAACATCTGGGCAGTTTCCATATGTGGTCACTTATTGAGTGGGCCACTTTTTTATTATGAAATTTTTGCCTGTTCCAGTAACTGGTACAATGGAAACCTTCTGTTAATTTCTCACTTGAAAAAAAAAAAGGGGCACAAACCTTAATGCCACAGACATACTTTGGCTATCTCATGATCAATTGGGTGCATCAGGAGGTAACCTCAGGGTGTCCTTCAAGTGAGAACTTCTTTCTCTCCAGTTGTTTGACTTCTCGACTCCCTTGCCTTCCATAGTGAGGGACATGCTGGATGCAGGGAGCAGCTTTCTTCAGGGATTTCCTGTGGGCTCCGAATCTGGGGCTTGGAGGCTCTTTGTCCACTGAGTATCATCTCAAGACTTGAGCCCCAAGAAAAAAAAAAAAAACAACAGAAATATGCTGTTTTCTCTTTAAAGTATTTAGCAATCGTATTTTGCTGTTTTTGAAGGCATTCAAAACACGTAAAAGGAGCACCATGCTATTATGGATGGCATTTTGCTGGAAGAAGTAAATGTCAGTTTGTTTTTTTTTTAATGGTTTGGGAAGCTGAGGGCCAAAGACAGACTTGGCACAATTAGCCAGCAGTGGCTCTGGGCTGGAGTAAAACTTGCTCACCTGTCATTTGTGCCTCTAAACAGCAGTCCCCACCAATGGATCAGAAGTCCAGTTTAAAGGATAGTCACTTTCCAGGGAAGAGCTCAACCTTTAGGGAGCCAGACTTCTCCAGATTGCCCAGTAAATATTCAGTCACTGGGGTGTGTTTTTGTGGCCAGTTAGCAACACAAAGCAAGCCCAGTGCCCGAGGAATGTGTAGAGGAATGTTAATTCTGAGAGTAACCCTAACTTGATTTTCTTGATTTCCTTGAGTTTAAAGTCTCAGCCACAATATTACATTACCAAAGTTATTTGCATTTGAAATATAACACCTGGGGTTGACATTTAATTAAATTACAATGCTAACCTCTAGGCTGCGAGGAACCGGGCTGGCACACTGTGCAGAGGGTGCCAGCAGTACCTTGTGCCCTTCCTGAATGACAGCACGGTGAGACGGTGATGTCTCTTCCAGGGACTGGGAGGAGGAAAGTCTGATGGTGTCCCAGTGCACAGTGGGCTGGTTTGCACTCGAAAGTGCAGAGTGGAGACAGACGTGACCATGGTCACGAGGCCCAGAGGAGAACACTGTTTTCCTTCTTGCATTGAGGCTTTGGTCTCTGTGTTTTCTAAATATCCTTAAGGAGAAGAAATGGTGAGTGAGATCCCTTCCCTGGGCCTTATCGTAGCCACAGCCTAGACCTGCCGTGTGTTCCCAGTGTGAAGAGAAGCTGGTTCTTTGACCTTTAGAGTCAACATGCACAGCGTAACTGGGGTAACTGTTTCCCTTTCTCCTGCCCTATTGGTAGGGTAGTTCAGTACATAGGACAGGACAGGCCACTCTGGGCCCCACTGTCACACCCTCTGCCTTCCCTGCCCCTAAGCCACCCACTCACTAACCAAGAACAGACAGCCCATCTCCCACAGCTTCAATTCTCAACCAGGGGGAGATTTTTCCCCTCTGGGGGACATTTTGCAGTATCTGGGGACATTTTTGTTCATTATGACTGGGGAGGTGCCATTGGCATCTGCCGCGTAGAGGTCAGGGATGCTGCTAAATAACCCACAATGCACAGGACAGCCAGCCCCCACGACAAAGAATTATCCGGCTCGAAGTGTCAATAGTGCTGCCATTGAGAAACCCAGTACTAACAAAAGACGAGATCATGAAAGAGTGGATTCCGGCGACAGAGTCAACTATCAAGACAGAAAATAATCTGTAAAATGCACTGCTCCTGTGTATCCATCAGGAGCTATACAGGAAAGCAGAAGCCGCTTTGGCATATGAAAGGGAACAAATTCAGTGCAGAGATTTGGTTGTCTACGCATTGGAGAGGCTGAGAAGAGGGGAGAAGAGTGAGGCCAAAGATTAGCAACAGGGGAAAGCCAGGGCCAGTCCTCGTCCAGGGTGCCTAGGGGTTATGGTGGTGAGAACCACAGCACGCCTGTCTGCTGGGAGTTGGAGCTACGGAGGAGAAGAGGTTACAGCGGAAAAGAAGCTTCTGCAAGTGCAACCTGCAGAAAGAGAAATACCCTAATTTCTTCTTTCCTTCTGTCTCCTAATTATCCATCAGCACTTTCTATCAGCTGAGTCCCAGCAGGAAGGCAACAGACGTGACAGCCTGGGACACAGCCTACAGAGGAGGGAGATAAATGGAACTTAAATGCAAACTGTGCCAAGACTGGAGCTCCACGAATGCCCTAGAGCACTCAAACCAACAGAGCAATGGCGTCTTTGAGCAGCCATCCCTGGAGTTCTGTGTTGCGTCTCATGCCCTTCCACTGTGAAACATCACCTTTTCTTATGCCTTGCAACTCTAGCATAAAAGAACATTCTAGTCCTTGAGAAAGAGCAGGCGAGGCAGACACGATCATGTCTTTTTCCTTCAATCTAAGAAGAAGCCAGCGTCGTGTGTTGAGTGGCCTCACGACGTAATGAAGCATTGCGTGTCTCTGTGTCCGACGGAAACCGTGTTCGTGTTCAGAGTGCACAGTGCCATTTTGCTGTGTCTGTGGCCAACTCAATGCTTCATTGTCAGGCTCTGGCTCATTTTAGTGGCAGCGATCTTGCTTCTCTCTTTGCTCGGATGTGTCCTCCCCACGCATCCTGCCCCTCCCTGAGCCGGAGTCAGGCTGAAAGGACAAGTGCGTTGGCAACTAGCAAACCTGCTGTGACGGTTTTATTTTTCCTTACAGTGCAATTTGAAGAGTCTAGACAAAGCAAAGGAAATTAATTTATTTGTTTGCCATTTGAACTGCCCAACACGTCCCCAAGCATACAGGGATAAAAGTGATAGATTTTTTTTTAGTAGCATCTTCAAGAAAGTTATATAGATGCTTAATTATTTTTGCCCCACTTTTGATTATCTGCACTAATGGAGATGTGGAGGGCACAAATCAATCAAATCCCTTGATAATCCAAAAAAAAAAAATCTCAATGTTGCCATTAGCGTTGACCTCCTCCCTCACAGAAACCTTTCACTGGATCTGCTAAAAAGTACCTCCGCACCCCCTGGGCTCCCAATATATTCAACTTGTTGACAGCCTGACTGATAAAATTGTCGGATTTGGGTTTTATCTCTTTTTCCTGTCTCCTGCCCACTCTCTGGGGGAGGTGCTAATGAGCAGCCGAAGAACAAAACCGCAGGAAAAAGACTGCAGAAAAGCCAGGGTAACACACAAAATGATTAAATAGCTCCCGTATCCCTGAAACTTTACTATATAATGTCAGCTTTGTGGGATTTTTTTTTTCTTCTTTTTTTTTTCCCCGAAGTAAATTGAAATAACTAGAATGGGCCGAGTCGATGGGGCCTTCACAGACCCCTGGCTTTGAAGCTTTGAATAGCGTAGCTTTTGTACGGTGTTCATTTTTCCAGGGAAAGAATTTTTAATTGTTAGTCTTTACAAAATGGCGCCCATGGTACTCTTCATGCCGGCAAAATGCTCAGGCACTTTCTTAAACACCTTCAGAGCAACTGGGAACTGGGATGGTGATGCTGTTTTCACCCCACTATGAATGGCCACCAATAAGGAAGAGCTTGGGAGGGAGCAGGTTAAATTTGTTTTCCTTGTTCTGTTTTGTGTTTGTCAGACATCTTTATCTCTTACAAAAAATGGAGTCACAGAGACCATGAGAAGAGGCATGGACATAGCTGGCTATAAACCCATTTAGTGCACCTGCCTACACTTCTCCATATCCTCCATGCTTTAGGGATCAGGCAGCATCGATAATGAAATGCGTAAAGCATATGTTGGTGCAGACATGAGATCTCTTGCAAGTCCCAACTTGCATTATTCTTCAAGACCTGCAGTCATCTCTGTTTGCGCCTAGTGCCTGCTAAAATTGACCAACTGTCTTCCCATTGGGCCAGAACGCATCCCTAAATGAATGGAGTGGCAGTAAGGTGTGCAAAGGTAAAATGAAGTGAATAAAAAGAGAGAAAACAAACTGGATTCTGATTCAATTCCTATGAGAGAGCCAGAGGCCCCACCCTCTAGTCCTTACTTGCCACAGAGGAATGATGTTTCTTTTCCAAAGGAGAAAAGGAGGGCATTTTCTCACTTGCCTTTCTCTGTTTTTCGCCAGTTGTTTTTTTTTTATTTCAGTTTGCCAGATATCATTTGAGAGCGATTTCATAAACATCAAAGTGGCTGTGAAATTCAGTATTTGTATCTGGCAGGTGGCTTATAAAATCAAACTCAGGAACCACCTGGATTTGAGGAAGGAGGATGATGTTTCAAGGTTCAAGCAGAGAAGTGGAACCATCATGAACAATTAGAATAAGGGATAGTTTATAGGGTTGAGATGTTTCATAATTGTGGAAGCTTGGTCCACATGGGCTGCTGCCTCTGCATCTTGTATTGATGCTGAACTCATTGGTCAGCCAGACCAGCTGTTGGGAAGAAGCGCTGGAAACAGCCAAGAATGAGGATGAATAAGAAGAACACAAGGAAAAGTGAATCTATGAGCATGAACTGGAATCCCCATCTATCTCTGCCCACTTCTCACCTCAATGCCATGGGTGACCTGCAAAATGGCACCCTTCACCAAAGAGTTGCGTGTGTATGTGGCCAGGGACTAAGAAGCCAGAGGAGCAGATCCAGCAGGAGGAGCTGTGAGCCTAAGAGCTGGTGCACGTCACCTGGGTAAGCCACTGCACATCACGTGGGTGAGCTAGCAGATCCCCAGTGTGTACGAGCCACTGCCATGTCCAGTGTCCAATGTGGTGCACAAACCATCAGAGCATTAACAAAAAAATGGCTGCTGTTTCATTCTGCCTTCCCAGACTTGCACAAGATGTCACTTGTAGACAACACTAACTTGGAGCCATGTAGGGAAGGGGACCCTGGGAAGCGCACAGTTCCTGCTCAGTTTACTTGGCACTGTACAAAGCCACATGATGACATGGTTCAATAGGGAATGTCCCTGGGCACACGTATATATAACGAAGACTTCACACTTGGGAGAAAGGCACCTTTTCAGGAACTTTCTTGGTGAATAGCAAGATGTCAGTGTTTAATGATATCACTCAAACGTAAAATGATGATATATAATTTGTGTTCCAAACCAGGATATTCTTGAGAGTGAAAGAGAGAGCTGTATTTGATATATGTATTTATTGACCAAAAGTTGTTTTATTGTAACTGTACGATTCCACTTATAACAGGTACCTAGAGTAGTCACATTCATACAGACAGAAAGTGGAAGGGTGGTTGCCAGGGACTGAGGAGAAGGGAGAATGAGGAGTTACTGTTTACTGGGTTCAGAGTTTGGGTTTTACAAGATGAGAAAAGTTTTGTGGATGGTGGTGATGGTTACACAACCATCTGAATGTGCTGAATGCTAATGAACTGTATACTTAAAAATGGTTAAAATGGTAAACTTTATGTTATGTGTATTTTGTCACAATTAAAATAACTTAAAATATATGTATTATTTTTAAAAAGTTATCTATTGTATTGGTAGTCTTATAAATGGTTCTACTCAAAAATTATTTTTAAAAATAGCATTCTTCCTGAAAAACTGAAGTGATACATATCAGTGTAGATGATAGCAAAATAAGAACAACTTTTTATATTATGTGAACATTAAAAAATAACACATCCAGAACAATTGTTCTTGGTACGTATTCACATACTGTAATAAGTTTCTTCGCCATGTTTCCAATAAAGCATCACTAGTATTCTTTAGAATTCTTTTTCCAATGTTGTTATTCTTAATTTTTCATCAAATTGCCTGCAATTTTCAAAGTTTCATTTTTTGGTTGAAATTGTTGACACATTTAATTGACCTTTGTAAGCCGTGGTACTTTAAGTGGAAATTCTCTCTCTATAAAATGCTGCAGTATCTGGTACACTCAGAGAAAATTCTACTAAATGAAGTATATCCTTGATTCTGGGTGGTTTTTTTGTTTGTTTGTTTCTTATAATGTACTGTGTAAATATTCCAGCCAAAAATATTCTTGTAGATACTGTCTTATTGCTTTCATTCAGGAAAACTTTCTTTCTTTCTTTCTTTTTTTTTTTTTTTTGAGACAGAGTCTGGGTCTGTTGTCCAGGCTAGAGTGCTGTGGTGTCAGCCTAACTCACAGAAACCTCAAACTCCTGGGCTCAAGCAATCCTTCTGCCTCAGCCTCCCGAGTAGCTGGGACTGCGGGCATGCGCCACCATGCCCGGCTAATGTTTTTTTCTATATATTTTTAGTTGTCCAGCTAATTTCTTTCTATTTTTAGTAGAGATGGGGTCTCGCTCTTGCTCAGGCTGGTCTCGAACTCTTGAGATCAAATGATCCACCTGCCTTGGCCTCCCAGAGTGCTAGGATTACAGGCGTGAGCCACCGTGCCTGGCCCAGGAAAGCTTTCTGTGACAAAAAATGTATAAGACAAAATTCATCAAATTATCTACCTCTTTAATTCAAGTAGAAGACGAGACTTCAGCATGTTGGTGCCTTTTGCTTTTCTTGTAGTCAGTGATATCACTGCGATTCCTCTATAGTGGCTGGTAAATGTCAGCACACACTTTGTGCAAGTTCCAAACTCTCATCAACTTTCTTTGGAAGTAGAAATTCAGAACTTAAATTTTCTGTAAATGTGTATTTTTGTGGCTTTGAGCTTACTGCTGCCTGCAGAATTTATTGGAAAATTTTAAAAAAGCAATACCTAATATTAAAATAAATAAATAGTTGCAGGTTCTCATTATATACTAAAGGACAGAATCCAATAGCAGGAGTGCACAGACTGCTTTCTGTATGATCCCAAACAGGACTGCTATAATTTTCTACTTTTCCTGCTAACTCTGCCACCACCTTCGTGCAGCTAATGTGCATGCACCGTAGCATAAGCCAGCAAAGGCAGTGACAAATACCTTTCTCACGACCACCATAGACCAGAGGAGCTAGCTCTCCCTAAGTGCTTATTTTATCAGCACGTGCTCTGCAAGCTGTCCTTAAAAGAGAGGTAGGAGTTGCCCTGGAAAGAGTCTAGAGAAGAGAATATAGGCTAACACTGGTCATTTTTCATATTTAACTATGTGTTAATGTGAGAATTCCGTTATCCACAACTAAACATACACCATGGCAGAAGCAGGAAGTATACCGTACAGGTCTATTAGGTCTATTCTGGATTTTTTTAAATGCAGCTATGACTAATAATACTTCCTTAATAAGAGAAAAATCCAAGACAAATTCTAAAACAAATGAAACACCAGGACAACAGAAGTAACCAGGAATCGTTCTGGGCAAATGAGGACATCTGGTCACGCCACTCAAAGGCAAATTTTTTTCTTTTGGTTTATATCTGTATTTCATTGTTCATTTAAAGAACTTGAGGCAGATTTACTCAGCTCTGATCGTCCTTTGTTGGCAAGCATATCATTTATTCCAGGGAATTATTAGCCTTGGTGAAACCTTCAGAAATAACACTCTTTGGAGCATTCTTTTGTTAATGACCAAGCCTGGGCATTAGTAAGTAAGTGTTGAAATTCTGACTTAGCCTCCCTTGCCATTCTTGGCAAGAGTTAATCCCATTTGGTTTGATATTATCAAGTTTGAGATTATTCTGAATATGACTTAGTCTAGAAAGCTGTACATATTTTTTATCCTGACCTAATTAGGGGAGATGGTTACTAAATGGAAAAGGTTTCATTCAGTGTTACAGTAATTTCTTAAAATGATAATATTTGCTGCAAATAAAAACATAGCAAATCCTGAAAACTCTAAGGTTCATATTTTTAACAAATCAGCAGACACTTGAAACAGAAAGGTAACTTTATTCTGCTAGTTTATTTTATAAATTGTTACCCATTCAAAATGTGTCTGGTTCTCTCTAGTCTGTCTTTCCAGATTGTGTATCTTTAACACTTCAGTCCTTCTGTGAAGAAAGACTCTGCTCTTGCAAGTTAAGCCTCAATGATGCCTACTTACTGAAATGTTTTGGGTTAAAAAAAATCTTGTTTGGTTTTATTTTGAACATAATGTCCCATTTGCATTTTCTTATTGTAGCCTGTCACTCGTTATTTTAGAAACTTTCCCTGAAGAGTTTGGAGTGGCTTTTTTCCGCTCTGAACATCATTGGTTTATGTGTATGAGCTGCTATAAAGTGCAGTGATTGCTTTAAAAACGCTATAGTTACTTAAAAAAGATGACTTTGATTGTGTGTTTTTTGTTCCCATCACAATAACACTTTGCAGGTGATTATTAAATTAGAGATTTTCTTTGTTTTTCTAACAAAAAAAAACACCCTTTTTATGTCAGCGCCAATTGAGTGGTAATTTTTCACATTTTACAAAAGATTTTTCTGTCCTACCTCCACGCCCCTCCCCCAGATAAAGAAGGGCTTTGACATTCTATGACAGGGTGGGTTTTTTGCATACACAGTGCTTTTGACTTTTCTTTTAAAAAAATCTGTTGACTCTATTGAAATGTGACAGGACAATATTTAACCTGAATAGAGGCATGTTGACTCCTCTTATTAAAACTGACAGTTAAGGACGTTTCTCTCTTTATTTCTTCTGATACACGCAGACAAGTCTTCACTGCTAACTAGTATACAAAATCAAAAACAAAAAAATACAGAGCGAAGAGATGACTACCTTATAAACAATATATGAATGACAATCGCAAGTTTAATCTAGCAAAGAAACCTTTTTTTATCCTTTAAGAAAATTAAAGCCCTTTCAAATTAGTTTGATATATGAAGACAGACTGACATCATTAATTTTCAAGTATTCACTCTTCTTCCCTGGCTGTCTTGCCTCTCAAAGATATGGAATGTTCTGCTCAGCCCTGGACAGGACCACAGCGACACCTATGGAGAGAGTCCAGGGCGTCGTTTGAGTCTAGGGTAGAGCTTGAAGCTCTCGTTCCTTGGAATTCCTCTTGTCTTATTTGCACTCTTGAGGAAAATGGTGGCCATGGATGCTGTCCTTGAGTTCCATACTAACTGACACTTGGGCTCTTTGTTTGGCAAAAATGGCCGGAAATATCAAGCTTTCAAGTTCTTTCTGTCTTGTTGGACCAATAAAGAGGCTCATTAGCATGAATGAGGCTTAAGTTCCTTTCAGTTGCACATGGAGTGGGCCTCTTGGGAAGAGCACAATTAGGGACCTGATGCCAGCCTTCTGAGATAGACGGGAACCATATGGAACCGGGATGTCTCTGGGTACTTGCCCACTCTCCTCGGCTTCCACGAGTCAAACCTCTCGAAAGGAATTGTCTCATTCTTTATGTACGACGCACTGGATGTTTCCATGACACAAGTGAACTGCCCACTGAGACTCAGAGTTTTTTTCGGTGAGTGAAGGTATTATACAAGGATTAACACTGGTGTCATTTTTGTTGTGATGGAATTTGAGCTGTAGCAGAACCATGAGTGAAACTCTTTGCCACAGTGCAAAGGCACCTCTTCTTCTCGTTTCTACAGTGAGCATTCTCTCCTCTGCTTTTATCACCGAGTAAGTTTCTTGAAATGGCCACCAAGTTTTTCACCATTTATTATGGTAGAGAGTCAAGAAAATAGCATACTGTTCCATGGTAGCCTTCTGTTTATATTCAATATGCAGAAACATCAGCTTTCTGTGCATCGACACTGATCTGTCCAGTTTGTCTTCAGAAATTACCCTGGTTGTGTTTCTCTGGTTATCCCAAAAGGGGCTCAGTAGGGTACGTGGTCAAGGCAGCCTGTAGATTAAGCCATGGAAGCAAGTCTAGATTTCTTCTCTCCTGCGAAGAGGGACCCCAGAGACCCTAAAATAGGGAGCTCATTCTCAGGTCTTCAGATCTAAGAGGTGTCAGAAGACATTAAAAAGTTTGTGTAAAAGTTCTAGTGTTTGTCCTGTGTGTTTGTAAAGATGGCTGCCAAGCATACCATGGTGTCTTAGTTTGGTTTTCCCCAACAGCGGACCTCAGGACTAGGGTTTGATGCATGTTGCCCATCTGGGAAATGGGCCAGGTGTGTTGTAAGGGAGTGTTGTGGGGGAAAGCAGGCAGGGAGGGATGTGGTGATGTTGGTTAGCACTGAGGACAACTGCAGCATCCTGTTGGGGATGGCATCGGAGACTGTGGAAAGCCCTTCAAAATGGGGCAATTTATCCTTATTAGTTGAGGATCATACCTGGATGTTAATTTCTCAACACTCAACTCTCTTCTTCCCTGGCTGCACACAAGGCTCTGCTGGGGAGAGCAGGAAGGTGGCATGGATGGGCACTGTCTACTGGTTACTTCCAGGTGGCTGAGGGAGTATGGGGAAGGCACCAATAGCTCCTGGTACACGTGGTTAACATGGTTTGAAGAATTAAGTGCAGTTACAAGTGTGTGTGTGTGTGTGTGTGTGTGTGTGTGTGTGTGTGTGTAGGGGGATTGTTAGTTCTTGACTTTAAGGTAAGGTATTACATACACGTGAGGGTGGGCGTTACCACTGGTATTCTCAAGCAGAGATACAGGGCTCTCGTTAGGTATGGAGGGAAAATTCTCACCTGCAGTAGAAATTTAGAGTTTTGGCTATTTTAGCTCTGAGTGTGAAAGCCAAGAAGAAGAGACCCATTAAGTGAACAACATGGCTGCCAATAAATCATAAGGGTTACCATGTAGGAGACTGGGTATGAGCCATAGCAAGTTATGTTTTCTCTTTCTATCAGCTTCCATTAGCTCTAGAGCAGTGCTGTCCATTAGTGCTTTCTACAAAGATGGAAATGCTCTGTCTGGGCCGTCTAATGTGGAAGTGGATAGTTACACGTGGCTATTGACATGTGACTGTATTAGTCAGCTTAGGTTGCTATAGCAAAATATCACAGGCTTCAATAACAGAAATTTGTTCTCTCACAGCTCTAGAGGCTAGAAGTTCAAGGTCAAGGTGTCAGCAGGGTTGATTTCCTTCTGGGGCCTCTCTCCTTGGCTTGCGTGCAGCTACCTCTCTCTGTCTCACATGGTCATTTCTCTGTGTGTGCATGTCCCTGGGGGCAGGTGTGTATGTCTATCTGTCTCTGTCTCTCTCTATCCGAATTTTGTCATCTTATAAGCAGTGGTCCCCAACCTTTTTGGCACAGGGTCTGTTTTCGTGGAAGACAATGTTTCCACAGACTAGGGAGTAGGGGGATGGTTTCGAGAAGATTCAAGCACATTGCATTTATTGTGCACTTTATTTCTATTGTTGTTACATTGTAACATATAATGGAATAATCATATGACTCACTATAGGTTGGGGACCCCTGCTTATAAAGACACCGGTCAGATTGGATTAAGGCCCACCCTAAAGACCTCATTTTAACTTAATTAACTCTTTAAAGACCTTTTCTCCACATACACAGTCATATTTTAAGATACTGGGGGTTAGGGTTTCAACATCTGAACTGGAGAGGATACAATATAGCCTGTAACAGGGTCCTCAGAGCTGAATTTCTAGTTTTAGTTAGTTCCAATAGCCACATGTAGCTAGTCACGACTATATCAGTGCAGCTCTAGAAGGTTTACCTGTTAGCTTTTCTCCTGTTAAGTCCAGAAAAGTCTCTGGCTAGGGGGTTCCTCCTTGCCCGCCAAGGGATGATGGTTCAGCCGGAATCCCAGGCACAGAGCTGTGTCCTGGGAGTCGCCCACCTCAGAAAGAGCCATAACGCTTTGAGAAACAGTGAAATCCAAGGCTGGAAAAGACTGAAGAGCAGATCCCCCAGCTTGAAGGTCAAGAGTAGAACCACCAGCCAGAGACAGAGACAGAAACATGGAAGCAGGAGGAAATCTCTGGGGTAAAGTGTAGCGAGTCCCCAACACTTGCTACAACTCCAGTTATACCTGCTCTCATCTTATCCGTGAGTTGCCACCAATCCTTGATGGTAGAAGAAGAACTGAAACTTGTCAGCTAAAGACAACTCCATCTCTTGTAGTTTAAAATAGTCGCTAGGTTAGATTCTTTCTGTTTAGGATAAATATTGGATGAATGAAAGATTCAGGCACCCTTTCAGGGAGGGTGGTTTCTCTTCTCTGGAACCGTCTCATCTCACCACACCCCTTTACCCCGGTGGCCTCTGGGTGCCGGGGGAGAATCTGTCTTCTCAGTGGCAGCTGTGGGAGGGGGTCTCGGTGTGCATGTTGGTCTCCTCTGCGGCCTGGGTAGCCTGGGTCAGCCCCAGTCGTTCAGTGCTGCTGGCCCCAGGGCTCAACTGGATCCGGCTGGTCTTTCCAGGATCTGTGTGGGTCTTCCGGTCATTCCAGGTGTAGTGTCTTCGTGTCACCAGGTCTCTTGCTAAAGTCTACATCCACCCCTCTGGTTCTCTCCGACTGCCTGAGTTCTGGCCCAGGCTCTGCCTGAGAACTAGGCTGCTACCTCACTCCCATGGTTCTTGACAGAGCATGATATTGCCGCCTCTCTAGGGGACACTGACAGCGTCTAACGACATTTTTGGTTGTCCCAGCTGGAGGGACAAAATGTGCTACTGGTATCTAGTGAGTAGAAGCCAAGGATGCTCTTAAACATCCTACGATGCATCAGACAACCCCCCACAACCAAGAAGTGTCTGTCCCCAAATGTCATATCACTGAGGTCACAAACGTCTTTTTAGTCCATCCTCTTAGATGCCTCCTTCAACCACTTGCAAACAGTGCTTTGGCAGCGACGTGTCCTCCTGGTGCCATGCGTGAAGAAAGTACTACTTTGGGAGACTTGCAGTTTGTCACACCTTTGCGTTGAGAATGAGAAAGCCCACTACACTGGAAGGGACAACATACTTCCATGAGGGTTTCTGTCACCCTTGTCCCTAGACTTTCTCTGGAGTTTTGACCCCAAAGGAGCAGTTCAGACACTTGCATGTGATCTGTTACTTCCTTCCCTGGGTCACATTCTACATTTACTCTGCTCTACAGCTCATCGATTTGGGTCCCCACCCCCACCCCAGTACGGCTCTGGCAAGACAAAGTTTTACGTTTCTGCCCTTCCCTTGAAGCAATGAAACCTACTTGTTGAACGGATGGTGAGAGGCGTCCACATAAGGAGAAAAACTAAATGGTTTAATATTTTCAATACATCCTCCCTCCCCATCATGCTACAGCTTCACAGGGCAGGTGCAGAGTTGATTGGTGACCATTTGGTGCCACGTGCGTCTGGCTGGCATAAGGCTATGGCGTCAGAGTAGCTGTCCTAGTGTGCAACTTGAATCACTTGCGGTTTGCAAGAGAAGCTCCGGTTTTACTTTCCCAGCACTGTCCGTCCCTACTGCCAAGTCCGTTAAATCACGTCCCTGACTTTGTTCCAAATAGTTGCTGAGTTAAAAGAATGAGAGTCGGGGCGAAGGGGGCTATTGGGTGGCTGCTCAGTGCTTCATTCTCTGCTCTTACTGCTGACCCTAAGCAGTCTGTACTCTACCCCATTCCTGGTTTCTCTCCCAGCCTCAGTGTGTATGTACACACACACACACACACACACACACACACACACACACACACGTAGCAACAAGGAGAAATGTACCAGTTGCTACCTTCGTCTGTTCCTCTGACGACCACAGTTGACCCCAAACGTCGCCCGTCCTGGGCCATCCTGCTTGCTTTTCCTTTGCAGCGTGGGGCCGGCGAGCGCTTGGCCTCTGAGCCCGAGCACATGTCTCCCTTGCTGCCGTCTGGAGGAAACAGATCCCTTTGTGGCCGGGGCTTGGCAACGCGGGGAGTGTTTGCAATCAGCCTGGGCCAAGAAATGCAGGTCTAGTTTTCTTTTTATATATAAAAGCCTTTAAAAAAAAAATCTTTAAATTTGTTCTTCAAGAAGAAATAAACCTTTATTAGACCCTGTGTATTGCTGTAAATTTGATTGAACAGATGTTTGTCAGATTTAATATACGCCGGTGAAAAAGTTGCTTTCTACATCTTGACTGAGGCCCTTTCTGGTGAGGAAAAGTTTATAGGAAATAATGAAATCATTTTTTTACACCTTACAGATGCTCTAATCCCATTACAGACTGAGGTGTTTAACATTCTTGGGTGTTTTCTTGCTTTATGTTTATGGTAGGAGTGATTTTGGAAGGAGAAAGTCAACAGCATGGATATATTTAAATGAGGCATTCCCCCAAGGGGAACTGGGGAGGGGTGGCTTGGAGGGAGGGACACTTGGAATGGTTGGGGTCGTTAAACACTCTTGCAGTTGGGCTTTTAAGGATTCTTTGTATGGGGTTTGTTTTCCTGTCCTGGCTACTGGCGAAAGCTGAGAGAATACTGCTGGAACATTCGTCAGCCATGCCAAGCTCTTGAACCAAAATCCAGGAAGTTGCTATGCAGAGGCATTTGGGACTAGTTTCTCTCCAACCCCAGAAAACAGAGTGTGGCTTCCATAATCCCCCTAAAGTTCTCTCCTGAAAACAGACCATTATTGTGTTTCTTTAAAAAGTGGCAGACTCCAATGCCCAGGAGGGCTAGGCAAATGCCAAAAAATGACCAATGTAGGCCAAATATCAGGGTTCTGAAGTATAGCATCTTGTTGCCCCATGGGGATGTGAACCCAGTAGAGACAGCTTCCAGTTGTTAGCAAACAAAATTCATCTGTGGGTATGTTCTGCCTGAGGACCACAGGTTTGCGAATATTGTCCCAGTAAAATGTGCATACATGGAAATGCATCATGTATAAATTGGTAGTCTCCAAATTTGAATTACTAGGACTAGTAAAGGTTTTAAATTTTGGAAGCTGACACAGGAGCTGTCAGCCTTTGATTTGATTATGTGAGGGTATTAGAAACACTCAATTACTATTTATTATTACCAACCTGTTTTGTCA
Source organism: Lemur catta (assembly GCF_020740605.2). Classification (NCBI taxonomy): domain Eukaryota; kingdom Metazoa; phylum Chordata; class Mammalia; order Primates; family Lemuridae; genus Lemur; species Lemur catta. The sequence goes on along the minus strand of NC_059147.1, from coordinate 21,203,066 downwards.
AAGAAAGGACATTAAAAGCCATCCTTATTCACCACGACCCCAAACAAAAGAGTGGGAAGGAGACCATCTCAGACTTAAGGACTGCTTTTAAAGACGAATCATTTCATTTATTTTCTTTCTTTCTTTCTTTCTTTCTGTCTGTCTGTCTGTCTGTCTTTCTTTCTTTCTTTCTTGCTTTCTTTCTTTCTGTCTTTCTGTCTCTCTGTCTTTGTTTCTGTCTTTCTGTCTTTCTGTCTTTCTTTCTGTCTTTCTGTCTGTCTGTCTTTCTGTCTTTCACTCTTTAATGATAATCAAGAAGAATAATTTTATTTTTATCAAAAAATCAAGTTATCTTTTCAAATTTCCTAGAGAACAGTTCATCACGGAGTAATGGTGATCTATCAAACGTGGGGTTTACATCCCCACTCGGAATGTTCTCTCCATATAACTCACCTTTACAAGTTAGTCCTTCCTTAGGAAAAAGTTAGACTTTTCTGGAGATTTGGGCATATCTGATTTTTATGCCAGTGTATTTCATAGAGTACCCTGCCGACTATATTTCAAACTATCTTCTCTGAATGGGAGATGAGAGGAAAGAACGTCTGCATCTGAAAGAAGTTGAATTTTGCTGCCTATGAATCAAACCTGAGAGAGAGAAAAGATTTCTTGATTCATAAAGTCAAGGTCACTTTTAGGAAAATAATGTTGGTATCTCAGATAGCTTGAATGCTGACAGTTGGCATTTGTTTAATTCACTCTGCATTTTTCCTAAGTCCAAATGAACAACACTCCAAGCCTCTCTCAAACACTTGAGTATCACATCACCCTCCTTGGTTTCTTTGAAAACATTATCTCTGTTCAGAATGTGAATACTTATTGTCTATTGCTACATTGGTATTTAAGTTCCATGAGGACAAGGACCTGGTTCATTTTGTTACCAGCTATAGGCCCAGGACCTAGTTGAGCCCTAAGCATATAGGAAGTGCTTAATAGCTATTGAATGAGTGAATGGATGAATAAACTATTGAAATTGGGTAAGTTACTGGTGGCATTATTCATGCCTGCTAGTAATAATTTCCCTTAGTTCCTTAGTTCCTGTCCTTAATGAACAGTTTCCAGAACTGAGACATAGTTCTCAGAGAGACTAGGTCTACAGCAAGGAGAACCAAAGAACACCTCCTTGCCTGCATGCCCGAGAAGGGCCAGTGGGAACACCTGGTCTAGGGATGGCTCCAAAGGGAGCCATGTTCCCAGAGAACACAAGACTGCCTCCTACTATTTCTGCCTTGGGGACCCCTGCTGTGTACCAATGTACCCAGATACATTTATGCAGCAGCCTCTATAGCAGATTAACCCGTTGCCTTTAGGATTTCTGGAGTATCTCACTTTCACTGAATATGTTCCATATCATATTAGTGGTCAGATTGCCCTCTTTGATCATTTGGTTTCCTTTCCTCAGTTCCTTCATGTGGTTAACAGCCAGAAAAACAAGGAAGGAAATAAAAAGAAAGACGACATGTCTTTGTATTAGCGCTATTGTACAAAAGGGACTGTGTCGTACGTTTATCCCTAACCCGAATCCAAGTTCCCTGTCACTCTGCTTAGTTAATATTGATCCAGACTAATTTAAAATGATAATTAATTGATAAATTAATTAAAATCCAATAATAGTTTATTAAGCCATCCCTGGAACAGGGCTACCCTTATCGGGAGCGGCAGGGGGTGCATAAAATGGAGGACTCTTTGTGGCAGAGAGTAGTGTGTGCAGAGGAAAGAACTAGGCTCTGGTACCGTGGCCTTTGGCTCAGGGCCTGCCTATGCTAGATGCTGAATAATATGTGTTGATTTAAATTATTTCATCTTTCTGTGCTTGTTTGATCGTCTATACCATGGGAATAATAATAACTGCATAATAATAACTGTTTAGGATTGCTAAAAGGATTAAAGATGCTTATAAATACTTAGCATGTTTTCTGGAATATTAGGCATTCAATAAATAACAACGGCCAGAAGCTGTGTTTACCATGCTACTTATAAAGCATGAGAGAGATTTTCTAAAATTTCTATAAGTCCCTGATTTCAAGAAAGCCAGTGGATAAAGAGTATATCCAGGTGAGCAGTAGCTAGTGCATAGCAGGTGCATTAGTTAGGAAGAGGCCCGTGGGGACCTCACATTACCGTTAGGATTTCTGTTTATCACGGATAGAGACCTTAGCTCACTAAATTAGATAAATGGTCAGCAAATCCAAGGATTGAGAAACCAGCAGGGACCAGGCAGGATTATATCATACAGTTTGGAGGCATTAGAACTGTGGTGAACTGGGAAAGGTAGACCCTGCCCAGCAGCATTGAAATTTAAAAAATATCATGTGGCCAAACAAAATATGTCTGTGGACCATGTGTGGTCCTTAGGCTGCCACCCTGCTATCAAAGAATGAATCCAGTGGCTTATTTTCCTGATGAGAAAGTTGAGGATATTAACTTGGAAGGACAACAGATAACTTATCTGATTCTTCTCTGAACAATCAGAATAAAAAAGGAAACTTCTGCCCCCGATTTCATATTTTTGGCAATATTGATAATCATTCAGTGTTTATTGAAACAATGGCTCATTGTAGAAAAACTTGGAAAATATAGAAAAGGAAGAGAGAAAACAAAATGACCTGTCCTGCTATCACACAGAGATAACCCCTATGCCTAGCAGTAGTGGTCTCGGAGAGTTTTTTCAATGCGTAGATATAGTCATATAGACATCACAGAATTGTACAAAATTGAGGCCATGCCATACAATTTGTTTCATTTAACTCAACATTATGGTATATTTTTCTGTGTCATTAAGTGCTACTTTAAAAGCATGATTTAAAATGGCTCCATGACATTTTATCATGTGAATGGACCAAATTTTATGTCACCATTTAACAGTTAACCATGGGAATGGACATTTAGATTCTATATAATTTTTCTCTCTTTTAAATGATATTGTGATAAAAATCTTCATGCATACCTCGGTATGTAATTCTCCAGTGTTTAGGATCAATTCCAAACACTAAAGTGTATGGTCAAAGAGCATGAATATTTTTAAGAGTGTTGATAAATATTGCCAGATTTTCACTCAGGAAGGCTGTTTGGATTTATACCCACACAGCCCATGTCTACTGTTCATTTCCACACTAGGGGTTGTCATTAAAAAATGAATGAAACTTTGCCAATATGTTAGATAGAAATTTTTATATTCCTATCTTATTTTCCATTTTGTTGATCATTAGTATTTATTGGTCCATTATGTTTCTTCTTTGTGAACCTTGTCTTGCTGCCATTGCCCACTATTCTATGGCAATTTCGCGGATGTTTATTACACAGCTACTGTGTGCCAGGCACTGGTCTAGCAGTGGCAGACAGCACTGAGAGCAACGGCAAACATCTGTTGTTTACAGCAACAGACTCCAACCTGTTTGGCAACAGGGACCATTTTCACGGATGACAATTTTTCCATGGACCAGGGAGGAAGAGGGATGGTTTGGGGATGATTCAAGCACATTACATTTATTATGCGCTTTATTTTTATTGTCATTACTTTGTAATAATGAAATAATTATACAAGTCACCCTAGGTTGGGGACCCTTGGTTTAAAGAATTAAATGAAGTAATGTCTGTAACACCCTTACACAGTAGTGTCTTCCTCATGCAAGGGTTCAGTAAGTTTTCACGCACTATTCTTAGAGTAGTTGTAAGAGTCTGTAGTAGTAGCATCAGCTGCTGTTTTGGGATCAGGGTATTTCTGGAGGTTTCCTTTTATCGCATTGGCTAGCAATGACCTAGGCATTCCTGAGCATGTCTGTGAACCTCCCATAAATATATTTCTCTAAACGCCACCAGATCCTCAAATGCCAGTGATGACTTAGGTGCCACCTGCCACGAGGGGAGGTATAACAGATCCAGTGTGAAAAGAGATAGTAGCCTTAACCCATTGTTTAACATATCTTACTTTTGCAAATTTTGCAAAAACATAGGACTCTTTACCATGGTCTCTGTGAGACCCTTACAGTTAATCTTCCTCTGAGTAGGAGAGATATCAAGAGCTTGAGTAGCATCCCTCACACCCCAGGCTCAAGTGGGATAATGGAAACAACAATTAAAAAGTGAAGAAGGTTCAAAATGGCCAAGATGCTTATTACTCCTTCTTGATACACAAAGATGTTTGAATCGGTCTACAGCTCCACGTTGTAATTCAGCATGTGGCATCAAGGGTAACAAGGAATCATCAGGCAGCCTTAATCAGAATTGCAGGTGTTGTGGAACTAATCCCATTCCTTACCCTGATGTCAGTATGTTTTCTATATGGTCTGATACAGGAGGGCTGGGTTTTTGTTTTTAAACGTGATTGAGTTCATGGTCTGGCCACAGAGCGCTGGGGTCCAAGTGGATTTCAGGTCTGTCTCTTTCTTCTGGACCTCAGTCTCTCTAAACTTGTCTGTTTGAAAATGTTCCTGCTGAACAGGAGCAGGAAGGAAGGAGGGATTTGTGTGGTTTAAGGGTAGGATCTTGCAGTTGAGGAATGAAGGACTACAGGCTGGGGGAGTGGAGAAAAGATAACATGTTAGGGGTCAAATTCATGCCAGAGTAAATGTCCTTTCAAGAAAATACCACTTGGAACAAAACATCACCAGATCTTCACCTTATACCAAGAGCAAACCAGCCACTTTTCGTTGGGCAGTTTGATGGCTACTGAGTTCCTTATGCCTGAGCCGGAGGCTGGCTGTGTGCAAAGTGCAAAGTGCCGGGTAATTGTGCAGTTCTCTGTGGTCTGCCTCTGGAACAACGTCTCATAAAAATCTTAAGCGGGTATCACTTTTCATGGCTACTGAACCGGAGCTCTGGGAGTGGGATCTAGAGCCAGTTCTTGGATTAAATCTTCTGAGCCTCAGACAAGGCTGCATTTAGGAATTTAGGGGAAGAGGGAGGCCCAATCTATCAGATGAAGGACAATAAGCTCTGACCTTCCTCGGGGAGCTTGATGACCTGTGGGAAGAGCCCACCAATGACCGCACGAGGCTGATGTAAATTTCAGAAGCCTTGACTGAGTGTCTGTAATGCACGTAGTGGGGTTTGCTTCCTCTGTTTGTTTTCTATGTGATTTCTAAGAGGCTTGTTTTCATTTTAAGGAATATTTGAGAGTAAGAAGCATCTACATTCACATGCTGATCCATAACCAGACGGTAGTGGCTTCTAGTGACCGGTGAGGGGTGGGCTGGGACTGGGAGTGTCAGGCAACTTCTAGCACAAAGAATGAAGTCGCAGGGGAATTGGTGGCCTGTGTTACAGATGGGTGGTGTGTGGGGAAAGGAGTTTCAAAGCAGATTCAATCCCGTGATGCACACATGCACATACAAATAAATACATATCTTCTTTCCCTTTATTCCACACTCAAGACAATGTCTGCAGTTGTTTGAGCCCCCAGGGAGAAAGGACAGCCAGCTAGAGCCCAGGTAAAACCGCATTCAGAATTGTTCAAATAGGTCCCAACCAGATCTCCCTGCCTTTCATCTGGTTTTCTTTCTGAGATGCTACAAATTTCCTTTTCCTTCTTTTATTTTTCTGCTGTTCAATGGTGCTCGCGCTCATTTCCAACGAAGGATGTGAACCTTCTTTCATACGGCAAGGTGAAAATAATTTTATTTTTATCACTTCCCTTACCTCTCTCCGCACCCACCCCACCCCCCAACCTTGTGATGGATTTACTTGAAAAAAAATAATGACGGGGCTTCACAAACTGGCCTGACAGTTGTGATGCGGAGAGCGAGCCGGCTGAGTAGGGACGGTGAGGCATCTCTGTACCTATTATGGCAAAAATCGATAATGCTTTCTGTAAATTGCTCCTCCCAAAGGAGCCGAACAAATGCAGGAGACAGGGGAAGCCATCATTCTGTGTGAAGGCTCCGCACACTTGGACCGGTGCAATTATGAACAGGAGGGTGGTTAGGTCTGCGAGAGTGTGTGTGTGTTCAGAGTAAGAATTCTAGCGGGGGTGGGGGGGGACTTATTCATCATAAAATTTTAATTGTCCTTTTCTTCCTGCAGAAAGGCACTTCCTTCCATCTGTCCTTGGGAGGTGGGAGGGCTTGAGTTGGAGAAACCCCAGTAAATCCTTTGGAAGTTGCAATGGGTGGACTAAGGAGAATAGCCAGCTTATTTAATTGTGATTTCCTGGCTGGGGACTTAATTGTTCTGGTGCTTTCTTGGAAACTCTCTTGCTAGGGCTGCGGGAATTCCATGCTGGATCTGTGGCTGTAAACAACCTTGTATATTTGGGCTGTGTCAGAATTTTCTTTATGTTTCAAATCTCCCATCTTAGTGATGTTCGAAAAGATAATATATCACAAGTTCCTCAAGGGGCTGAGTTTTTTTTTTTTCTGTAAGATTATGACTCCTTCCCAGGCCACCCTATGTCACCCCAAAATTGCAGAAGAGAATGGAGTCATTTCCATAATGATGGTTCTTGGCAGCCACTGCTATATTACATTTTTCCCCAGCAAGAGGAAAATTAAATTAATTACTAAAAATGATGGCCATGAAACAAGTTAATGGAAATAGACAAAAGATGGCAGTAAAATCATTTTGCAAATGATGCGTTGGGTGAGTGAAGTAGAGCACCTGGAATGCAAAGGTTTGATGCAGGTTGTTACTTAAATAATATGTGCAGGGAATACGCTCTGTTGGAAAGACCGCTGGCTACAGAGCCCACAAGACCTAGGTTTAAGGACCAGCTATGCTGCTTACTAACTCAATGACTCATAGCAAGTTTCAACCTTAATGTCTTCATCTGTAAAATGGGATGGTGACACCTCCATGAGCTCTCATGGGTTGTGTGAAAACTATGGCCACCATGCAGGCACTGTAAGGGTATAAATTAATATTAGCATTAAAGAAGATACGCAAGGTTAAGTGTGGGCGGTAAGTGAATGGGAAGGTCAGGTGGGTCTGGCCGGGGCCATACCAAGCCACCATGCCTGATTTCACTTGCACTAGGATGCTGTTCCGTTCAGGTAAGTTTCCTAGGAAACATGAGGCTATCAGAAGCCTAGGTCTCAACCCATGTTGGAATCAAACAGGTATATGAGAGAGAAATGAAAACTGTGGGGATGCACGTGGGTGGGATTTTAGCTGAGAACCATGATCTCACAAGACTACATTTTTCACGGTATCCAGGTTGAGTCAAGCAGATAGATTGGAGGCTGACACTGTGTCTTCAAATGAGAAGTAGCTGCAACTTCAGGGCATGGGGTGGGAAGGACAAGGAAACAGTACTTCGGAAGGCAATGAAAGATTCTTAGAGAAAGAGAGAGAGAGACCTGGATTTTATCTGAAGAGATGAGACTCTGGCATGGTTTTCCAATTGTTTGATTAAGCTGTGTAGTTTAAATTAGTGGGAGGAGAACTAAGGGATTAGTATGTGAGAGGAGCTGGTATGAATCCGAGTAAGAAAGTAAAAAGCAGAAAAGATAGATGAGGAGACAAAAGAGAAAAAAGGGAGTACACAAATAATCAAGTTTTAATAAGAGGTGAGGCAGGAGGATCGCTTGAGCCCAGGAGTTTGAGGTTGCAGTGAGCTATGATGATGCCACTGCACTCTAGCCTGGGCAACAGAGCAAGACCCTGTCTCAAACAAACAAACAACAAAAAAAAAAAATTGGGAAAGGCGGGTGCTTTGGAAAACATCAAAGATAATCATAATCTTTGTGACCCAAGGAAGTCACCCAGTAATAGTTGAAAACATTTCCGTTCATCAAGAAGTTGGGAATAGATGTTAACACACAGGCTGAAATGTTAACACACATGTGCAGAAACCTACATGCAATGAAGCATTCGAATGAATGGCAGATGAGTCGGGAGGTGGGGTGCTTTGGAGGGTGCTTGGATGGACACCTGAGGACATGACTACCTTAGAAAGGAGTGTAGCTAATGGAATCCTGCCAGGCTCGCAAGGACTCCCAGATCTAGCCAGTCTCTGCAGGAAACAAGCCTAGAGTGGAGGGGCAAGTGGAGTCCCCTAACCCAGACACGGGCCAGCAGCAAGGGTGTGCGTCCTTTCCAAAGGAAATGTGGCGTGATGTCTGCCCCCTGCTGGAAGCAGCTGCCTCGCTTCCTAAAGATGGAGGAGAGGGAACAATTGCAGGGAAAAAAAAAAAAAAAATTGACCCATTAAAGTCAATAAGCCCAGGATCCTAATGTATCCCACTGCATCTGAATAGCATATTAAAATTACCAAAATTGTCTTTTAAAACCTACTGATGTGGGTCACCCAAGCAACATGCCCCCGGTTGTTAATAATTAATACTGAGCGTCCCGGGGAGGAATCACTGTGGGTAATTGTAGCCAGTAAGTACCAGTCTGGCAGCCCAGTGTGCTGCGGGTCAGGAAAGGGCAGCGAGGAAGGTATCATACATCAGGCCGGTGCCAGCCGCTGGGTATCGGTAATCTGCTTCCTTTGGCTGTACTTATTCTTCTGATGCGAAAGCCTTCTAAACAAGGCTGTGAATTGGTTTTCATGCTCGCATTGACAGATTGGGAAAGCAGTTTGTTCTACCAAATTTAACAATGATATATCATTATCACAACTTTGGGGGAAATCTATAAAATCAATAAGTTTGTAGCCTGAACAGGATTTGTATCGCTCGCTTGCTGTGTTGGTGTCAAAGCGTGAGCATATGGATTGAGTCACAGCCTGAGATCAATGGAATTTGTGGACAGTAAGCTCAATAACAAGCCCTTCTGAAAAGAAATAGATGTAAAAAGCAAATTTACTAGAGTATAAAAAAAAAAATAAAAAAGCTAATATCTTTTCCGCGCCTGGCTGTAAAGTGCTGTTGGGCTGCCGTGGGCTGCGGGTACTTTGAAAGCTGTCTAGGGTATGTGCTCGCAATTCTGAATGCTCTTGGGCCAGCTTCATGCATTGCATGTACAGTTGGGTGCTTCTGTTTGCAGGGCTTGTGCTAGGAAACTCGCCAAGAATAGGAGGAGGGGGAAAAAAAAATAGCCCTTTATGTTGTAAACTGAATAAAGAATAAAAACAGTTAGTGTGTCTGCTGGGGAAAGACCATGGTGGCTTTATTTACTTTGTGCTAGTAGGACTTGCTAATGGAGAAAAATAAAAAGGCATAATTAAATAGTTTAATGAATTCGCAGCTCTTTTGTTTGAGTGGGACGGGAATGCATGTTCCAGAGAGGCCTCACAAAGAACTTGGCTGGCAGTGAGTTAAAAGTAGGAAATCAGTTCTTTGAAGGCATTTTTATACTTCATTATCCCAGCATGTAAAATGACTTGTACTAAACGATTGAGGATTTTATTTTTTCACTCTCTCTCTTTCTCTCCTTTTTTTTTTTTCCCCCCTAAACAAAAGAGAGCATGGGGTGGCTGGTGTCTAATTCCCCTCCAGGTCCTGGAGCCGGGAGATCAGCCTTGTCACCAGGCTGGTGGGCCAGCTCCCTGCAATATGCGACAACTGCGGAGCCGTCCTCAGCAGACAGCCACCCCCTGGCCCCGCGTGCACAGGACCTTGAGTTGGCACGACAGGTCCAGCGTCTCTTGCTCGTGGGGCAAAACGTTATTGCCTATTGCTGGGCTGCAAATTGGAGTGTCTTTTATGTTGTGTTTTCTGAGCAGTCGAGATTACTTATCCTCCCCTGCTATGGTGCAAACAAAGAAAAAAATGCATAGTAAGTCTGGGGAGCCGTGGACCTTGCTTTTCAGCCCTGACTTAGAGAGTGTTCTGGGGACAGCAGGTCTTTCAGGGAAACCAGCTGTCCCCAGCACCCAGCTGTCCGTCTTTACTTCCAGCCCCAAGAATCCCATGCTCAAAGAGGCCAACCGAGCACTGTGAGAGGTAGGCACGTGTCCCCAAACCAAGAGTCAAACAGGACTTGTGCTCCCTGCGCAGACGGGTAGAAAGTTGAGACTGTTAGAAGGATATTTCAGCCACCTGGGTTTGAATTGGGACGTTTCCTATGGTACCTCAGCCCAGCTGCTGGCCTTGATTTTTAGAACTACCACTGGTTAGCTGAGTTCAAGTTCAACCTCACAAACGTGGTGGTAACAAAGCTCTGGGAAATGAGGCCTATTTAGTGCCAGGGGTTGTTGAGGCCTCAGGGCCAGGCCTGGCCACTCTTGCGCAGGCAGGTCTCCATCCTCTGCATGAGCCGTGTGTATACAGAGAGAGCAGATGGCTGTTTTTCAATGACTGGACGACTGTTAGCGTGTGGCAGGTCCCTCTTTCTCTTCCCTCCCCTTCTTCTCTCCTTTCCCACATGAGTTTTGCTCAGGGTTTCCCAGAGGGTGTGGCCAAGGCCAGGGCCCCCGAGGAGGTACCTGGGACTTGACAGCCTCTCTATAGATTTGTGATTATTTCTTCCTCCCCGCCAAAGAGAGAGCTGTCTCCGGAGCCTTCTGTGATAGCGCCTGGAAGGTAGCAGGAAAACAGCCCAGCTGAGGTGGTTCTAGGTGACACACCTAATCCATCTTTGGAGGAGAAAGGCCCTCTGGGGTCTGAAAATAATTATTGTTTCTTTCCATCAGCCTCTTATATTTTTTTCTCTCTTTCTCTTTTTCTCTCTCTCTCTTTGAGCTGTTCTCACCGTCCAGTTTTGCTTCCAAATTGAGAGGTACAGTGTGGTTTTCTGGGCTGCCTCCCCCACTCACTAGTGTAGCTTGAGTACCCCCAACAGTGTCCCTGTGCCCCCCATCTCAGAAGGCAGGTTCTTGGTGACCTTTTGGCTCTGTCACCTTCAACATGCGGAGTCAGCTGCCAGCAGCAGGGAACTTCCATTGAGTTCTTTTCCCAGATCTAGAGATTTGCATTTACAAAGCCTCTCTACGCCTTATTTGCTTATAAACAACCCTCACCCAGTTTGTTTCTTGTTAAATTTTACCTTGTAAACAAATATTACTACAAGAGTCCCAGCCAATCATCGTTGAATCCTGACTTTCTTTTTATTTTTTTTTTATACCTATAATGCATTGACTGTAAATGCATGATTTCAGCTTTCTAGGATGGTTTTTCTCTCGCCTCTCTGGAGAGCTGAAGGTGCATTCGTGTGTGGGGACCTGAACTGTGAGGACCCTGTGTACATCACCGCCAGGCAGAGAGTGCATCTCGGGAGGGAGGGGGTGGCTGCAGTCAAACCCTCTGGTTAAACAAACCAACCCAGATCCCATCGGATAGAGGAGCTGTGTGTCCTCTCACCTTCTTTGATTCGGGTTCTGAAAAGCGTGAAAGAAATTCCTTTCACAATTAGCCCTAACTTTTGAATTACAGCGTTTCTTTGGGTGTAATGACCAGGCTCTGCGGTAATTTACAGACAGTCCCCGGCCTTGCTGAGTAGCAGGGAAATGCTGTGGAAGTGACTGTTAATATTGATCAGTGAGGGCTAGAGAGAGTTGGAGACCCTCAGCACGGCCACTTAAAGTGGGCAGGAAACCCAAATTGACCAGTAATAAAGTGTTTGAGGTCGTACAAGACGGCTCCTGGGAAACTGCCGCTCGGAGGGGGAGGCTGGGGGGAGAAGCTGTCAATTATTGTTGTTTGATGCCCAGTTACTGAACAGGACCAAGCGGCCGGGAGCCTGTGGCTGGGGACAATGGGAGGCAGGCGCGGGCGGAGCGTGCTGGAAAAGCCACCTTTGTCAGTGTGGGACGCCAGGCCTGGGCTCTTGCTACATTCCATGCAGTTCCAGAAGCCTGGAGTCCACTCACTACGGTGGCCCGGTTTACTTTCATTTCAGGAAAGGGGTAAAACCTGAGCCGTGCAAACTTTCTCTCACCTCTGTGCGGGACCATAGCTGATGACAGAAATTTGGTTTGGGCAATTATTGGCATTATGGATATGAAAGAGGAGAGATCTGAAAAAGGTAGATTTGAGTGTGAAAATTAGATTCTGTTGCAGGCTTTGGGCATACTTGAGAAGTGATAAGAAAGAGTGTGGCTTTTTCCCAAAACTGTTAAGTCTCATTGAAAGTGATCACATTGTCATTATCATGTACAGATCATTGATCGTAATAACAGCACAGCGTGCTCTGATTGAAATGCTCAGTGCATTAACGCATTTATTGTTATTTTTTAATTGACAAAAACCATATGTATGTATAATGTCCAACATGTTTTGAAATATTTATACATTGTGGACTGGCTCAGTTGAGCTAATTAACACAAGCATTACCTCATATACTTACTTTTTGTGATGCGAACACTTAAAATCTGCTCTTCTAACAATTTTGAAGCACACAATACATTATTACTGACTAGAGTCCTCATGTTCTAGGATAGATCTCTTGAACTTGTTCCTCCTAATGGAAATTTTGTATCCTTTGACCAACATCTCCCTAAACCCTCCCTCCAGCCCCTGGTCCCTATGGTTCTACTCGCTACTTATGAGTTCGACTTTTGTAGATTCCACACGTAAGTGACATCTGTCTTTCTGTGCCTGGCTTATTTCACTGAGCATAGTGTCCTCCCTGTTCACCTGTGTTGTTGCAAATGGCAGGATCTCCTTCTTATTTAAGGCTGGGTGGTATTCCACTGTGTATGCATGCTTTGTCTTTATCCACTCATCCACTGATGGACTCTTGGGATAATTCTATGTCTTGGCTATTGTGAATAATCCTGCAGTGAATACGGGAGTGCAGATTTAGCTCATTTTAATCCAAAAAACAAACAAAACCCCACAAAAAAACCTTGTGAATGTACTTACTGAAGAAGTTCAGGAAATGTCACCCCAAAATGTGCTGCTGTGATAGATCTTCCAGGAGGAGGCTGAAGTCAACACCATGCCCAGACAGACCTTGTTACAGGCTATTCCCTCATCTTCTGAGGGTCCTTTCGTCTTGCCCACAAATCATTTACTTTGCCCTAAGTTATCTGTCTCCCCTCTCCCCTACAAAGACAGCATATAAACTTCTAGATCTCACTGGGTTTTGGGATATTCACTTTTCTTTCCTGTGATGTCCTGTGCACTAATAAATTGGTATACTTCTTCTCTTTTTAATTTCCCTGCTATCAGCTTAGTTCATAGACTCAATGATTGAACCCTCAGAGGGCAGAGGGAAACACTTCTCTCTTCTATAGCTCTATGATAATTTCACTGAGGGAATGGAATACGACAGCAGTTCTCATAGTCATTCTACTACTTAGGAGCGAGGAATGAGAACATTCTTGGGACAAGACTGTGCTACAGATACAGAGTTTGTGAGACATCTTTCTTTTACCCCCAGTAATTATTGCTGGAACAATAGATTTCCTTTAATGAACCTGTGTTCTACTAGCATCATTTGGGGTTTATGTTGTTAATCTTCCTATTCATTGGGTTTTTATTGCTTTCAATCAGCTGTGTATTCTTAATTGAGAGGTAAGTGATTTAGTTAAAATGAATATTGAGTAATCAACCAAAAATAGATGATTGTAATCAATTTAGTTAGATTAAAAGATCAAAAAATATTGACATGACAGGCTTCAATTACTTCTCTAGAAATCCTACTTTTCATATCTTACCACATACCACTCAGGGGTTCTTTGCTAAGTTACAAATCTCAAGTGCCACCATTTGGGGACTCTTCCAATACTAGTAAATGCTATTTTCCCCCCAAATTATGAAATATTTTGAGGGTACAAGAAAGAAAACATAGAGATCAATATCTATCTCAGCCACCCAGCTTTGCCAAATCTGAACATTATGCAGTATTTTTAGACCATTTTTCCAAAACACAAAAAGCTCCAAGTCCATTTGACGGCTCCCGTGTGTGTCTTTCCTTGATCTATTTCTTTTTCTTCCCTCTCCTCCATCTCTCCCGAATTAATCCTTCTCCTGAATTTGATATTTATCATTCTGTGTATTTTTTCTTGTTTTTTTCACATGCATGCCACCATAAATGACATGCAGTTTTGTTTTGCCTGTTTTTAATATTACATAATGTTATCGTAAGGTACATATCCATCTGCAACTTGTCTTTTGTCACTCTTCATTACATTTAAAAATACATCCATGTTGACATGTTTAGGACTTTAACCATGGTAGAGTATCCCAAAGGCCTGTTTTCTAAGCAAATTCATCATTATTCTCTCCAGGGTATAAGTAGACATGTTTTGATTGGCTCTCAAACAAAGGGGTCACTCTGGGTGGAGTGGTTTTAGCCTAAATCACAAGGGAAGAACACAGACTGAGGATGTTGGGCAGAAAGGGGTTTTTAAAAATCAGCTAACACCTTTAACTAAGTTGAATTACATGTTTTGAAAATCTTTGATTAATTCAATACACAGGGAGCTGTATAATAATAAAATGTACTGGCTGCTCAGTCAGGTTGTTAAGTCCAAATTCAGTCTTATTCAGCTTATTTGGATCAAAAAGAAAACATATTAATTCAACAAATATTAAACTCCTCCTATGTGCAATATACTGCTAGGTGCCCTAGGGGAGAAAGAAATTGGTGAAGTAGGAACAGAAGACAAGTCACTAAAATACCAGTCACAATAAGCATAAAGGCAGTATGACAAAGCAATCTGATCATTGACATGGGGAGAGATTCTGGGTGGAGGGCGGGGGACAGGAGACAGTGCATTGAAAAGCTGGCATAGGGGATAGCTTTTCAAGGATGAGGAACCAAGTTTCTCATGAAGAAAATTCTTAGGAATAGACACAGAGGCAGCAAAGCTTTAGACATTGACCTAGGGCCAGCAAGTAGTTTAGTTTGTCAAATCTACCAGAGCATGAAGGGGACGAGGTGGGTAGAGCTATCAGGGGAGGTTGGGCTACACCCCAGAGAACTTTGAATATTCATGTAAGGTGTTTCCTTGGTAGCCACTGTGAAGCTGTTCAGGACATGCATGGAAAATGACTCCAGAGGTAATTTCTGGGTAGCTTAGAACCGGAGGAGACTAGAAGCTGTGAATCCACTTAGGAAGCATTTGGAAGAATCTCTGTGAGCTATAACAAGAGTCTGGACCATTATGTTGTCCAAGGAACTTTCTGGAGGCTGATTGTATAGGACAGCTGATTTGGTACAGGTTTAAGAGAGTCAGAAGTCAGGGATTCCCCAGACAGGCTTACTAGGAAAATGAGAGTTCCTCACCAAACACAGGGAAGACAGGAGAAATCCTGATTCGTGCAGTGGAAAGAGGAGAGTGGATGGAATTTTAAAGCACAAAGCAGGGCAACTCAGTGAGTATGGGCGTAGAACTGGGAGAACACGAACAAAGAGCACATCTAGCAAAGGATTCAATTGCTCCGGGTGAGAAGATGCAACACCACAGAAGTATTTGGAAGTATTAATATTTCAAAGCCTTATAGGAAATATGGCCATTCTGGGATTCAATGAAGTAGATTCTGTTGAAGGCAGCCCATTTCCTCCTGCCTTTACAGTGTTAATGTACAGTGGCCCAACCCCCGACTGCTCACACTTGTTTTGTCTGACTTCTAGGGTTCACTTCTCTGCCCTCACCCTAGACCAGAAGTATCAGGCATTAAAATGTCCATTGGGAGAATCTTTTTACCAATAACTGAGGGGAATCTGTGAGGTGGTGGGTTGGAGCCGGCTTGCAAGATCTGGTTGCTAAATTTCCAGAAATTTTGCATATCAGTTGTTAAATACAGCCATGGCTACAAATTGAATGACATACCCTTTTCATTAAAGAAATTACATTAAAAGCGAAGGTAATTGACCATCCCTTCCTAATTATTTCACTACATGTTACTATTCTGTATGCCTTTGTCTTGAAGTTATGTCTTTTGTATCTGTAAGTCAGCAATGCTTTAATAGTATTTCTGCTTTTCTTCCCAACGCCATACACACTCAATGAGGTTATGTCCTTAGCTTGAAATTAGCCGTGGTGGGAGTATTTACACCATGGACATCGGCGAACGCCTGGAGACCTTGTTAAAGATTTATTGGCATGCTAATGAATTGGTAAAATAAATACTAGAGCTCCTTCCACTTTCAGGTGGGACAGCTCTGCAGTGCAATTCTACACTGGCCCCCAGAGCTCCACACCCAGCAGGATTAAAGTTCAGTTTCTTGCGGTGGTCACTTGCCTGATAGCAAACCATGCTTGGCTGTCCCCTGGGGTGCTGGCTTGCTCTCCCACTCCCTTACCAGGAGTTCCCGGACCATCCTATAATCAGCCGCAGTGCTCTCGGGGTGACATGCTGGGAAGTAGCCAACAGAGACCTTCTCTCTCTGAAGTGTAGTCATAATAACTTTAAAATGATTGGTTGGCCTCCAACTTCAGTTTGCTTTTAATCTTACATTTTCTCTCTTCTATGTTAGGGAGTGCTGTAAGAGCAATTTCTCGTTCATTCCTTGAAGAACAGCAGTTTGTTTACCCTACAGGAACTGTGAGTTCTAATCCTACCGACATTGCTCCTGTGGGGAGAAAGCCACTTAATAACTGTGGCTGCTTATTTATTTATTTAATGTTGGGAGTCACGTGGCATAAGTGACCAGAGAGTGCTCACTTTTTCAGTCTGGAATTGTATAATCTGAAATCATAGAACAATTTGCATTTCTTTATCACTGCTACTAGGAGACGAATTTGTGCTCAGTTTGCGTCTATGTATGTTTGCCAGTTTATTGCATGATCTTAATTCCCCCATGTAATTTTAAGTCCAGGAGGGCATGGATGCGAGTCAGCCGTGTAGATAGAACTGGCTTGGTTGGTAGAGTCTCCTAACACTCTCTTTCACCTCGCTTTTTGTTTTCCTACTTTTAACTCACTCATGCCTTATTATGACCGGGATCCCTCAAAAACTTACCATAGCGAAGCAGAAAATTGCTAGTGCATCTTAAACCTGAAGATCGCCTGTCTGTGCTTTCCTATTCATCTACCTTTGTGTCCACCTTAATGGACTTTTGCCTAGTTATTGGAAAGTCCAGTCTAGTATCTGCCAGGAACCTCCCGGGACTCTTAAATCTTTCTTACTCGTGAAATGATTCAGGTAGGCACAGTCTACCGATCTCTGCACACGTCTTTATTGCTGGTTCGTTATGGGTACCATTTCATGGTCCTCTCTGCTGATGCTGTAAGAAATTATAGACCTTTCTCCTGTAAACTTCCCCCTTCCCTTCCCCTCCCCACATCAATTTTTCTGCTTCCTCTTGCATTCTCGATTTCAATTCCTTTTTGAACCCACCAAACCTATTTTTACTATTATTGGCTAATTAAAATATATCTTTTCAAAGAACGACTCATTTTTTTCTTCCTTAGG
This sequence comes from Lemur catta, assembly GCF_020740605.2. NCBI lineage: Eukaryota > Metazoa > Chordata > Mammalia > Primates > Lemuridae > Lemur > Lemur catta. Next base: position 21,185,844 of record NC_059147.1, on the reverse strand, counting down.
TGGGTTGTTATTTTTAATGATTGCTTTAATGCTCGTCGAGGATGTCCCTGCCTAGGGAGGTCCTTTCTTTCTATCCATAATGAGACGTACCTCATTTGGACCGTCCTGAGATTTATGGAGGGGCCGGGGGTGGCAGGGGGAAACACCCTTCCAATTTATTACATCTTAAATGAACTGCTCCCAAAGCAAAAACAAAACAAAACAAAAGAGGCAGAAAGGCAGTATCTGCATACTGTTCAGTTTGATGTGTATTGAGCCATAGAGGGGTTTGCTGACTCTCCTAAGATGGGGAGGCAAGAGTATCATTTCCTTTGAATCAGTTTTTTGTATTCTGTCTGCTCTTAGCTCTTTCTCCTCTTTCATCGTCACCACCGTCACTGTCACCACCCCCCCTCCGGAGCAATCACAGCGCTGCTTCCTGTAATTACACCCATGTCATTAGTTACCGATGATGGTTCGTTTTACCATCACCTGAATTTTTTGGTGGAGACAACGTGAAAGAGGGGTCTCTTTATCTCGTACAGTTTGGCACAGTGGAATGAGCTCTTTGATACCCGATCTCAAGAGCTTTTGTAATTTCAAAGGAACTCTTTGTCTTTTCCCTTTTTTTGTGAAAAGATATTAGAAAATTCAAATCAGTTTTCCACTGAAGCGCTGCCTCCTCATCATCAATCAGACCAATCCCTGAATTCTGCGCTGTCCCATCTTTTCAGGCCACATCACAGGGAGGAGTTTCCCACCAATGCAACCGACTGCTCACCTGTGCTGTGGCAGATTGTTGCCGAGGGGATGACCCTGCCCAGGTGGGAAGCTCACGATTTCAGGGGAATGACCTTGTTCGATCTACATTCCTGCTAATTAGGCTTAAGGAGCAGGTCAATTTTATCCACCAAGCTGCAGTTACCTGTCCTTTGCTCTTGGTTGCCTGTTTGTGAATCCTGGAAGGAAAGAGAAAACACCATCTGCTACAGTTTTGAGACACTGCCGGGCAAGCCAAAGGCCATGCCGATGGTGCCAATCCGATGTCCCTAGTCTAGAGGACGTCCTTTCTCTTTGCAGTATCGTGTGTTTCAGCTCCAGACTTTTCTGCTTGGCCACCTTGATCCATCTTCCTCTCTTGGTTTTGTGGCCCTTCACCACTCAAATCCTCCCGTCACAAATGTGAACAGAGGGGTGTGGTTTTTATCACCCTAGCACTAAAGCAGACTCCAGACTCAAAGACATTGCTGCTCACGGCAGCACCGTGCTCTCTCCTTCCTCAATTTGGAAGGAGGCTTTTGGATGAGGCATTTCATTTCTAACCATGGTTTGAAGACTATATAAATGCATTTCACACAGTACAAAACACCAGCCATGTAGAGACTCTAATATTTTTTCATTAAAAACCCTTTTGCTGCTTTCTCACTTGCTTCTCTTGATAAGTGCAGTGATGGAAAGCTCCCACATACCTAAGATTTCTTCCTTTTTATTTTTTTTTCAGACTCAAACTTCGGAATATTTTCAATATCTGCAACATTATCTTTTGAATAATAATTACCTCTTATATTAAATTATAAGACAGCAGGATTCAGGATTAGATCTCTCCATATTATTCTAGTGAAGGAAATTATGACAGGGGTCATTTTTTAGAATTATGTAGCAGGGTAAAAGGTCCCAGGCAGCATTAGAAGGCAAAGGCGTTTATAATTAAATTGTAATTTAGGCCAGTGATTTATCGTTTTCTCAATGAAAAATTTGGTGCTGCCGAGAGATCCTAAGAGGAACTTTAGTGAGATACAACTTAATGAAATAATAAAAAGAAAAATTATTCTGGAATAGATTGTATTACAGTGGCAGAACAATTGCAGCCTGACTTCTGCGGGTATTTGCATTATCAATCCTGTGTTTTATGGTTTTCTAATTTAACTGTAATTTTCTTTGGAGGGTAAAAACACGGTACAGGAATTTTGAGTTTTATAACTAGAACATTTTTGAAGGCTCTAACAATATAATTAAAGTCTTTTGTTTGTGTTTTTAATGTTCACAGAAACATTTGGAAACATTTGCCCGTTTGCTTAAAAGCTACTCAAATTGAAGACATGCTGCCTTTGTAATAATAACAGCAAAAAACCCCAGCAACACCTGATTTCTTTATTTTAAAATAATAGGTGACTTTCTCTTGCTGGTGTATTGTTAAGGATTATGTCCATGAAGGTGGACTTCTGGTATTCATTTATTACTTTCCTTTTTATCTAAAGTCTGCATCTCTCTTGGGTGAGATACGGCATCTGATCTATATGAATACACGACCATGGATATACGTACAAGCAAACCAGAAGGGAGGCTGTGGAATATAAATTATTCTTTTGTGAAATCAAAAAAGTGAAGGCAAGTCTAAAAGTAAAAGAATGGAGTCCTTAGCAAAAACAAAAAAAGACCTTTCACAAGACTTTAGCATGAAGTCCACAATATAAAAAACTATTTTTTTGTTGTTGTTGTTTTTTAAGAGACAGGGTGTCACTCTGTTGCCCAGGCTGGAGTGCAGTGGCATGATCATAGCTCACTGCAGCCTTGAACAACCGGGCTCAAGTGATCCTCCTGCCTCAGCCTCCTAAGTAGCCAAGACTATCGGCATGTGCCACCATGCCTGGCTAATTTTTTTTGTAGAGACAGGGTCTTGCTATGTTGCCCAGGCTGGTCTTGAACTCTTGACCTCAAGAGATCCTCCCACCTTGGCCTCCCAAAGTGCTGGGATTACATGCATTAGCCACCCCACCCAGCCAAAACTAATTTTGACCAAAGATTGGGCTCATAATAGGGACGGTTGAGTTGGTGTTTTGAGCTGAGAGATGAAACATTTGGGTTGCTAAAGAATAATAAAAATAAAAGTACATCTTGTGCTCGTGGTGTGATAATCTACATTTATTATAATCTAAATTGTTTATTGTTATATTTTAATTGTCTCTCTAGAACTTTGATTGCTTTAATGATCTTGGTGGTGGTTCTTTAAAAACAATCTCGCTAATAAACTTTTAATGGCTTGTGTTTTAAATAATTGATTGAAAATGGTCTAAATATCTGTTTATCCAATAATCTGTAATAGCTTCTTCCCTAAACACCTAATCTATCGGAGTAAATACTGTGTGTGTCAAAAAATGTACTGTGTATTTACAAAACAGACTTCAGGTATATTAAGAAAACAACATGTGTGTTACAAATTCTTTAAATGTTTTCTTTCATAGCAGGAATTGTCATTCATTGGGTAAATAACACATGCTGGAGGAATTATCTAAATTAATGATTATATGAAAGATCATAATGTCTTAGAAGGCCCTATTAAGGTTTATACATCTCTGATTACACAGTAAGTTTGTCTTTTTTTACTTCTTAAAACATATCTGGTGGGCTTTGAGATGAAATTGGGGGATTACAGAAACTTTAATAACATCAACTTTTGAGAAGAGAGGAATTTTTTTTTTTAATGTTCCGTATATGCTATGTAGCAATGTCTTTGTTATTTCAATATTAACTCAAGATTGTTTGTTTTTTGTTTTTTTATCCTGTGGTCTTTCTCTGTCTTCTAAACTTGAGGCAGGCTGGAACTGTCATGGTAGCCCTGACATTGTTCTCCAGACAGATTCAGCCATGGTTAAAAGCTCCACAAGCATCATGACCTGATTGAACTGTTTCTCCTGTGTGAAAGTAAGAATAATAGTAGCATCACCCTGTTAGTAGGGATGTTGAGCACATTAAATGAGTTAACACGTGTAAAGCGCTCACAATGCATTTGGTGTATAGTAAGCATTTGATAAAAGCTAGTGGCTAGTCCGTCTCTTTACTTCTAATTACAAACCATGACTGTCTTCACTGGGTAGATGTTGACAGAAATTTTTTATTAAAGGCCTGTAATAAAAAATGTGGCAATCTAAATTTTGCCCTAAATGAAACACTTTTGGAAGAGAAGCCGGAAAAGAAACACAACCACTAGGGGACGTGGCTGATACAGAAGGCAGTCCAAAAACACTGCTCTTTTATGTGTGTAAAATATGTTATGTGGTCATTTTATGTTCAGTTTTCATATTTTTTTTACCTTTTATGTTGGAATAATTTTAGACTTAGAGAAATGTTGCAATAGTATAGAAAGTTCCTGTGTGTTCTTCTTTGGCATCCCCTGATGTTAAGATTCTGTATAATTGTGGTACAATTACCAAAACTAAATAACAAACATTGACACAATACAGTTAACTACACTTAAAACTTTATTTGGATTTCACTGGTTTTTCCACTAATGTCCCTTTGCTCTTCCCGGACCCAGTTCAGGACCGCACACCTGAGCTGAGTTGTCACACCTCCTCAGTCTCCCTCACTCTGTGACAGCTCCTCAGTCTTTGACATCCATGACCTTGACAGTTGGATGAGTACCAGTCAAGTACTTTATAGAATTCCCCCAATTTGGATTTTTCTGATGTCTCTATGATTAGACTGAGGTCATACAATTTTGGCAAGAATACCACAGGGATGACGTGCCCTTCTCCGTCTGTCATATCCTTTGTGTGTGACGTCAACATGTCTTACTACTGATGATGTTATCTTGGTCACTTGGTCAAAGTGGTCACTGCTGGGTTTCTCCCTGCAAAGTCACTGTTTTTCCCTTGGTGTTATCAAAATAATTATTCTGAGGGAATGTTCTTGAACTTGTGCAAATGTCCAGTTTCTTCTCAAATTTTCACCCATCAATATTAGCATCCATCCATGGATCATACCCACAACAATTCTTACTGGGGTGTTCTAATCGTAATTTTCTGTTTCCCTTATTTCTTCGACATTAAATAATTGGAATTCTTCTGAAAGGAAGAGCTGTGCTTCCTCTCCCATTTTTTATTCATTCAGTTACTTATTTATACTGATACGAATTCATGGATATTTATTTTATTCTATAGATATTGTTAATTTTTTTTTCTCAAATGGTTCCAGTTTTGGCCCAACTGGAGCTCTTTCAGATTTGTTCCCATGTTCTGTCAACAGGCCCTACCCTCTTTTTGAGGAGTTTCTGACTCTCTGGCATCTCAAGATACTCTAGACACATCCTGAATTTGAGAAGTCCTGATTCCTTTCATTGGATCATGGTAGTTAGAAACCAAGATCTAGGCTCTCAGTGTGTTCACTACTGTGGTGTCATTGCATTGCAGGCTGTCTCAGCAAACAGAGCTTGGAAATGAGTGTACATATGATTGTTCTGACCTGTCACGTCCACAAAAAGAAAGTCATGAATGTAGAGCTAAGCATTGTGCTACTTTCAGTTTCTGTTGGTTTGTTTTAACAACCAAATTGTATGGAGAGCTTTCTGGGCTGAGCAGTCGGTGAGCCTTGGAGATAGCTTAACGTATCTTTCATTGATGTCTCTATGATTCAGAATTCTCGACCCAGCACGCTGTGTCCTTGGCAAATGGTGATCCCAACAGCCTCCACACAAGTGGCAGATGTTACAGTGTCAGCTTCGGGAAGAGTCACAAGATGCTACTTTTTATATCAACCTCTTTGCAAGTTGAAAGCCATGCTTGTCTCTGTGGCAGACCCTGGCGGTGTCCTGCCCATGTCCTGTGGGCACTCAGCTCTCTACAGTGAAGGCTGCTTATGACTAACAATGGTGACTCTCTGCCTGGGTATATTTTTCCCCTGGCTGCATGCTCAGCTTGGCCGATACATAGGGGAAACCAGAATTGCCAGAGAGTTGATGCCGCCAGAAGCCCTCAATCGATGACAAATGAAGGTTTGGTGGATGCACCCTTCTCCTGCCCTTGGTTTCTGGGGTCATGTAATACATTATCTTTTACAGCCCTCACTGGGTTTGAGCTCTGATTTCTCCTTTAATAAAGCAGCCTTTATTGGTTGGCCTCCTTCCCTTCCACATCTCACTCCCTAATACCCTACTGGTTTTTCCCAGGGTCCCCTCCCAAATACACTATGTGTATTCTAATCTCTGTCTCAGGGAGAACCTAGGCTGTAGCCAGACCACGCCTGAATTCTCTCTTGACATAAGATGGTTTCTAAAACTCCTCCAGCTTTGTAGCTCCTGTGTGTCGACTTTGTTCTGGCCTCGTGTCCACTGATTCCTTCCTGGAGAGCTTGAGTATGAGCAGGTGAGCAGGATGGAAGGCAGGGAAGATGAGTATCCTAGAGTCACAACAAAGAAGAATCAGGCATTTATTGAGCACCTGCTGTGAACCAGGCGCCAGACTGTGTTAAGTGCTTTACAAAGATTATTTTACCTAATTCTCTTGGCAGCCCTGGGAGGAAAGGAAGTAGGTGGTATTATTCCTGTTTCGAAAATGAAAGAAGCTGATGTGCAGGGAGCTTAAGAGATGTGCATAAAGTTACAAAACTGCCAATAAACAGCTAGGTGTGCAGCCCAAACTTTCCTCCCTTCCGGTTCTGTTGCCATGCTAGATAAAGACCGGGACCCAAAGCCAGAAAACCTGGGTTTGAATCCTGGATCCTTTATGAGTTCTGTGGTCTTGAGAAAGTAGTTTGATTTCTTTAAGCTTGTTTTCTCATGTATCAAATGGCAAGTGACAAACAAGAGGTGATTATTATTATAAAACATTTAGTCTCAGCCAGTTGGGTGCACTGAGATTATCATTTTCAAGCAAAGAAAAAAAATTGTATACATATATTTGGGTAAAAATGCTCTTGAAAACTATTTACTGACTGGAACTAACCTATCAGGGGAATGGGGAGTGCTTGGCTTTTTGAGTTCCTGGGTCAATCACAGCTGTTTTGTCCACTGGTCAGTAAATGGCTTAATCATCATGTGGCCCTTTGCTTCATATTTGTCACTGTCAGGTTGGCTTAGTATTTTGGAAACCTTCCAGAATTCATTACCATAATGAAAAAAGGAGAGAGATATGAGAATAAGTCCATGTTCTCAGTACAAAAGCTTGCAAGGATGCTCAGAGGGGTCGTTCTTACTCTCTGCTCTTACCTGTTCGACTAAAAGAACCTGCAAGCATATGTATTAAAATTTTTCTTAAATCCAAACAAAAAAACCTATTGTGATTATTTGAATCTTCAGAGTTGGAGACAACTTTGTCTAGAATTGGACCGTGAAATCGACAGGCTTGAGAGCAGAGCTCATTTTGGTACTAATTCTTTAATAATTTTCTTTTGTCTCTTCTTATCTTGGGAGCCATTTGTAGGTGTTGTGTAATCCCTCAGGAGATGTGCAAACTCATAGGTTGCTTCCTGTAGCGGTTGTAAGACAGGCAAAGGATTTCTAAGAAATTCTTCATGGACGTGGAAGCTGGGCATTTTATTTTGTGTATTTGAGATTGTAACTGATGGCCGGGACCTTCAGCACTGACTTGCAGGGCTTTCCTCTAATGGGACACTAAGAACCTGAGTCTGTGCTAATTAGACAGAAGCCAGTGTCGAGCCTTTCTTCTCTCACCTTCCTGTGGCCTTTATGCGGAGGAAAGAATCCAACTGTCATCTTACCCTTTATAGCCCAGGACACAAGTTGGTCTATATGCTCACTTGTCAATTTCATGCCTGCGATGGTGCCAGGAATACTTCCTGATGCAGCTCAAACGCAAATGTCTTGAGACACCCTAATCCAAAGTGAATCTTCTATAAATAATAAACAGCAAATAGCCTCCATTTAGTTATATTAACCTCCAAATAGGTCAGGCACCATGTTTAAAAATGCAAACATCACAATAAAACAGATTCCCTAGATGCAGAGTTTGATGTGTATGTGCAGATTTTCTGGACACGGCACAGGAAAAAATAGCCTACACCTATACTTTGCCACTTAAAATATTTATATATTATCCCTGAAAAGTGCTACTTTTGAAATGCTATTTATTAATATTATAAGCTGATAGAGCTCAAGGGCCCTCCGTCCTTGTAGAAGTCCTTATTTTTCCTGATTGCTGAGTAGTTGCCGCTAACTTTACTTTCAGAGACCTGTGGAGTCCTCAAGAGAGTTGTAGCTGCTGCCAATTTTTGCGTGTGTGATTTCTTGCTGAACAACTTGGCATCCATATGCGATGCTCTTTAGTTCCTTCAATGGGTCTAATTTCACACGTTAAGAGTCTTATTGTTTGCCAGCCAACATAAAATGGCGTAGTTCAAAACTATTTATAAAATTCAAAACTTTTTTTTTTTCATTTGGAGCTCAGTTAACTTGCCTTTCTGCCTTGATCATATGTTAACTTTGTTTCTTTCATGCCAGGAATAATTAGACAATTAAGTGCCCATGCTCTAGAAATGAAAGGGTCTGCTTTCATTGAAATTCTCACTTACAAAGATACCGACCCTAATTCACATTCTCACTTAGAATCGGATGAGTAAAGTGTTTTGTTATAAAGTCTAACGTATAGATGCCAAAGTGTTTGCACTTGGGCAGAGATAGGACACTGTAATTCAATTGAGCAATGGCAGTAATTACTTTTTCCTAGGGAAGAGTAATTCTTGCAATTAAAAATATACAGAGGTGACCTTCATTACTGTGTTGAAATCTCTTGACCCTTTCAAGCCAGTTACTTCCTTTAAATCTTCCTTTACTTGCCTTCCTTCTCCTCCCCCCACCCTAGAAATGCCATAATTAAGAAATGAAATGGAAGCCCAGTGTAGTTGGGTTCTAGCTAACCATCTAGCTGTATTCATTCATATAAAAAGGATGTTTATACAACTTCCAGCCTGATCCGTGGTTCCCTCTGCAGCTCCCTATGTGAAGTTTGCACTGACCTCTAATAAAAATCTCAACTCTTCAAGTTCCAGGAGGGAGTTCCTGTCTCCTGTCCTCACCCTTGCTTTCCTTTCCCACTGACACTCCCATCATCATCTCTTCATTAGAAAGGAGTCAGTAAGTCCAGGCCACACTCAAGGAGAAAAGAATTAAATTCCACTTCATAAAACGGGAGAAATATTGAATAATTAGTGAACATATTTTCAAAACCACCAGAATCCTGGAAAAGGATTTCAAGCAAAGGAGTGATACAGATTTTCAACAGGAGAAGGTTGATCTGAAAACAGGGTGCAGAGTGTATGAATACGGGCTGAGTTACTGGATTATAATCTGCTTTACCAGCAAACCTGAAACCCTATTAAACCAAGGACCATATCACCATTGACTCACCATTGATCCCACAGCTCTTCAAATCTCTTGCATGTAAGAGGTGCTCCTTAAATATTTCTAGAATGACTGGATCAATCAGTAACTTAATAGATGAAAAATAAATGAAGAATGAGTGACTATGTTACGTAACTTAACAGATAGCATGTCAAAATGGTGAAGAAGGTGCTTTCTGGAATCACATAGCCTAGGTTCAAATCTACGCTCCACCATAGACCAGGTTTATTTTCTTGAGAAGTTACTTAATCTCTCTAAGCCTCATGTAAAATGGGAATATTAATAGAACCTACCTCATGGAGTTATTATAAAGATTACATGATATTGATTATCAGGCACAATACTTAACATATAAACAGTAAATGTTAGTTATTATAACTATATTTAATATTCAAGTTCTTCAGCTATTAAATGGTAGAACCAGGATTTGACCATATTTGTCTTCTTGTAAAGCCCATGGTCCTAACTTCTGTGCCTTCAAGATTGGAAGTAGTAGTACTCTTTCATGATTAGTAATATTTAAGCTCTTTGAGTGCTTTCAGTCAATAGTTTGATAGAAGTACTGCAATACTTGGTTTTTACCAAGTCTTGGACTTTTTTACTCAGTTGCAGAGGAAGACCATGGCACTTCTGGAGGTTTGCTGATTTAGCAGATTTTTCTAGGCTAGAAAATAGTTCCTAGAAAATAGTAGATAATAATACCACCAGGACCATTTTTAGAAAACACTTATTTTGAATGGACTAATTTATATATCAAGTAGCAGCAGCAAGAGCTCCTTCCAATTTGTTTTTGATAACCGAGAGATGCTGTATAACCCATGTTGGTGACCAAGCAAGAAGTCTTTAATTGCTTATGGATAGCAGGTTCCTTGGTCCTTTTGTTTGTACAATGTCTAGTCTTATATAGGGGGCAAAATGAGTCTCTATGTCATTTATCTATTGATGAGTAATAGACCACCCCAAACTGTAGAAGTTTAAAACAATCACCATTTAATTTGTTCACCAATCCTTAAGTCAGAGGGTTGGGCTGGAATCCTCTGGGCAGTGCTGCCGGTCTCACTGGGGACTGGGTGGCTGGAGTGGGAGCAGATGGTCTAAGACAGCCTCCCTCATTTGCCGGGTGCTGGGCCACATGTCTCCATATCTAGCAGGGTTTATTCACAACATGGCTTCAGGATTCCAACAGCAGCCAAAAGAGGAAAGTCTCCATGCATAAGTGCTTTTGGAGCCTTGGCTTACATAACATTTGCTAATGTCCCATTGGCCAAAGAAAGTCACATGGCCAACCTCAGGTGCAAGGAGTGGAGAAATAACACCGCTTTGATTGGGGAACTGCAGAGTCATAGCGCAAAGGGATGGGAGGAATCATTGTATGTGTCTTTGTAAACAATTACCACCATGTGAAAGATAGTTTTAAGTTGGCGTTTGCAAGGTACGAAGCAAGTCCTTAGAAAACTTTTGAGGGGTTTGCAGCCAAGAATTGCACTTGGCCCAAAATTGATTTGAAATGAGATTTTTAAGTAGCTGCTTCAAGCAAGTTGCTAAGGAATCATAGAGTTTTAGTTGATCACAGAAACCTTAACACATATGCCCTACACATAGGTACTAAGATGGGAACGGACCTAAGAGTCTGAAAATCTAGCTTGGTGCTGTTGGGGTAGATCCAAAAAGTTTACTTCATTAAGTCAGACTATATCCACATATTTACAAAAGGTTATATCATAGCTTAAGACTCTGATTAGATTTTGTTCATCAGTGGTTACCAACCTGGCTACACACACAGACACAAACACACATTCTTTGCTCTCCTCAACTCAGCCTCTGCATGTCTGAGAGGGAAGTGAATGGGCTTTGAGGTTGTCTTAATATTTCACAAGTCAATAGTATTAATAATTGTATATTCACCCATAATATACATCATTGGTGGTTTCCAAACAGAACATTTTAATAAACACCATTTGTTTACTAGACAAAGTATAATAAAAGATACCTGTGAGAGCAAAAATGTTGGAAATTTGTGGTTTATAGTTTGTCTCCCAAAATCATGCAGTTGTTATTTATTAGTACATTTTTTTTAAGTCAGCGTGTAATAGATGAATTATGAATTGCTTAGATGGTGACATTCTTTATGGCCATTTCAAGGGAAGCGGATTTGAATTTTCTTCTAAAATGTTGCTGCATTCTGAGTAATCTTTCCAGGCAATATGCCTGTGTGCCTTATGACTAAACACCTTGACTTTGAGTGCAGTTTGTACATGGAGGGAAGCCCTGGATATTACGTCTGGAGAACAGCATTGGGTACCTCCCTTGGGACACCTCCTAGCTTAGGGAACTTACATGAGATGATACTAACTAGACTTAGCCCTTGGCAAGGTGTTTTCTTCTTGTTGGTGGCTTAACCAGAAGCCCAAGGCTTAGCCTGCTCCAGACTCCTGACTGCATGAATTCAATTTCATTCTGTACTTCTTAGCTCTCTCCCCATTTTTGGTTAGCCCCATCCTTTCTAATCTTAATCTCCCCATGTTTCTGGTAACTCTAATTTTAATGCACCAATTCATTCTTTCAAGGTTTATATTTTACTTTTAAAATGGACCCTAGGCCTGCTTAGTTAATTTGGCAAGACATTCCTGCCTTCCTTTTAGGCACTGATTTTTACATCTGGCTTGTAATTGGAGGAGCCAGTAATTGGAGGCATCACTATTTATCACTCTTCTAAAACAACAGTGGTCTCCTGTTAAAATGCCTTCTTCTTCTATGCTCCCTTAATTTGCAGACCCAGTGTAGTCTGGGAATAATGGCAAGATGCTTATGCAACTGTCTTCTACCATCTTTGACCATCTCAACTTTCACTTCTTTACTTAAATGATGAATAAGTTACTCTCTCCTGGAAAACCAGACATCCACTACGGGGTGGTTCAGCATCATGCAGAAGAACTAAAAATCTTTCTATTCAGTTTGTGCTTGTGCTATTCTCGCTAGATTGCTGGTCTTTTTATTTCTTCCCTGGCATTCACTCTTTGCACGCAGCTCTGAGCGACCCTGCTTGCTGGATTCTAGAGATGACTCCTGAACAACACTGATTTCCAAACCATATGTACTTACTTCCACACAGACCCACAGACGAGGCAAAGGTACACCTAATTCCACATCTTCTACCAAAAGGCTACAGTTTAAGATTTACCATTTTTGTATTGAAATTTTGCGTTAAGATTAAGCACATTCCACAGTATATTCCTACCACTGAGTTTCAACCTTGAGACCCCTTCTCTAATTAATTTTGGAAAATAAATTTCCCGTCACTTTTTTTTTTTTACTTTGCCCAGATGGAGACTGATGAGAAAAATCACAAATGCCTTTCAATCTTTTCCTAAATAGCATTTAATGATAAGTTAAAATGTAACCATCTTTTGTAATTTATTGTACAATGGGAATGAATTTTTTTTTTGCCATCTTCCACTGCTTTCTTGGGAAGGGAGGGCACAGGCTCTCTTTTCAGGTGGAAGCAGTACTGTCAACGTAAGATGTGCACACTCACCATCAGCATTCATTCTAGCCCTGACCCCATGGCTTTGAAGATTTTTTCTATCAACTATCCATTCAGAATATGCCTCATTTTTAGCCAAGTACATATATTACAACTGTCAATGCCCCTAGATCATTTTGATTGCTATATTCTAGATCTTTTCCTTAAACCACTTTTTTTTTTCGTATTTACAGGCTTATGGATTTTTTTTTTCTTTTTTTGAGTTCATCTGAAACCCAAAGAAGGATAAGTCAAAGAAGAACTCTTACCTCGGTACGTAGACACATCCCGATTGCTGTGCCCTAGAAGTTACCCATGGAATCGTTTACAGAGTGTTTTGTTTTATTCAAAGTAGTTGAAGGTTGATTTCAGCAAGGAGGAATGTTCACCTCTCTGATTTCTGAGACATGATTCGGAATATGTGTGACATAAAAATGAGCAACTTAAACTTGAAATGGCTCTACTTCCAAAATGCTTACGGGTCTTTCAGATATTGCAGCATAAACTTGGCATTGGTCATGAGAGCTCTGATGTCCTCTGCACACTAAAATGTTGTATTTACTTACCAGTTAATATTTGGTCCTAAAAAAATGAACCTAGTTGCTAAAGATTCTGTTGGTATTTAGTCAGGAACAATTGCAATTTCTAAGGAAGGTGCTGTCATTTTAAGTGATGAGCTTTGATGATTTCAGGGCTTGCTTATGGCTGGTTTTGGTAAGTGCCGTGTGGATGGCTCATAGCTGCGTTCCTTGTGGAGACTGAGCGTAACTCTGGATCTCCATTGTTCTAGAAATGAATGAAGCACAATGATAAGGAAATCCATGGAGTAGTGACACAAGATGTTGTTTGTTGGAATTCTTTTCCATGGCTGTAGCTAGATGTAGGAATATGGCAAATTCAGTGGCCAGTTCACTGAACAGAAAATTGTGGCATTAGTTTTCCTATCTAAGGAAAAGGAAAGGAAGAAAAGGAGAGTTTAAGTGTGAAGGCTTGTTGGAGGCAGAATCCAGTAGATGCTTGCTGAGCCTCTATGCTATTCCTAGCAGAAGAAAGTGTTCACAAAATGTGTCAAACCCTAGGAACACGCCATCATCCAAGAAAACATCTTTCTCACTGGCCTGAAACATACAAGAAAAAATTTTATATTGCCTTGGAAATGTACTTTTCCATGCTCTGATTTGAAAACAGTGACACTGTTAAGAAAGAGCAGGGACTTAGGTACAGTGGTGAATGCATCAGACATTGATTTTGATTAGGTGCTGAGTAGACCAGATGCTTGATACCAAATGCTTTGATAAAATATTTTAGAAATCAGAGCTGGTTCCCATTAAAAAAAAAAAATAAGCCCCTCTGGAGGGATTGGCTTATGACTTTCAACCATTTTGTTTTCATTTATTTCAAGTAGTTTTTAAAATTAAGTATATCTATGAGCACAAGCCAGGCTTGGACTATAGATTTTAGAAAGTCAATGCAATTGACCCCAGATATCTGATCCCTGTCTTTGGCTCTTGGTCCCCCGGTGCTGTCATCCTGGTTAGCAGAGTCACATCTGCATAGTTGGAGCACTGATGTGCACACACTTCGAAGCCCAAAACACTTGAATTTTCCAACAATGAGAACGTTGGGTGTTTCTCTTTGTGTGTGCTAATGGTATGGACTGATTTTGCAGAATCACTGCGGCAAGCTGTAAATGATGTATGAAATGAAAAATTCCTGTCCAGTGCACAGAGCGAATATATACAGTTCTGTGTAATCACTGTGGTCCTGGGCTATTTGTTTTAATATTTCCTTCAGACATATAGTAATTTTTTTGGTGCGTCATATCCAGATGCTTGTCATTGACACATAGCTCAAATTTCCCTTATATATATTTCAAATGAATTTCAGTGTTGGTTAAGTATACTTAATAGAATACTGGATTTTAGAAGATTTGACCTTAAAAAATAATATTTTTTTAAAAAACAGTATCAATGTTTTTATTCTGAAAAATTTGGGAAATACACAAGAGCCCAAGTAGTAAAATTAGAAGTCATTTAATTCCATTATGGAGAAATAATTATTGTTTATATTCAGTATATATCCTTTAAAAGTTTTTCCCCCTGTGATTAGATTATATTCTTTTTTTAAAAATGTTATCCTATTGACTTGTAAATTTTTATTCCCAGTTACTAATAGGGCTTGAAGGTCTTCCCATGGTCTTCCATAATGCAATTTTAATTACTGCATGCTGTTCATACATGAGTATAGCGCAGAGAAGTTTTAAGCATTCTTATCATTGAATGGTGAACATTTAGTTTTTTTCAAATTTTGCTAATATAAATAATTTCCTGTATCAATACTGTAATGTTTATGTGATTTCAGTAGTTTTGGTGTATATTTGGCAATGCCAATATTGAGTCTGTTTTTCTCTTTCAAAATTTTCTTGACTATTTGGTTTGTTTTCCCATGTTGGCTTTTTGGTGATGACTGGATTATATTTATAAATTATTGGAGTAAATTGACATCTCTGTAATATTGGGTCATTCCACTAGAGAATGTATGGTTTCTGTCTATTGACTGGTAGATTTTCTAACATGGATTCATTCCTGTGTGCCAGAAATAAGCCTCCCGAAGTCATGGGAGTATTTTTTTGAGGGTTTCTGCATATAATGTGTTAGTATAGTTCTTTTTCTTTGTGTTGTCTCTGTTAATTTTTCAGATGAGTGTAATTATAACCTCATAATATTAACCAACAAACTTCTTCCAGCCTCCCATCCTCTGGAGCAGTTTACATAGCATGGAATGACTCCTCTTCTTCGGATGTGATAGAATTAATGTCTGAATATTCGGGGAGAAGTTCTTTGAAACTTCTAATGTTTTTTCAAGATTATTGAGTTGTTCAGGTTGTTTTCTATTTCTTATTGAATCAAGTTTAGTAACTTATATTTTCCTGCTGAAATATCAATTAGTTTAGAGGTTAGATTTGTTAGCATAGATACATACGAAATATTGTTACCATTTTGAAAAATAAATCTATAAAGCTATTGTTAAAATCATTTTTATCATTCCATTATGTGATATCTTTTTTCTTGATTACCTCTGCCAGAAGCAGTTTTGAAGAACTAGCTCTTAAATTTACTTACTACTTCTAGTTTTTCTGTTTTCTTGCTAGCTTTTTAAGTTGCATACTTAGTGAGCTATTTATCATTTTTGTTGTTGTTTACTAATAAAATATTTAAAACTATGAATTTTCCTATGATTTTCATTTTATCTGCATCATATAACTTTTGATATGTTGTATTATTATTTTAGTCATTGCTTGATAACCCAAAGTGATATTTTGATATCCTCTATATGATCCACAATTCTCAGAGTAATATTAAATTTTAAAATGGTTGACTTTTAAGACTTGATCTGTTATTAATTTCTAGTTTTACTTAACTGCCTCCTAAAGTATACCTGTGATGACTTTTACTTAAATTTTATTGACAATATCTCTTTAGGATAGTATACATGATCATCTTTGGGAAGGAATCCTTAGTCACTGGAAATGAAAGTTATTTTCCCTAATGTAGAGAATTCACTAATTATATTACCAAGCATCTCTATATCATAGTTCATTTTTTTGTCTCCTTTAATCTTTTTTAACCAACTGTGAGGAATGTTGAAGTCATTCATAAGTTTGTTCCTATTATTTTTAAACTCTTACAGAGATAGTCACATTCTGTGAGTCATTGCCTCATTATTTGACGTTCTGAGCATTACCCCTTTCTGTTGAATTGTGCTCCCTTAATATAAAGTCTCTCTTTGCCCACTTAATGTGTTTTGTCTTGAATTTTTCCTTGTTTAATATTAATAGTAAAACTTCTATTTTCTGTTTATTTGTATCTCTTTAGTATATCTTTGCTCATCTTTTATTCATCTTTTTTGTACCCACTTGTCTTAGATGTATCTTAAGATCTACCTTATAAGAGGTGTATCTTACAATCGATACATAAGCAGATTTTGCTTTGTGATCAATCTTCTTTGTCTTCTCACGGGGAGGTTTAAACCATTAACATACATTGTCATAAACAAAATATCAGCCTTACTGCTTTCCATATATTTCCTTTTCGATTCTTTGGGTGTCTTTGTATTTTTCATTCTCTGTCTTAGGTTCTATAGACTCTACTGCTCTTTGTTAGCATTTCATAGAGCATATGTTAGTATTAAATTCTATTTTTATTTAAGTTTCTCAAAAGCATTGTTTAATCTGCATATATCTAATTGCCAAACTTAAGGGTAAAAGGCATCATTACGTTCTCCCCTGCCACGTACACCATGCTCTCTCCTAGCCCTATATATCTTAGTTTTGAGCTATTCATTTTCTTAATCTCTCAGTGAGTTTGAGTATGGATTTGGATAATTTTTCAAGAAATATACCTGGGTGATATGTTTTCTGAGTTTACATATTTATCAGGATGTTTTTCTATCCTCAATTCTTGAGTTGCACCATTTCCCCTCAAACTCTGTGATTTTGTTATATTAATTTCCACACCTGAGGCAAGGCTGATCTTTTACACATACTATAATTTGTGTGTGTGTATGTGTGTGTTGTTTTTCCATGCGTATATTTTTATGAGACTTTCATTATTCTTACAACTCAAAATTTTTGACAGGATCTATGTATGGATTTGCCTTAATCATCCTTTTTATCTGTATTCACTAGAATTTTTTCAGTTGATAAGTATTTTTAACTATTATAGCTTGAATTATTCATTTTGTTCCATTCATCCTGATCTTCTTTCAGGGAACTCAAATAATCTAGATGTTTAAACACTAAGTTCTATGAAGGCAGTGGGAACTGATAGGAAAATCCCATTAGTTTTGTTCATGGCTCTTTCCCTGGGTATATAGGTATACAGCGTGACACTTTCTAGGTCCTCAATAAGTACATTTCTAAATGGATAGATGAATGAATGAATGAATGATAAACCCAATTTCTGAAATTTATATGTGTTTTGTCTCTGACAGTTTTTATCTTATTTTTTCCTTTTCTTTTTAGGGAAGTTTTGGAAAATGGACTTTCCAATTAACCATAAACATTCCCTCTTAACACATAACTAGTTCAAGTTCTTTGCAAGTGATGGTTAAATCCAAGTATAAGGGGGAGGCGATACCCCTGGAACTGAGTTTAGATCCAAAGCCCCCTCTTGGGCAGAATATCACTGACAGCTGGCTTCCCTTTGTGTGAGTTAGCTGTCCCTGGCTTACAAACCACCCCCAAATTCAGTGCCTTACAACACCCATCATTTACTAGTGCATGATTCTGTAGGCTAGTAATTTGGGCTGTGCTCAGCTGAGCAGTTCTTCTCAGGGTATCAGCTGGGGGCTGGTTTTTCCTGATAGCTTCCTACACATGTCTAGTATGGGAGCCACATGTCTGAGGGTTCCTAAAAGAGCACGAGATGGCAAACCCCAATGCACAAGCACATTTCAAGCCTGAGGGCATCACTTTGCTAAGGTTCCATTGGCCAAAGAAAGTCACCTGACTATTTCAGATTCAAGAGAGATAGACTCTAGGACTTAATTGGGGAAACTGTCATATCATATTGCAAGGGCATGGATACAGAGGGGGGCAAGTTTCAAGCCATCTATAGAATTCACTACATTCCCACCAGGCACTCTGGAGACCAAGGGAACTCACACTGAACCATATCTATTCCTGACTGTGTTGTCTTCTTGGCCAATTAAAGGGAAACTTAATCTAACCTTACAGTGTATATTTGATCTCTTCCGATTGACTTTTAGTGCTCCTGAAATGTTACACCACGAACTGTCTACCTTATCATTCTGTATGTACTGCTTTTAATGTGGATTTGCATTCTGCCAATGCATTTTTTGTTGTACACAGTCTCTCATCTCATTAATTTTTCTCTTTTCTTCATAACTTTTTCATTTTTTATTTTTTCTTAAAATTTCCTGTACCTCTTACAATGTGCTCTATTTTGTACTCTACTGTAGATGCAAATTTTTTTATTTTAAAAATAGTTATTATATGCTTATTTTGTGCCAGGCACTGCTTTCATACTAGAAACACAATAGCAAATAAGACTTGGACTCTGCCCTTGCGGAACTGATATTTGAGTATATCTTCTGATTTCCTCAAGAATGTTGTCAGAGACAATGATCTTTCTCTGAGTTTGTGAGACCTTTTTGGTTCCCTTCTCCTTCAGTGGTCTATCATAGATGCTTTGTTTGGTGTTTGTCACCAGACTTGGGAGTTTGTTCTTATACCCGTCTTGTGTGGTGGTCAGATTTCCTTCTTGGAGCTCGATCTGGAGGATGTGTGGATGTGTATCCCTCCTGGTCCAATTCCTTTCTTCAGGGAGCAGGACTGCCCTGAAAGTCTAAATCTCTCTTGAAATGGAATACACAAGAAACTCACATTCTCAGCATCCATTCCTGTTCTCCCTGTTCTGCCTCGAGTTCAGTTCAGTACTTCCATTTTGAGGCTATTTCCCAGGGAGATGGCATCCCCTCCCTTTTTTTCTGTAGTTGGTGTTTCTGAATGGATGGCAGTTAGGTCAGTAGGTAGATTTTTGCAGAAAATTATTCCAGTTCCTCATAAAACAGTTCTTGCCTGGTATAGAGACAGCTGTGAGTTTTTTGATCTCCTGGAATGGCAGACTGTGAAGCTCTGAGGAGTCTCTCACTGGTTAGTGATGGGGTGAGAATGGGATTCATCTGATAGCAGGGGAAATGCAAGGTCTGTTCCTGTACTCTCCGTGTATGGGCATGGTTTTAGGATTTGGGGGCAACCATTTTATTAGCAATGTTTTATATATCTAAAATGAAATATGTAATATATGTGTAAGTTACACAGCGTAATAATGAAATGAATCCCTATAGACTTAGGCCCAAATTAAGAATGGAGATATCAGTGAGACCATGGTCTCCACCTGTGTGCATTTTCCCTAGTCCCCACGTTAATACCCTGTTCCCCAAGAGCTGACCACTATTCTGAATATAGTGCTCCCTGCTCCTTTGCCTTTCAAAATATAGTTTTTATTTAATATATATGGTTAACTAAACAATACATTGTTTAGATTCATAAAATCAAGTGTTATAAAAGTTGTTTCACACTAAGTGACAAATTTTCACTCAGTGTGATGTTTTCAAGATCTATTCATGTTGTTGCATATAAATGTGTTTTACTCATTTCCACTACAATATGGTGGGCCTTTGTTTGAATGTATCATTTTTTTAATCTATTAATTAAATGGAAAACAAAGTAATATTAATGAAAATGTTGCTATGAATATTTTGGTATATTTCTCCCAGTTTTCATGTGTAAGAATTTCTTTTGGATATATAGAACTTTCATATTCATAAAAGTACACAATTATAAATGTATAAAAGTATAAAAGATTATACAGTCTTGTTTGTAATCCTTTTAATATCTATAGAACCTTAGGATTGATCATATGTGCCATCTCTTTACTATTCCATCACATCATGTGTGTATCAATTTTATTCTTTTGAAAGATGACTTTTGGTTTTGTTGATCATTTTATATGATGCTCATTTTCTATGTTAATAATTTCTGTTCTTACCTCCATTATTTGATGTTGGTTCTGAGTTTGGAAGGGTACATACAACTTTGGCCAATTTAAGAGCATAAAACACTTAAATATTTGTCAGATGTGAAGTGTTCTTGATGGCATTCATCAGACTATAGGAAATGCTCTTGCTCTGTTGCCCTGGCTAGAGTGCAGTGACATTGTCATAGCTCACTGCATCCTCAAACTCCTGGGCTTAAGAGATCTTCCTGCCTCAGTCTCCCGAGTAGCTGGCACTACAGGCGCGTGCACCACTACACCCAGCTAATTTTTATTTTTCTGTTTTTAGTAGATATGGGATTTCGCTCTTGCTCAGGCTGATCTCAAACTCCTGAGCTCAAGGAATCCTCCTGCCTTGGCCTCCCAGAGGGCTAGGATTACAGGTGTGAGCCACCCACCTTGCCTGGCTAGAAATGCTGTTTTAATATGTGTTTTTAAAGTAGTTAATCTTGTTGGGTACCCTGAAGTTCAGAAATGTTAGCATAGAAGTCTTGAAAACATAGGATCCTTCGATTTCATTTAAGGGTTAATATTGGTGATACATTTAGGTTTCATTTATCTCCTAAGCGCACCATAGTCACCTTGTTCCCAGAGTGTTCTTGTTCCTTCATCTTTTCCTGGCTCTTGATAAAATCCTATTCAAGATGGAAATGTCTTTCCTTGGGGTTCCAGAGTACAGATTATGTAATAGCTACTGTTTCTCTAACTGATCTGATCTGCTATCCAAATCTGTCTTATATACATTCCTCTGTCCTTAAACTATCATTGATTTGTATTTGTTTTGGTTATCTATGTTTCCTATTATGTAATTTTTCCCCCTCACATCTGTTCCTCATTCTTGGGTAGTCTCAATTTTCATCACCTAGTATTTCTGTTTTTGGAAAAAAAAAAAAAAAACAGAACGATGACACTGTTAAATGGGCCATTTAACTGAAGAATGGCAGGTGAGACATTCTTTTTCTATATATGTAACAAGAGAGATGTATATAGGTTAATGTATGTATTTATAGAGAGGAATATTACAGCTATTTTATGATATTTAAAACTAAATGCCACAGTTGTATTTTTTCCTAAGTAAGTCTAAACTCCCCTTAAAGGAAAGCCGGGAAAAGTAGTAATTTGGAACTAGTTGGCTTAACTTAAAAAGCTCCCCGGTGACACTGGAGTGTGTTGCGTGCAATTGCTTTCTTAGACTTGCTCATTAAAATATTGACTACTCTTTTTCTTCAGTAAATGCTAATCCCAGCTCCCATGTACCTGTATTTACATTTCACTGCAGGCAGCCTGCCAGGTTAGAAATAAAACCAATTTGTTAATATCACTATTTCCTTTCCAGCAAAGAAAATATGCATTAAATTAAAGGTTTTCTAAAAATAATCAGAAACAGCTTTTGTTGATACCAACCATTTATTTGTCCCTCTGGCTTAGGTGTGTGATGGCTCTGCTCACCTCCGGCCATCTCTGTGTAACGTTCTGGATTCTAAAAGACCCCTGCCCCGGGCCCTGATGTTGGCTTTTCCCCGTGCTTCTCACTGCTTCCACTGTTGTGCTTCTGCTAGTCCTTGCCAAGCGTCCATCCAAGGATGCAAAAACACTATTTTTACAAGAGTGCGAGCAAACGTGGTTAATCCTAGCCGATGACGTGCTGCTGCGCTGGAGAATTCTCCCCAGAAATCTTGGGAATCTTCAGACTGCAAGAGGGTTCTCATTTGATTTATGATTCATAAGTGGATCAGTGTTATTAAAATCCACAGGAGTCCTTTGTTCATGTCGTCATTCCGAGGACCACCCATCACCTACTTCCATACACTATTTCAGACAAGAGCATCCTCCCGGAGCCCATAGCTGTTTCTTAAATAATCCTCTGTAGAAAGCAACTAATTATGCAACTGAGCATCAAGTCGTCTTAGGAGCTGTAGAATGTTTGTGCACGTAGGGCTATATCTAAACTTGCAAAGTCAAGTGAATCTTCAATAAAAGCTAACAGTTATTAACCTTATTAGCATACTTTGGCTGGAAGCTACTCTTTACTTTGTTGAATATTTTATTTAAAAAATGGATTGATTGGTATTTACCATGTTTCCTATAATCCTTAAGGAAAAAGGAGTCATTTGCAAATGGTATCGTATAGTTTGGTACCGGGAGAAGTTAAATCTGGCATCTAAGAATTAGTGCCTAGGTTTTGTTAGTTTCTCTGGCTTTTTCTCCTTATTTCATTATATTCCCACTGTTGTTTCATTCTCCAGTCAAATGATGGCTTTTGTACTGGCAAGGTTAGATGAATAAGGTCACATTGATAATCCTCTAGTTCTGCTTTGGAGAAAATATTAAAGAAAAAGAAAAGATTCAACCTAGGTAGTTGATTGATTACCCTTTTTTTTTCCAATTTTGTCTTAATTGGCTTTAAGATTTGGGGCTCTGATTTTTTTGTAAAGAGCCCCAAAGTTAGTGACCACCAAAGTTAGAAGCTGTCCCCTCCTGAACCCTTGCATCTGTTGTAATTTTATTCCATTTTACTCCCAGTTGGAAGGGTGGTGTTGGCCTCACTCTTGCATCCTTGTTTTCTTATTTTAAATTGGTGTGGCATCATATCCACTTCCTAAATTCTGTAAAAAAAACACTTGAGCTGGATGGAAACCAGCAGCTTCATGGTCTTTGTGCTGTAGTCTTTGGTCCTGAAAGTGGTCAGTGTTGAGATGCTTCTCCGGAAGACATAGTTTGCAGTGCACTGTTGTTCCGCGAGGGCCTTATCCAGCTGGTAAGCAATTTATGCCCTGAAGCATGAAGATTTCATAGCCCTTGTAATTTTATCCTTCCTGGTGTCGCTGCAGGTGCTATTTTTATTCATATAAATATTTAATCTTCTATAAAACTTATTAAGCTGTTGGCCTCAATAATATTTTTTGGCAGCAAGTTCCCTAGGTTAAAGGGACACAGTCAAGTACAACAGCTTAGCTCAAGATCAGTTTTAAATAAAGGTATAAAAGGTGATTTTCTGAGATTTAAAAAAAAAATACCCCAGCAAAGCTGTTTGGGATTTGATTAGGACGTTTCCCAATAATGTTGCCATGGTCCCGGTCACACTAAGCTGGCATCTGAGAGACCAGGAAGCAAGCTTAGTTGAAACTAAAGTGAACGTAGTTAATATATGTCTTTCTCTAGACCTAGAGAAGAGAACAAGCAGATAAAACATATGAATAATATTCTTCACTTTCTTGGCATTCAGGCCTTCATGTTCAGATTTTTGCATGACTTTTAATTCCTGGATATATTCCTCCCTATTAGTCTTCCCTAACTCTCTTTAAGTAATTGACTTCTTTGAAGGGGTGCACCTTTTTATCTTAAAAATGCATAAGCTTCCGTGAGTCTCTTGATCAGATAGGTGGACCAACCAGCAACGTGTGGTGGTGTGTTCTATCTCCCTTTAGAAGATTGTCTGGAAATCAAAGGGGGGTTTCTCCAGCTGAGCCCAGTGAAGCCAGTCCCATATTAGAAAATCTAAAGATAAGCAGCTTGAGTTATATGCATTCATGACCATGGTAGATGTGAGTGAACTCTGGAGTCATACATTTCTTTGTCTCCCTGGGTATTTATAGTGGCCAGTGCATTTGCCCTTGACCATGATGAGCACTTGTACCACAAAATAGTCTGGCACACATAGATCTACCCTGGCTTAGAGGGTGGTACAAATGAGTCAGTCTCTTTTGGCAGACCTAACAAAGGAAGCTTATGATTCTCAAGGAGGAAACATGAATATATGTGTTATAAATAGAACATAAGCCATTGCATATATAATGAGGTTTTAAATTATGAGGAATTATAAGGGCTATGGAAATCCAGAGAATAAATGGACTATCAACCAGAATCCTTCAAGAGAAAGTGGTGGTTGAACTGGGTCTTCAGGAAACCTGAGATTTGGGTAGAAGAGAGGGCAAGAGGAGACAGCAATGTAAGCCAAGGCAAGGCTGCCATTCAGTAATGATAAACCTTCAGTGTGATAGGTTTTATGGCTCCTAAAATAAATTCCCACCTAATGAATCATTCATGAGATTACATGTTGGCTCAGTCCATATTACGTGGGACTAAATTTGGTGCTAATCTTTCTTTCACTGCTGATTATCCTTCCTCTTGATACAATTCTTTTAAATGTTTTCATAGCTCCAAATATTAGGGCCCAGTAGTTTCTTGAACACCTTTAATTCATTCTTGCTTAGCAGTTTTTATCTGCTCACAGTAAATAAGTGATCCAACTGTTACACACGCTGGTGGAATGCAAAATGGTACAGACACTTCAGAAAACAGGTTAGCAGTTTTTAAAAATAAATTTAAACATCTGTGTATCATCTGATCCAGCAAACCCACTCCTGAGGATTTTCCCAAGAGAAAAAAAAGTTCCATTCGCACAAAAATCTGTGTGTGAACATTTATGGTGGCTTTGTTCATAATTGTCAAAACCTGGAAACAGTCCAAATGTCCTTCAACTGGAGAATGGATACATAGTGATATTTCCATACGGTGGAATACTACTGAGCAGGAAAAAGGAATGAACTATTAATACTAATATATGCAATAAGATGGGTGAATCTCAAAGGCATTATGCTCAGTTAAAGAAGCCAGACTCAAAAATCTCCATGTCTCTGGGTCCATTTATGTTTTATTCTGAAAAAGGCCAAACTAGGTAAAGAGAACAGATCGGTGGTTGCCAAGGGCTGGGACAGGGTAGAGAGGTTGACTGAAAGTACAAGGGGGGTTTGAGGATTTTGTGATGGAACTTTTCCGTGTCTTGGTTGCATGATGGTGGCACAGCTATGCATGTGACAAAACTCATACAACTGTACAGTAAAAAATGTGAATATCCTTTCATGTGAATTATACTTTAATAAGCCTGACTATAAAAAGAAGTAACCAACAATCTGATGCTCATAGATCTGAACAGTGACCTCAGATTTGTGCCCCATTATAAAATCTTCACGGCTTCACATGATAGCATCTTCTCCATCTCAGGAGGTTTTGTTCATAAAGTTCCATCACCCTCGGAGAGATCTTTAATACTCCCTTAGTATTTCTGTGGCGATGCCCAGAAACCTTGTATGATATTGGATGGTAAGAGCTCTCTCTGAAACACAAGTATTTTTTTGTATGTAAATGAAGCACGGCTTTAGAAGAATTGATTATTTCACGTGTGAGTAGGTGACTCTTTTGAGACATGAGTATGACATGATGGAATCCCATATGTCTTATCTGCTATGTGAGCAGTGGATCTACTGGCTTTGTAGGATGCAGAGATTTGAATCCTTTAAACCGATCTGCACATCTACTTTTTCAGATCCAACTAACCTCCCCAGCCCACCATCTTTAAACTTCCACCCATGCTGCTTAAAGGTTCTTGAAGAAAAATCACAAAACTGGCCATGTGGTACAATAAAAAAATCATTTGGTCTTCAGTGATGCCAAACCATCTCTATTTACCTGTGGCTTTAAAAATGACTTGTACCAGATCTTCTTCTATAGCAGATTATGTTACGAAAGCAGATACCCTGAAATCTGTTTATTTTCCTAGGCTCCAGTCTCACTTCTATAGCCTTCATTTCGCTAGAATAATGTCTGTATCACCGTGGGCAACTCACTGCCCTTTTTCTGGGTATCAGCTTCCTCTTCTCAAAAGCAGAATGACGATCTGAGAGGTCATCTCCTCAGTGGTCCCGAAGCACCTGTTATGACTCCTTTCATTGCATTTGTCGCACTCTATTTAATTACGTACTTATCCATCTCCTGCATCAGACTGTAAGCTCCGTGAGGGCAGGGACAGTGGCTCCCTTGTGCACTGTGGGATCTTCAGCAGACGGGAGGCACTGGGAGAATATTTGTTGAATAAATGAAGGGCTCCTGCCTTCTCTGAGGGGCCATGATTATTGTACTCCTGACTACATACAAATATACTATTGTATATTTTCAAGTAAATAAAATACCTATGGAAATCGATTCTCACCTAGCTACAAAACAGTTATTGGTAGGAAGAGGCAAAGTTATTTACTCTTACCATTATTTTTCTCTTGGGTGTATCTGAATGCTTTGTCAGAATTTCCTCTTTGGTACATTGTTTGTGTATTTGCCTGTTTCTTTTGGTTAAGATGTAACCAGGTGGTAGCTCCTTCAGACCAATGTTTTGTTGGGTTTGTCCTGTCTCATCTTAATTGATATCCAAGTGGCACCAGGTATATTGTTGGCGATCACTTGATAGGTGGATGAATATGGTTGATCCTTAGTATGGAAAGTCTAAAATGCCAAATACTATGGGATTTCAAATTTCAATATAGATCTGTGGCTAGTTGTAGATATTGATTGATTTTTTTAACTGATTATAAAAAGTGGGTTTCTGAAAGAATATAAGTATGTGGCTGTTACTTAGAACTTACATATGTACTATATATAGCATTATGCTGTGTAGAGAGCCAGTAACTTTAAAATCAAACCATCTCCGATTTTTATGTTGGATATCAATGCAATCATTACAGCCCGATTCCTCCATTTATGGTAGTTCTTTGTTCTTCATGGGCGCTTGGGCCCGCACTAAACAGTGCCAGTCCATCCCAAGATTTTCCCTAGAAAACAAGTGTTCCAGACATGGAGAAAAAAGGTCAACAATACGGTTTGGCAAAGTTCTGTCGCCCTCCTAGTTGACAGCAGTGTCTGGTTCAGTTTGGAAAACAATAATTTGCAAAAGGATTTTCTTTTTCTCCTATTTTTTTCCTTTTCCTTTTTTAAAAAAACCATTTTATGTCCCAAAGTAAAATTGTTTCATATTCAGTTCTCTCTGAAAACAATTTGTCTATGTAGAGAAAAATTTAAAGTCAACGTGTCGCATCTCTAAATGGGCAGTGTTCCCCGAAGTCCCACTAAGTGGGGTGGCTTTTTGAGTCTTTGAATGTGGATTGTAAGTGTGTAAGTGCATGAGGTCCAGGTGGGAGGTGGTTACTGTGAATAGAGGTTCATTTCCCCAGTGAGAAACAAATGCTTGCTGTATCCTGAAGTCAGTCCAGTTCCCTCTTGGAGATGGTAGGTTCTTAGTGGTATACACCCTTGATTTCATTTTAATATCTTCTATTATTGTTTTCTTCTGATTTTCATGGCATATGCTTTCCCAAGTGCATTCATTCCTTCATTAACAAATATTTATCTAGCATCTCCTCTGGCCCAGACACGTCCTGGGCTTTGAGGACGCATCTTTATACAAAATGAGCAAAGAGCTTTCAAACCCTTGTCGCTTTCTGTTATCCTTAGGAACCTTCGAAAGCTGGTAGGACTTTTTTTTATTATTCCCACTAGGAAACGAGAGAGATAGTGGCTTTCCTCTGAGATCACACATGGAGTTATTGGCAAGATCGGAACTGGAAATGAGATCTTTGTGCTCCCAGCGAACTGTGCTGTTCGTTACACCAGACAAGACCTATGGGGTGGGGGTGTAGGTGATCCAGGTACCCTTGGATCGGTACCTGTTGCATTTGTCTTTGGATCGTGACCTTCCGAAGGGCCACAGAATAGCTTGCTTTGAGAAATGATCTGCCATTTCCAAACAGCATCAAGGAGAGTCAGTTAGACAAAAGGATGAGAAGGACGGTATTGAGTTTTAAATTTTCTCATGTGTTTGAAAGGGGAAAAGAATATCATTCAGGGACAATGGTGTAAAAGGAAAACAGTTCTCTCAAACTCTTGTGTCTGTGGGGATGTTACTAATCACAGTGGCTTTCTCTCCCCACCCCACCCCCAACCCGAACCTCTTTTATTTTTTATTTTTTTATTTTTGGAAGGGGAGAGATGACCCTGCTGAGTTTTGGAGTATGCCTATAGCAGCTTTTAGCAAATCACAATCCCAGCAGTAGGTTCAGCTTTGAAGAAAGATTTACAAATCTCTCACTGCTTTATAAATATCTGCATTTATATCTTAAAGAAGAAGAAAAAAAAGCCCCTCACGGTTGGTCTCAGCCTCCCCGGCCCCTCTCCCCCGCCCACTTCCCCTTTCCTTGCCTTCTTCTTTCAGAAATTAAAGATTGTGATGTGTGCAGGAAATGAGGGTCTATAAAATTGTGATAAAATGTTCCTGCAAAATTGCCTTTGAATTTTCGCCTTGAATTGCAGGCGAAATGAAATTGTTCGCTTTCAGCATTGCTTTGTTTTTGACCCCTTTTTGTGAATTCTCAAAGGAAAGAAACATATTCCCATCTTTTATAGTAATCAAATTTATCTGGCATCCCTCAGCCTCTTGAATTACTTATGCTAGAGTTGGCCAGCCTCAGGAAGGCTGTGGCTGGTTTATTTATTTATTGTTCTAAAGTGAGGGTTTTTGACATGAGGTTCCCACATCATCCTCGGGGATATAGGAGAAAAATCGAAAGTGCTTTCTGACATCCCATATGTATGTTACGCATATATGTGCATATGTCTCGTCAAGGTAAAAGATACTCACGTAATGAGAAATAATAGGAGCAATGTCAGGATCGTAGGTCATGGATATTTAATTTAATATTTTCACAGGAGTGAGAAAAAAAATCTTATGTCATTGATGCAAAATTTTATGCAAAAAGAAAAAAAAAACAAACCTGGGGAAAGGCTTTGCATTTGCACAAAAGTGCTAATAATTGGTTGTAATCCTATTTAGTAGCTAATTGGTTTTAACAAATATTTCTGAGTCACAGGTGATTAAATATCACTTTGTAATGTTAGAGTTTTAGCATGACCCTCTCTTTCACATAATGCACGATCAGAGATCGTGCATCGGCTGTCATTTGTAACAGCAGCGTTCTGTCCAGCTCAGCCTTGCTGGTCACCCTGAGTTCTTGAGTGACATGATCCATTTTTTTTTTTTTTTTTAATTTTTGGTCCCTGGTGTCCATCCTAAAAAAAAAAAAAAAAAAAGCAGAAAACAGCCCCCCAGCCCCCCACAACCCCCTAGGCTACAGGTGCAGGAATCAGATTTGAGTTTCTAAATGAAATTTTTCTTATGTTGAGAAAACAAAATAACGTACAACCATCAGGGAGAATACATAAATAGTCCTTTGTTTTGTTTGTTTGTGGCCTTAGCCTCCACCTGGTTCAAGTTAAAATTTAGAGAGGAGATACTGTTTTTTGAAACTGTCACTAAAGCCTCACACATCCTTTATTTAAATCTATGCCTAGAAAAGTGTATGATGAATCCAACTGTGGAACTTCTTTCATGCTTATACATTTCAGAATTATAGTGAGTTGACTCTGAAGAGCTCTGTTACTTCTCTTTTCTCTCTCTCTCTTTTTCAATATAGGCACAATATGTTTACACCATAATCAATACTTCATACTAATTTTTTAAAGGCTTTTGTCATTTCTATTTTATTTTTTAAGCATTTCTTAAATAGTAACTTAAATAATAACCTGGACCCTTTATTTAAAGTTATTCATATTTAGATCAGTAAAAGGTCCATATGAGTTTAAGAAAATCTAAAATGAAGATCCTTAGGAAAAGATGTTACATGCGTTTTGGGCATCTGTCATACACTCTTTGCTTCTTTGACATTATGAGGATTTTTGAATCACTAGCAGAGAGGCTGGTGTGCAAGTCTGCCTCTAACAGATCCACCTCTATCTGCATATCAGCATTTTAGTAAAACAAATTTTAGGATTAAGCAAAAGTTCAAGAAGTTCAGTATAAGTGGGAAGGTTTGTTTTAAGTTAACTAATAAAATTAGATTTGCTTTAGAAATATTTATTTTAACCGTCATTATCTGTGACTTAATTTCTGATTAATTTATGCACAGGAATATGCTAAACCACCGGCACATTTTGGTTTTGATGAAAAAGAGAAGAAAATGGCTTTTCCAGAAGATTTACATGCAAAAGCATAAGTTTTCACAGTGTTTCTCGTGGGGCTACAGATTCCAGGAGGCTGCAGCCTCGTTTTTGAACCGTGTACAATAGATCAGCAACTTGCATTTCAGTTTCTCCTTTTCACTTATAAAAAAAATCCTTAATGTGTATATAAATGCTTTCTTTAAACCACAGGAAAGTGGATTAACATGATTCTTAATTGTGGCAGTGAGGGAACAAGGATCAATATTCATTTGAAATCATTTTAAAAACAGTTTTCTTCTGCTGTGCCCTCAGAGAAGGCAGCACACATATTTTTCTGGTTCATACACAGTAATTTAGATGTGTCCACTTTTGCCGTTGTGCCCGTGAATCAATTTAGTGTGCGTTTGTTCACATCTAAAGGAAAGTTAAATGCTAACTTTAAAAGTAGAGAGACGTTCCATAGATACCCTTTGCTTTCCAAAAGCGCACGTTCAACTGTGATCCTTGAAAAGCTTTTATTGAACTATTTTCTTTTTCCGTTTGCGAAATTCACAAAGGGCTGTTCTGTAAACCCTCTTCCTCCCCACCTCCCCCTTAGTTTGTCCTAAATTTTTGCCTCGGGGGAATAAACAGCAACAGTGTTCAATTTCCCCTTCCAAATGTATATGCCAACACAGAGGGCTTTTATTACAAGGAAAGAAATCAAATCATTGTCACCTAAAGTGCTAATTATGTCTGATAAATGTATGGCATACACTTAATGCAAAGAGAGCTTAGGAAATGATACACCTTCCGTAATTACAGTGACCCACCTACCTCCATCAATCTAAATTTTTTTTCAATCCATGTTCATTTGGGTGCCACTATTTTTATTAAATGGCTTTTCTTAAGCTTCATCAGCCCTACTTGCTGCTAATCAGGAAACTCGAATTAAGTATTTTGGAAGTGCGTGCCTTAGGAGGGCATGTTACATGATACACACCCAGATGAGTGTCCCCAGATAACACAAACTGCCAGCAAGCGGTTACATTCCTCTCCCATCGGGGCACAGAACTGCGAACAGCGGATAGAATTTGCCATTCTTCGCTTGCCTGATGAATTTGCGTATCCAGTTTACTAAAGAATACTGTGTTTCTATTTCAGGGGAGCCTGAAATCCCTTCCTACAGCT
Source organism: Lemur catta (assembly GCF_020740605.2). Lineage (NCBI taxonomy): Eukaryota > Metazoa > Chordata > Mammalia > Primates > Lemuridae > Lemur > Lemur catta. The sequence continues at coordinate 21,154,637 of NC_059147.1, read as the reverse complement.
GACAACAGGGCCTTTATCCCCCTCCCCGGGGACATTAAGACCTTGTGAGTAGTAGGCATGCCGCCCTGGGAACCTCTGATGATAACATTTAGGAATTACTTCTCTTTCCCTGTTTTTCTTCATGAAAGAAAGCCACCATTCTTCTCAGAGCCAAATTGTATGTGGCCTCTAATCGAACCTGACACCGTCATACAAATGAAATAAAAGTAGGTTTTAATTAGACTGAAGGACGCCGATTTTCTCTGAAGCTGCTTCGGGGTCCTTCTCTGAGTCCTCCAGCAGACCAGGTTGTTTTTACACACGTGCATTTCTGACTGCAGAGCTGTCGTTCTGGAGTGTGTGTGAATGCATGCCTGTCATCGGGGCTGATGGGCCGAATATGATGCTGAAGTTTTTTGTTTGTTTGTTTGTTCGCCATATCACCCCTGTGAGTTTTTGTCCATGACTTGCATAATCCACCCAAGGTAAATGCTGTGGGAATCACGCATATTTGGGCAGATTTTCTCATCATTAATGAAATCCAACCAAACCTTCCTTTTGTTGTTTTTCCTTTTTTCCCTCTTTTTCTCTCTCTCTTTCTCTCCTCTCAACTCAACATCTCTTGTACTCTTCCTAACCACTCTCTTTTCTCTCTTTTCCTTGCCATTGTTGCTTTCTTTTTCACTTTAATTTTTTTAACCTAAATCTACTAGTTCTAAAATCTGTATTTTGGGAGGCAGTTGGTTTCAAAATTCTTCCATTTCCTTTTGATTACCTATCTTAGAATCTTTGTGGGTTTGGGGGAAAAGTGAGTACTACCTGATCGAAAGAAAATAGTTCATCATAAATAATGAATTCACCATTTATTTTTACTTTTTAAGTCATAATTATAATAGAATTCAAAGTTTTGGTTGTTACACTGTTATGCAAATAGATAAACCTAGAACAGAGATGTAGTTTTACAGAATACTGTTTTAAAAATCTTAGTTAATAGTTTCATAGTAAATTTTAAAATTGTCAATTATTTTTTTAAAACTTCCCATGAATTTAAAAGACTAGTATTTACTGAAATTCATATTTTCTAGTTGAAAAAATTTGAATATAGTGGTCAGAAGAATAAATGTAAATTTTAACATCATACTGTCACAGTAAAAGTTACATGTACTTCTCAGTAATCTGATAATTAGATTTAGAAAACTAAATAAATACTTGTTTTTTATTATCTCTCTAAAAACAATGAAGAAGTACTGTAATTTGTCTTCTGGCTTATAGTTTATTGTAGTCAGGTGTAAGTCAAATGTTAAAATTTGAGGATTAATTCCATCCATCGACATATACTGAAGAGAAATAAAAACGTGTACACCTGTACACACATCTTCATAACATCGTTTTTCGTAACAGTCAAAAGATGGAAACAACTCAGATGTCCATCAGATAACAAATGGATTTTAAAAAAGGTGATATATTCATACAATGGAATACTATCCAGCCATACAGAGGATCGAAGCACTGACATAGGCTACAATATGGATGAATTTTGAAAACATTATGCTAAATGAAAGCAGCCAAACACAAAACAACCATATATTATATGATTCCATATATATTAAATGTTGAGAGTAGGCAAATACATGTAGATATAATGTAGATCAGTAGTTGTCTGGGGCTGGGGGAGAAATGAAATAGGGTGTTTTGGGGGGATTATAGCTAAAGGGTGCCAGGTTTCTTTTAGGCATGATAAAATATTCTAAAATTGATTGTGATGATGGTTGCACAACTCAGTGATATACTAACATCCATTCAATTGTCCATTTTAAATGGGTAAATTCTGTGGTATATGAAATATATCTCAATAAAGCTGCTACAAAATAATTAGGACTTGTATTTGTATGTTTGTATACTAAATGCTAATGAGCAAAGAAAAAATTTGATTGCTTTTGAAAAGAAAACTGTTGTTTGCTTACAGATATTTTGGCTGGAATGAAATTTTCTGGGTTAACACTCTAGCTAATATGTTATGAATATTGGCATCGTATCCTAGGACTTGCATTTCTATTATAACAGAAATAGTTTATTTTGTGACTGAAACTGCAAATAATTTCTTTACATTGGCTGTTTTTAACATTTGTTATAAATCATGTTTGAACTTTGGAAAGAATGAGAAAAGGGTAATTAGAACTTGAGTCTCTTGTTATTTTAAAAAATGTATATAGTACTAAGTCTTTCACATTTAAATTTGAATATAGTTCAAATGTTTTACTTTACATTTTGCTTTAAAAATTATAAACTACATAATGGCAGTTGTATTTCTTTTAGTGTAAAATTTAGCATGCATTTGGAAAACCATATAAGGCACACACAGATATATGCACACATTTAATTTACTGGATAAATCAAACTCCTGTGTGTCTCCTCCCACCCAGATTAAGGAAGAGGTCATTATCACCTTCTCAGAAGTCCCCATTTTTTTCTATGTAGGGAGTTAATTTTTGTAAGTTTCATTCTTGAATGTATGCTAAGACTTACTGGTGAAACTATCTGGGCCTGAACTTTTATTTGTGGGAAGAATTTTGAATACTGTTTCAATCACCTCAATAGTTGTTAAAGTATCAATCCAATGTTGTTAAATTGTCTTTTCTAATTTTTTTGTATTTTTTTATTTAAATTTTTTTATATTTAATTTTTTTGTATTTAAACATTTAAGTGTATTAAGACTGAGTGTCTTTTATCTCTGTATGTTATCATTAAATGTTTTGTAATTTTATTCTTTTCAAAGAACCAACTTTTTTATCTGTATTTATTGTATTATAGTAACACTAGCTTATATGTTTATCATTTTCTTCCTTCCACTTTTACTCTTTTTAATTTTTTGTTTTGCTATTTTTATACAGTTTACAAATGGATGATTATTACATTTCATAACTTTCTAAATATTCACTAATAAAGTTATACTGCCTTAGCTGTAATCTATTTCATTATCATGCATTTCTATATGTTGTATAGTTTCCATTAGATTTCTTATTGAGCCATGGTTATTTTGACCTACATTTCTCCAACTTTTAAACTTTACGGGGGATTTTCTATTTTTATTTTTGTCTATTGGTTTCTCGTTTAAAGTCTGATCAGAGACATTGTTTGTAGCATTTCAGTTCTTAGAACTTTCTTGAGATTTGTTTGGTGGATCACCATATGGTGAATTGTTGTCAGTGTTCCATGTGTGCTTAGAAAAAGAATATGTTGTACAGTTGTTGCGTATAGTGTTCCATGTAGGTTATTAGGTCGAGTTTGTTAGTAATGTTATTTAAATCTTCTGTATCTTTATTAATTTTTTCCATCCACTCAGTAATTAGCAAGACAAGTATGAATTAAATCTTTATAAAGTGAAATTCTTTATCAATGCTTTTTGTTTTAAAGTCTATATTTTTGCATATATAGTTGTACCATTTTTATTTTGGTTGATATGTCCATATTCTTTTTCTGTCTTCCTAGCATCACTTTTTTATATCTTTATTTTGTAAATGTCTCTTAAAAACATCACGCCAATTAATTTTGTTTTTATCCACTCTGACAACATTTGTTTTGTAATTAGAGGTGTCAGCTTATTTACATGTATATTTAATGCATTCAGTGTTAAATTTGTGTTTAAATTTGCTACCATATTTTGTATTCTTTATTTGTCTTCCCGGTTATATGCTTATTTTCCTCTTTTCACACTATCTCTTGGATTAATTATTTTTCATTATTTTGGTTAATTCTTACATGAGTTTGAATATAATACACTCTGTTTTTATTCTTTTTTGATTTTTTCTAGAAATTGCAGCATGTGTGCTTATCAAAATCTAAAGCTAATCAATGCATTTACATTTTATCTAGAAAAAAGAAAGGACTTTTAACACTTTAACTTCTTTATTCACTTTCAAACTTACATAATTTTCTCATGCATGTGTTTTAATTCTTTTGTTAAATTGTCATTAATTTTGTGTCAATGTTCATTTAAATGAATCCACATGTTTGGCTCTTTCTTATATTTTTTTCTTGTATCTCAGAACTTCTGCATGGGATTACTGTTGCCTTCTCCTGAATTGTTATTTATTTTAGTGAGAATATTCTGGTGGCAAACGTTCACAATTTTTATTTGTTTAAAAATTGCCTTTCTTTCCCTATCTATCTTTGTAATAATGAGTTTGACTCCACTTTTTGATTTTTGACTGAAGACTGCTTTAAGCCTCATCCTATCTTTCTTTCCTTCTGGTCTACATCTGGTTATGCTGATAAGAAAGCCAAGGTGTTCTTTTCTTTGGCACTGGTGGTAGATTCAAACCTCCCAAGCCCCTGACCACATGTGAGAGGCCTCACCCCCAGGGTCTGTCTCCTTAGCACAATGAAAGCACCAAGCCAGACTCCTTTCCTTGCTCTCTAAAGCCATTTTTAGAACACCTTGGGAGGCTTTCCCTGTTCTCCCCAAAGAGACTCACTTATGTAAGTAGTAAGCCTGTTTATACCCTCTTGTTTTAGGTACAGCATCATCAGTCTCAACATCCAAGCCAAATTTTCAGTGGGGGTCCATCCTGTCTCTGTGTAGAGTATCTAACACGCTCTTAAAAATATTTTCTCTGGGTATGGAATTCTGGTTTTATAACATTTTCATTCACTGTACTGAAGATATCATTCTATTGTCTTTTGACTTCCAGTGTTGCTGTCGAGATGTCAGATGTCTGTCTAACTGTTGTGACTTTGAATATAATTTGTATTTTGTATTCTTATATAACTGCTCTTAAGATTATGTCCATTTTCTGTAGTAGTATTATGATGTTTCTAAGTGCATATTGCTTTCTTCCTTTTGCATTTATTACTGCGTGGGATCTGAACAGCTTCTTGAAATTGTGGACAGTTTTCTTTCATCACTTTCTAGAAAAGTCTTTGTCATTTTCTCTTCAAATATTTCTTCTTGCCCATTCTCTCTATTCTGTTTCTTGAACTTCATCAAATGTGTTAGGTCTTTTTGCTCTATGATCCCATGACTCTTAACTTCTGTGCTTTCCATTTCTTTCTCTCTGTGCTATGCTCTGGAGAATTTTATCTAACCTGTGTTCCCATTTACCTCTTTTTTTTTCAGCTGTTTTTAATATGCTGGTATACTCATTTGTTGTCCTTTTAATTTCAGTTATTATATTTTTTTGTTTCTAGAAGTTCTATTTTATACTTTATCAAATCTATTAGACATATTTTTATAGTGCCCTCTGTATATTTTCAAGCTTAATTTTTATTTCTTTAATCTTAATACCTTAATAAGCACAGGTGTTTTATAATCTATGCCTAACATTTCAACAGGTCTCTTTTGGTCATTTGTCTTTTCCTATTTTTCCTGCTTATATACTTGTCCTTTTCTGTTTTTTCCTCACACACTTGGATTTTTAAAAAAATTCTTAGGCACCTATTGTCCTTGAAAATAACTATTTGTAGGTTTTATTTGAAATCTAGGATAAAGGTGGCTCCCTCCTTAGAGGATTTGAATTTGCTTAGCCAGGCACCTAGGAGAATTACCTTTAAGACCATTCTGTGTTCAATTCTTAGCTTTAGGATTTTTTGTTTGTTTGTTTTGCTTTTTGTTTTTTCACTTAGCTGATGTGGTTTCAGTCTGCAAATCTGAGTGAGGACAGCTTTTTTTTAATGTCACTTTTTCTCTCTTCTCTGCTTAATGATCAGGGAACTTTAATGTAGTCCCCGAGAGTGAAGGAGGGCCGGGTATGTTTACTTCTGGATGACTCTTACTCTGATGGTGTAAACCTTTGGGAATCCAGTTTAATTAAAAGAAGTTTGCTTTTTTTGGAAAATGCCTTTAGGGCAAAAGAAACTTTAGTGCTCTGCTCCTCTCTTTGGGTTTCTACTTTCTCTGATATTTTGAACTAAAGTTGTTACTACCTTTTCAGATCTTTGATAATCTTAAGAATCTACTTAAAAGGCTCTTATTCGACCACTATTCAGGCTGTAAATAAGAAATCCTGTTATTCAACTTTGGTAGCAAGTCCAGAGCCAAGGACAGAAGCTATATGATTAGAGCCTGCCATTGTAAGATCCTGACTTTGTGGGAATCATAGTCCTCATAAGGTCTGGTTACCAGTATTTTTCTTATTTTAAAGAAGAGTAAGCGGAGGCACAGACAAGTAAGTTGTATATCATCATACAACTTTTTTGAATGCCAAAACTGTGACTCAAACCCAGATCTGTTTGAACCACACTTGTGTTTTTAATCATACATTTATTTCTTCTTGCCAGGTTCAAAATTATTCTAACTGTCCTTTTGATTTTACTTCTCTGCTTTGGCCTTTGGATTCTCATGAATTATTGCTACGTAGAGTCCCACTAGGCATGGGCTGATATTCCTGGGGCTTGCTCAGCTATCTGCCTCTGGCCTCAAAAATTTGAGTACTGACCATTAGGAAAGGTTATTTATATTCTGAAAATGTTATAAAGAGTCTAACCGGCTAGGAAATGCACTGGATTTGCTGACCATACTCTCTGTGAGTAAACCTTAAAGTCCATAGGTAGAATAAAAACAAGTTTATTGAGAATTTTTTAATATAAAACTCATACATTTTCATTATAGAAAATCAGAATACATAAGTGAACAAAACCAAGAAAATAGAGAATACCTATAATCATGCCCAAAGATAATCACTTGAAAATCCTTCCAGGCTCTTTGCATGTATATGCACACTCTATATTTACATTTATAGTCTAAAAGGGAGTCATGCCATGCATGCTGTTTTATAGCAAGGTTTGGGCTCCATTGTGTCACGTGCCTTAATGATGATTACATGTTGAGTAGGGAACAATATAGATTGAGACCAAAGCCATATACCAACAGGAAGCCAGGTCAGGAGCCTTTTCTAAGATATTGCAAGCTTTACTTTGAAAAAAAAAAAAGTATAATGTGACTTATTTTCCTAACTATTTTCTAATATTATGCAGTAAATCATTACTTGCCTATGGAACATCATTGTAAAGAGAGAACACTTGTTCTCTCTGAAGCAGAGATAGTTATGATGGTTAACATAGAAAGTATTGTCCCATGTGGTTAAGGCTATTACGATAGTTTGTTCCTGTTGATCTTTTTCTTCTGAGTACAGTAGTTATTTCAAAGCATGTAACATTGAAAATGATAACCATAACATCCAAATGTAAAGATATTTACATCAAGGGGACTTTTAAACATAGCACTTAAAAGCCCAGGAAATTTAATATTTTATTTCCAGTAAACATTTGAAAATCAGAAAAATGTTAGGGGGCAAAGTTGTCCATCCCAAGGGTGGAAGTGATTTTGAAGGGCAAAAGATTGGTTTAAAGAAGGTAGTATATTTCTAATCAAGTGACTGTAAACAACTGCAGAAGATGGCACAAACCTAACTATAATAGTCTCATTTGATAATATATTAGGGAACTGTTCTGTAGTTCTTACAGCTGTTGCTTATGTACAACTTTTTTTAGTCCTCTAGACCCAATTTATAAGGATGTAAACTTAGACAAATCATTTAATCTTTCTGAGCCTGAAAAATTAGTTAAGTTTGTTTCTAGTTATTTGTTATAATTAGAACAATGCAGCTAAGGGCACCTTCACACATATATCCTTGTATATTTGATCAAGTGTTTCTGTAGCATAGATCCCTAGCCGGAGAAATATTATATCAAAGCCTAAGAATATTTAAACTTTTGAAAAACAGGTGCCAGATTATTCTTCAAAAGATAGCATCAATTTATATTCTCACCAAAAGTGGATGACAGACCACACTTTTTGATATCTAATATTAATTTTTTTCAATCTGATGGGTTAAAATGTTATTTTTATTGAAGTGTCAGTCAGTAGTGGGTTTGAACATATTTTTCATATGTTTATGGTTCATTTGTATTTATTTTCTGTAAACTGATTTTGTGTCTTTTGACCATTTTTCAGTTGAATTTCTTATTGATTTATAAGTGACATTTAGGGGTATGTGTAACACACACATTTATTTAGGAACATTCATCTGTAGGTGTAGAGTTTTCTTCCTTCTTTATTGTTCTTTCCTTCTTTTCTTGACTCTGAATCGGAAAATCTTTAATATTTTTCTAAACTATGATGTGGTTTCCATAACTTGAGAATTATTTATCCTCTGAAAGTTGTGTAGGCATTTGTCTTGATTTGCCCGAAGCAGCTCCTGTTTCTTATATTATCATATTATCCCAGCTCAATTACGAATAACACTGTCTTTCTCTCTCCAAAGTGTTCTAGTTTGGATGATAAATTTTATGATCCTCTTGGGATAAGCTCACTTATAAAATTGGCTGGGCTTGAGGCATTTGGAGGTGTAGATCTTTTACAACTTTTTCAGTTTCTCATATGGTTATTGTCTGTTTGGATTTTTGTTTAATTTCTTTTTGGGTCAATTTGGGAATTTATGTAATTTCTTAGAATATCATTCATTTCACTTAGGTTTTGAAATTTATCAATATACGATTGCATGGGCATTTGCTTTCACGTACCTTGTAAGTATCATCTCATTTTGGACCCTGCATATGTGTAAATATGTCCTTTCTCTATTTCCTAATATTGTCTTTTTCTTGTTTGGCAGACATTTGTCTGTTTTATAAATTTTTTTCACTGAATTCACAAAATTTAGTGTATTTTTGTTTTCTAAGTCATCCTTCTCTGCTTTCTGTGGATTTAGTATCTTTTTCCAGCTTTTTAAATTGAATGTTCAGTTAATTTGTCATTATTTATTATGTTCTACATAATATAATATAAATATAGATTTTGATCTGCATTCCACCTTGGCCACATCTCTTAGATTATAAGGTGGGTAACTTTATTGTTTCATCTCTAATTAGTTTTGATTTTACAACGATTTTTGTATGTCAGTGAATGTATATTGATCACAGCATTTCATTGTAAAGACGCATCCTACTTTCTTGAATCTATTACCTAATTTTAGAAGTTTAAATTGTTTCTAAGTTTTCACTATAATAAACAATGTTACACTGAATATATTTGTTCACTAGTTCATTTATCTCTTGAGAGTAAAATTTTAGGAATGGAATTTCGATCAAAATAGATGGCCACTTTTTTAATCTTTTGAAACACATTCCACAATCTCCCAGTAGAAAGTTTATATCGATTTTCAGACCTGAGAATGCTTATTTCCTCACATCTACAACAAATTACTGATTTTGGGCTTTAGAAGAGCAAGTTAGAATTTGTTACCCAAAGGATAAGTTATGTCCTGCGGAACTAACACTACCTCCAAAGCTGATAGGGTTAGGAGAGGGAGAAACAAAACCATGGGACCGAAATGTTGGACCTGGAAGAGACATGAAAAAAACATCTCATTTAGCCACTTTATTTTTACAAATCAAGAAGTTAAATAAAATGGCTTCTTATGCTTTTTAAATTTCTCCTTATTAAAAAATTCTCAAGTAAATGTTCTCAGTGCACTACTAATAAATAATTATTAGACTAGCCATGTTATTTATTTTTATGAAGAAGTTAAAACATAGCTGGGCACAGTGAGTCACCCCTGTAGTCCCAGCTACTCCACAGGCTGAGATGGGAGGATCCATGGAGGCCAGGTGTTTGAGACCAGCCTGGGCAACACAGCGAGACCCCATCTATTAAAGAACAAAAGCAAAAAAAAGTTAAAACATGACATATGTATATATCCTCCAAACATCATATATTTATTGGATACTAACTAGATAAAAGATATAAGTGCTTAGAATAAATTTTATAGTTAAAGATGGACATTAACATGGTACATTTGGAATCCCCAGGAAAATATTCTTTTTATTTATTGTAGACTATTTGGAAGACTTAAGGGTGATTTGCAGAGATGGTCAGAGGAGCAATGCATGTGGTTATAGAAATGTGAAAGGATGTGTCTTAGGTAGGGAACTGCACTCCTTCCAGCCACTTGGTGACTAGGGAGTGGAGGAAAAATGCAGGCTGGGGAATGTCTTAAGTTTACAGTGGCTGTGAGATCAGTAACCAGAAGAAGACGTAGAGTCAGAAACACACTGTGGAGCTTCAGAGCAAGGACAGGAAGAGGTATCAACACGTGGTCCTGTTTAATGCCATAACCAAGAGAGGATGTATGTAGGCTGGGGACAGAAAGGAATTAAACCTGAACCCCAGGACCACTTGTGTCAAGGACCAAGCAGAAAAAGAGAAATCAGAATGTTATTTGTGGGTGAGTTTTAAGAAAGATTGTGGTGGGTGGATTGGGGGTGTGGCCCAACCTGTAGAAAGATCTATGAAACTTGGGTTGAAACTTGGGTATAAAAACAAGCCACTGGATTTGGCAATTAGGAGGTTCTTAGTTTCAATGTAACAATGAGGATGAAAGTCAGCAATAGGATGTTGAGTAGAAGACGTGAAAGGAGATGGTGGGGGTTATCCTTTCAAGAAATATGTAGGTGAACAGAGAAGGGTTGTGGGGTTCAGTGCAACTCAAGAGCAAGACAGAGCCACAAAAGCTTTTGTTTAAGGGGAATGTACGCTTGTTATAGGCAAAGGGCTGGAGACAAAAGAGGTGATGGCGAGATGTCAGGGAGAGAAGCTTTTGGAGACTCTGAGCATTATGTTAACAAATTTATGAAACATTCCCTCACCTGTAGCCTGGACCCCATGTTAACGAGAACACTGGAATTGCTAGGAAAGAACGAACACAAGGGCGACTTTTCAGATTGAGTTTTCAACAGTCTTCAGCAAGGAGAAAAAGGTAACTTCACCTTCATGGACGTTCAGTATGTCACTGACTACAAGTGTATAGCTTAAAAATTAAAAAAAAAAAAATGTGTGTTGTGCTTTGCATCATAGCCAAAGCCACAGATAAAATAACTTGATGCATCAGATTCTGGTTCATTTATTAGGTTGATGGTCACCTATGGGTACTGATTATAAAATCTCCCAGCATAAATTGTGTTACAATTAAGCAGAAGGACATCATTACCCTTAAATAGATCTTCAGAAAGGAGTTCATTTGTATTTGTAATCTTGCAGGGCTGATCTCACTGATAATTTTAACTAATAGCCATTTCTAGAAAATTCTATGAGGAACTAAATCTCTTAATGGTTCTTTCACTAACTGATAAAGACTCTTAGCATGTGCTCCAGTGCAAATGACTTCAAACCGTTTTGCCTAAAATACCGTCTTAGTTCTCTTTTGCAAAAGATGCTGGCGGAGCCTCCAGACAGCGAATTCTCTGTGCTTAGTACTCCTTTTGTGTGACCCTAGGAGTTAAACAGCTACACTGGGGGATTTTTTTTTCCTTTAAAATTAATTTAACTGAAAATCTCTTCAAATGCTATTGTTGGCTTTGGTGCAGGGCATGAAATAATTTTCCATCGGACCCCGCCATTCCTCGAAGGTCAGGCTTTGAATTGGGCTGTTACTGTCTTGCCGCCGAGTTTCCAAGCCACGTTAATTTTGGCTCTGCTGTTGATGGATGGAGCAGTTTGAATTTTGACATGTAGCGGGCTGACTCGAATGACCTGCAGAGGCAGATGTCAGCCTGTTATTTCATGCCCGTTTGTCAGGAAGGAAAAACAGCGTCTGTTCAGGCTGTGCTATTCTAGGGGGCCGATGTGGAAGTGTGCAAATGTGTACTGCACTCACTATAGGTTATGGGGGCAGGGTATATATGGTATTTATGTAATCTATTGACACATAAAGGAGCACACCAGTGGGGTGTGTATTACATTTTTATAGGCTGTTTTATATTTTGGTATATATAAATATTTCACGTGGATGTAAACAGAGGTGTTATTCTTTGAATATATCCGCTGCAAAATTGCTTTATGTATAGAGGAGTATATCCATTGCTTGTGTACTCGTGCATCCTGCTGTGGGTATATATTCTTCCCACAGAGATCACTGAGCATATTAACATGGCAGAAGTAAAAAGAGAATGTGTGGATCGCAGATGGCAAGGAAGGTGACCCTCTGGAGTTAGGAGCATGAAGGAGGTGGGAGTGGGGGGAGAGGGAAGCGGGAAAAGCCACAGACGAGAGGCTCTGTCTGTGTCCTCTCAAAGACTTAGAGCAGAGCTGCAGGCGAAGAAACAAGCACAGGGTAGGAATAGTCTGATGAATGGTCTGATAGTGGGAAAGAAAATGTTGCATTGGGAGTCAGAGCTGCTTTCATGAGAAACATGAAATAAGCCTGAGTTCATGAACCACTGTGACCTGAGGTCACCAGGGCTCAGGGACCACCTTCCCTACTTAAGCAGCTGCCTTGAAGAGGAACAAATTAGGTGAAAGAGTCTCCCCTGCCCGAACGCAGTATTCTCTGCAGGGAGGCGATGGGGAAGATGGGAACTGGCTTTCTCTGTGCCAGCCCAGAGCTGGCGTCACCTACTGCACGTATGTCTAGGAATCTGGCAGAGACCCATTTGGAGAGATGGACGTTTGCTTGTTGATCACTTTTTATTTTTGTAAAGCAATGTGTGCATCTCCTTTTGAAAAGTCCAGTAATAGTAAAAAGCTTGTGATTACAAATAGCACTTCCCTAATCCACCTCCCACCCTAATCCTAGTCTCCAAAGAAAGCTGTTTGCCATTCTTTTGTTTCTCCTCTTCAACTGTTTAGATAGTTCTCCTTATCTTCTATTTGTGTATGCCGCTGTCCCTCAATTTCTCGATTTTAGACATAATCTAGAGACTTCTTCTATTTCAGTGGGTGAGGATCACCCCTCCCTCCCCTCTCCCATCCTCCCTGAATCAGTGTTGAGGTTTATATCTTTATGCGGAGTAGGATACAGTATTCTGTAAGTCATATTACTTTTCTTATACAACATTATTGTCACTTGCTTAATTTTCTCAGAGTCTACGTGCTCCAAGACCTTGCCAGCAATACCTCCCTTCTGGTCATTCCTGGGAGCTAATAGATCCATGTGCTTCTCCAACATGGGCAGTTCCTATCTAGGTCTTCCCCAAGGCCACCTCCCTTTGTTCTCAATCCTTTGTTGCCACCTGGAAATAACATTCCCTCTTTTTGGCTTTTGTTTGCTTTTCGTCAATTTTTTTGTTCCCTTTCCCTTGATTTTTATGTCCTCTTCTTTCTCAGTTTCTTAACCACATAGTTAAGGCTTCTTTTTAAAGGTTTTCTTTTGTCCCCTGCATTGTTTCCTGAGTTGTTGTTCTTTTTTTTTTTTTTCTAGTTCATGTTTTTTTTTTAGTCTTGGTCATTCAACTTCCTCCAAATCTTTTGTTTTCTTTGACTTCCTGCATTCCAGAGTGAGGCAATAAAAGTTGATTGTCTGGGTTTATCTATTGTAGAATGGGGCAGGGAATGAGAGTTTTTCATTGGGGGACCCCCCTAAGTGGTAATTCTCTCTTTGGGTGCTGTTCAGTTCCTCTAGAGACACCCCTTCTAAATTCTTTCCTGGGGGAACCACTGCTCAGCTTGCAAACTTTTACTTAATGCTCCTGTTTGATTCCAGGGCCCAGGATCTCTGAGTTTGGAGACACTGCCACCTAAATATTCCCTAAAATTAACCTTCTGTCCTCTGAAGAAAGGAAGCAGGTGTTGTCCCCTGGCTTTGAGGGGTGGAGGAGGGAACCCAGAGCTCTAACTGCTCTTTTCGCAAAATTTAAACCAGTCCTCCTATTTTTACCCCCTTTTTTTTGACGCTGCAAGGAGAAATCATCTTTCTTCTTATCCCCTTGTAGAAACTTATTTCACCGTCATCTATTCTGCTCATCGTTATTCTTCTCATGCCTTTCTTTCTTCCAAAGATTTGTTGGCATTTCTTACCAGTTGTTGTCTTCTTTCCCATTTCCTTTTCCTCGTGGTTTATACCTTTTTTCTTCTCTTATTATTATTTCCCTTTTTATTCTTTTTTGTTCTCATAACTTGGGTGGTATTGGGCGAGGAAGCAGAGATAAACACATGTTCAGTTTACCATGTTTAAGTGGAAGTCTAGGAGGCTTTGCTTTTTAGACCTGCTTTTAATGCCGTTGGATTTGTTCAGGGAAACTCTTGCTTTAAGGGAACAGAAAAAACATCCTCATTTCTCATTCTGCCCTTGCCATGACTCTAAACGCAACCCAGCGAGGTAGTGTGTTTCTGTGTTAATATTAACTTTCACGAAAGGATATGATTAAAACCACTCTGTTCTCAAGAGCGTGCCAATAAAGAACTCTTCGGTGACTGCGGAGCCTCAGGGGGCTGCTGTAAACCCGTGGTTTAGAGATTCTTGGTTTGGAATTTGCTATTTGTGGACAAATGGGTTTATCTTCTCCAAAACATATTAGTGGATTTTCTTGCATAAACAACAATAAAAAAAAGTCACAAAGAAAAAAAAAATAATCCAGTGCAATATATCTGAGCAGGGGAGCTGGTATTGGCAGATTCAGCCAGAACCAGAGCAGCAAATGCCACTATGGACTTGATTTGCCTGTTAATAAAGGTTCTAAGATGTACAATATGTCCTAGATACGAAGAAAGAGGAGTAGAAGAAATAGGAGAAGTAAAATAATGATTCCCTTCTACCTACTGCAAAGAACCATTGCACAGTATTTTTTTCTGTTTGGCTTCTGTAGGTCAGACCACAAGCTTACCCACCTGTATGCATTCCTAGAAGTGTAACGGATCACTAACAGATAATTCTTCCTTTGTTTTCCTTTTGCTTTCTTCTTCTCTTTTCAGTAGGTCCCAACTGAAGCCTTACTATCTCTCATCAAAGTTAAAGGCATACCTCAAAACCTACTTTCAGACACCTTCACTTTTGGACTAGTGTTTTGGAACATAGATATGCAGTATTCCATTTTAGGAGAAAGAAATGGGGTTTTTCATTCATTTATTCATTCAACAAACATTTGTTGAATGCCTTTTATGCATCTGGCACTGTGCTTTCTGATTGGGATGTAGAGATGAGTTGACTGACTCTGTTGTCAAAGACCAGAGAGTCTAGTGAGCAAGGCAGACATTTAACCAGCTAAGATACAATGTGACAAGTGCTATAAGAGAGATTTGTCAATTTGTTTAACAAATGTTTATTAAAGGCAAACTATGAGTAAGGTATAGTAGGTGCTTACATGCATCCTTTCAAAGGATGCCCACATGCTAAAGTGAACCCTTCAGAGAACAAAGAGGTCGCAGTCATTTGAACTCAGTTGGAGTCATTTAAAGACCTAGGGCAAAAGTACAAGTGAAAGCATTCATACCGTATTTCTAAATATTGCAAAGTCACAAGTAAAAACAAATTTGTTAAATAAAGTATTTGCAGTGTGCAAAGCCTAATTGGCCTGATTCCATTCTTGCTCCTTGACATTCCATACTGTGCAAAGCAATGAGACCTTCTAATAAATGTATATGAGGTTAAATCAGTTACATGCCTGAAATCAAATCAATCCTCTGTTGATTTCCAGTTTGAGAAAAATTAAAATCAAACTGTCATTTAGCATTTGTATACATAAATCTTTACTTCATATTCATGATTATTTCCATAGAATAAAATTCTCTTAAGAACATGATCATTCTGTGACCCTTGAAGGATATTGCTACACTGCCCTCAGGGGGTGGTGTATAAGTTTATACTCATGATAACAATGTATGAGAATGTCTCTTTCCCTGTAACCTACCTGACACTGGGTATTCTTAGATTCCAAAAAATATTTTCCAATTTGACAGATAAAAATGACATATGATTGGTTTATTTGGAGGCCTTTGTTTGCCAGAGAAGCTGAAAATAATTTCATATTTTCTGAATCTTCTATTAACATTAGTAACTGAATTGCCTAAGCCAATTCTTTTCTCTTTTTCTAGTGGAGTATTCACCATTTTGTACTGTTTTTAAGTACTTTTTATATATTGCAGATTTTTGTCTTCTGTGTGGTATGCAAAATTTTTCAATTTGTTCAGATAGTATCTTTTAATGTGTAAGTTTTCTTTCTCAGGCTTATCTGTAAATCTCTTGCTTGATGGAATCCTCTAGTTTTTAATTCTAAATAATATATTTTAAACATTCACAAGGCAACACAATAGATACTCATGCATCAACAACTAAGATCTAACATTTTGCACATACGGCTTTTTTTCCACCACTTAGTCACTGATCTCCATGTATTTATCTGACATTGGCTTCTTTTGCTAGTGATTTGAAATACCACATTAAATTATTCAAGTATATTTCTTTAATAGTTTGTTCCATTCATATGCATATTTCTAAACTAGAACTTCATTGTTTTAATTACTATAGCTGTATACGTTTTAATATCTTCTAGGATAATCTCTCCTTATTTCTTCATGTTTTTCTACCAAATTTCCAGCTAATCTGTTTTTAGTTTTTCAGTTGAGCTTTAGAATCCTTTTGTTAAGTTAATCCCAAAGAAACTTAGGGAATTTTATTTTAATTGTATAAAAGTTATAAATTACTTTAGATGATGTTGATAGCTTTACAATTGTATACCTTTCTGTATGGATATAAACATGACTTCTTCTCTGTATCTAATTAAACCTTCTTTTATGTCCCACTGTGAAATATTGCAGTTTTTACCACATGGGTACCATACAATTGTTTTTAAATGTATTTCTAATAATTATATTTTCTAATTCCCATGATGAATGGAATATTACCACTTTTTGTTCTAATTGGTCTTGCTGATATATAGGAAAGCTATTGGGTTTTTTTAATTAATTGAATTCTACAATTTGCCACCTTGTTGAACAAGTTTAATTTTTATAGTTTTTCAGTTGATTCTTTTAAGTTATCAGTGGACAATTATGTCATTGGTAAGCAATGTTACTTTTGCCTCTTCCTTGCCAATATCCATACCTCCTAGTTATTTTTCTTATCTTATTGCTTTGGCTGGAATTTCTAAAACAAGGTTGAATATTAGTAATAACAATAAAGTCAGGCATCCTTGTTTTATTTTTGTTTCCAGGGTTTCACCACTAAGTTTGATATTATTTTTTAGTTTTCAATAGATATCATTTATTATGTTGAAGATATAGTCTTTTCCAGGTTATTGTATTGAGTATAGTTTTGAAGATAATGATCTTGAGGAGTGTGGGGATATCCAGTTGGAGCTATCAAGCTAAGAAACGAGATCTGGCCAGGACTTTCATTACCCTACGTGAGAGCTGAAACTATGGGAGCAGATGTAAAACTATGAAACCAGATAAACTCAACCATGGAGAGTGTTTAAAATGGTAAAGAAAGAATAGGAGCAGAAGTGAAAGTAAGATACTCAGTTTTGATATTCTCTAAGGTCATTGGTGATGCTAAGGGGAAATTACTCACCCTATCACAAACAGATTAAGTGTCATAAATACTAAGGCCAGAAGCTAAATTACAAGGGAATCAAGGGAATACATATCCAGAAAACGGAGATGCTAGCATAAACAACTCTTCCAAGTAGTTTCACGGTAAAGGAAGTGAATGAGATACGCAAGCAACTTCAGTGGAAGAAAAGTCAAAGAAAGAGACAGACATTGTTCACAGCAGGGGGAAAAAAGAGGTTGAAGACAAAGGAGAATAAGAATAGTTGATGGGGATGGATGGTCAGTGGAGTGGTGGGATAGCCAGTGGTCAGTAGGAGACAATGGAGATCACAGAGTGAGAGGTTAGCTTTGGAAAGGAGAATGAGGGCAAAGAGGAATTATTCTTTGGGCATAAGAGAAAAGGAAAGATCCTTTCGCTTCCAATCCACCATTGCAAGGCTAGGACGTCAGCTCCCCTCATGATGTTTAATAGAACACTGAGTTGCATGTAGGAGTGTACGTGTGTGTGTGTGTGTGTGTGTGTGTGTGTGTGTGTGTGTGTGTGTATCAAAAGGGACACTTCCTAGGCTGAAAGCGTAAGTAGCATGCAGCTCCTTATACCTCTGGCAGAAAGTTATGTGGTTGCTAACTAGCTAAACAATTGCCTTATCCAGTGTGGTCTTCTCTTGACTTTGGGAAAGAAGAGATATTAATATTAGTGAATTATGTAGTACTTCGCTAGAGTACAACACATACCTATTTCCACCATAAAAAATCCTTGGGTCTTTCTTGCCTTCTCTTTACAATTATATCATTTGATAATCTTTGCCTGAATTTCTGTTTAGGGGGGAAATTTTGACACGATTACATAGAAATAAAACACTACAGTTTGAAAATTTGAGTTTTCTCCTCCACGTCTTCCACTTCCACCCTTCACCTCAAAATTGTTACTTTTACAGTTAAACTGATCTTTAATAAGAAATGACTCAACACATCATAACATTGTAGAGGAAATAATTTGGGAAAGCAGAAAACACCATAGGTCATATCACTGCTGGGGTTTTGGTAGACCTAAATTTCACTTTTTTGCTTATGAATAATTTTAGATGCTGATAAATACATATACACAGAGATACATACGTACCTCTTTTACAGCAGTTAGTAGTCCTACAGATAGCCTAGAATAAAAATTTCAAGATTTCACAAAGGAGGAACAAGACCTTTTCCCTTGTCTTCCTCTCTGCCTTCTTTGTCACCCAATGCCGCCATCAGTGATTTGGAAGATCTTGCTTCCTCTGGGAAGCTTGTTCGTTAATATCCAAAGAACATTCGTTCCTACATTGTAGGGCCTTCTACGCTGGTTGTCATAAAGAGACACTATGGAGGAACTATCTGTGTCATTCCTATTTGTATGCCCCATACGTATAAAATAGATTAAATAGCCAGGTGATACAAAATTCCACCAACACAATATGTATACTTTGTAAAACCTGTATCTGTAAAATATCTGGGAAAATATACCAGTGATGCAGTGTCAATGGGGTTTTATAATTAAATATATATGATAAATATAAAACTGGTAGAGTTGCCTTCTCTAGGATGGTATTTTTCCCCAGTAAAAAAAATGACCATAGGCTCTTTTCTTAAATTTCAGCCAATTCACATGAGTCACACTGAAGTGTAAACTTCTCTGAGGGAAAGGAGAAGAACTGGTCCCTATATAGAAGAGGAGAAAATAACAAGGTGAAATTTGAGTTCACTGCCAAAGCAGGATAATCTCCCAAATTCATATTACATATACATCTCCTCTTTACACTGTTGACGTCATACAGTGTGTATGTATGTGTGTCTATGTGTATATGTATGTCTACGTACATGTAGGTACATGTAGATCTATATATTCTCTTTGATCGCATAACATTTTGAACATTTCCCCATATAAAAATATCAAGAATATTATTTTAATCATTTCATAATCCCCTCATATATGTACTATAATTATTTTACTATTCCTCTTGTAGTAAGTATATTTAGGGTATTTTAAATATTTTACTAATAGAAATAATAATTTGTTAAATCTCACTGCTCTTAAATCTTTGTTTTTATCCCAGCTTTCTTCCAAAGACACACTGTTAGTAATGGAATTTTGGAGTCAAAAGCCATTTTAAAGGCCCTTGGCACATGTTGCCAATACTTTGAAGAAAGTCCAGGCCAACCCCTGCCATGGTCACAGCCACCAACATCGAACACTATTATGTTTCTTTTTTTTTCTTTTTAAAAGGAACTCATTCAGTTACAGAGAATTATATAGTCAAATCCACGTGCCCACCACCCAGCAAAAGAAATAAAACATTACATATAGCCATGAAGGCCTTTTCAGAACCCTCTTACTTTCCTCCAGAGGTAAGCCCTGTCCTGAGGGTGGTTTTATCTTTCTTGCATGCATCTCTATACTTTTACTGGACTAGCATTTCTTAAACATTTGCTAATCAAGTAGAGGAGAACACAATTCAACAAGATTGAATTCTTGATTTAATTCCTATTTCTGTTGTTACTTATGAGTTTGAACACATTTTATGTATTTTTGGCCACTCATAGTTCTATTCCCCTCTTGACCACCACCCCTACTTTTTTTTTTTTTTTTTTTTTTAGAGACAGGGTCTCTCTCTCTCTGTTGCCCAGGCTAAAATGCAGTGGCTCAATCATAGTTCACTGTAACGTTGAACTCCTGGGCTCTAGCTATCCTTCTGTCTCAGCCTCCTGAGTAACTAGGCCTATAGGCATGTGCCACCACACTTGGCTAACTTATAAAAATATTTTTGTAAAGCTGAGATCTCATTCTGTTGTCCAGGATGGTCTTGAACTCCTGGCCTTAAGTGATCTTCCTGCCTCAGCCTCCCAAAATGCTGGGATTACAGGCAAGAGCCACTGTGCCCAGCTTGTCCCTTTTAAAATGGACTTTTGGTTTTTCCTTCTCAATTTCTATATCCTTTATATATTAAGGAGATCAAACTTTAGACATATTTGTAGAAAACGTTTTTTTTTTGTCTTTTAATTTTGTTTAAGATGGTATTTACAACATAGAAATTAAAGAGCAACAAAGCTATTGGTCTTTTTATGTTAACTTTGTCTATTGCTTTTATGCTCATTAAATCCTTCTGTGTCCAGAGTGCACACAATCACATGGTTTTCTACTATTAATAGCTTCTTTTGTATGGTTTTATAAGGCTGGGCACCTATCTGTGTGGGCTTAATTTTTAGGTGCTGATGGATCAAGACTGAGCTCTTTTATATGCCTGTGAATATTCTCCTGTACCAAGAGAATGTGAGCACTTTAAGAGCAAGAACAAACAATTTCTTATTCCGTTTTCTAACTCCATGCCCAGAACTAGTCCTCTAAGAACATAAAAACTGCTCAACACTTATTTGTTAAATAAGGAAATGACCATTGTATTCATATGTTGTGTGTAGCCACATTAGTGAAAACATTTTATGAGCTTTTTGAAATCTATCCTAGGGTATTTTCTTTCTTCTTACATCTTCTTACCCTTTTATTTATTTTTTATCAGATTGATAATTTTCAGGAAAATTGCTCACCTGCTTTGTTTAAAATAAGCCATATTTCTAACCAGAGGTGCAAAACATATTTATTACAGAAAAATACAAAAGACAATCACAAAGAAAAAAATTACGAGCGTGCTGCTTCTAACCCAGAGACAACTTGGTGTTGTCAACTAACCCCAATTCTGTGCGTAGATTTGTAACTTATATGTAGGTAGAGAGAAATGACGTCTAGCTAGGTGACACATAGCTGACATTGATAAAATAATAGATACAGAGAGATGAAGTGTTTTAAGTTCTAGAAACTGCTGGTTTGAAATCGGAATTTCCTCCCTTTGATACCATTATTTTCTCCTGAAATCTGAGGCACTGAATACGTACGACATCTCGAGGTTGGTAAAGAAAATACAAATTTTTAATATATCCAGAGGAGGAATTAATATTTCCAGCTAACACTTGGTATTTGTGGGCCATGCTAGTTTCAGAGCTTTTGCAGATAGATGCTCAGGAAGACGGGTCAAATTCATACCTATAATTCATACTTGACCTGAGATCCAACTCCATGTTACTCTTTAGGGTCCTCAAAACTCTTGAGTGGCGATGGCCCATTTCACCCATCTCAGGAACTGCCCTCCTGTTTGTTTACCTCTGCTCCACGCAGAAACATACCCTCAGCGAAGGCTCTGATGCCAGAACGTGCAACATCAGTTTTAATTAGCAAAGCCTCGTGCATCAGCGACCAGGCTCTTATTACAAGATTAAAACAAACACAGGAAAACAGAAATAGAAATCCATGTCACCTCTTTCTCTGGGGAACATTTCTTTATTGCAGAGCCAACCCCCTTCTACCAAAGAAATCACATTTTTAAAAAGTGTATTTAAATAGCAAGAAGATTGTGATGCCGCCCGATAGCAACCAGGACATTAAAAGTTGAGCCTGCTGAGGTTGCTGTGAGCTAGGCTGATGCCACGGCACTCACTCTAGCCCGGGCAACAAAGTGAGACTCTGTCTCAAAAAAAAAAAAAAAAAAAAAAAAAAAAAAAAAAGTTGAGCCTGATGCTTTGACCTTAAACTTGGACCGTTCTTGCTGCTTTCTCTGCAAGTTGATGAGTTAAGCACAAAACACCAGCTGAACTTTGCATTTCCTGACTGTTTTCACTTATGGCACAACTTGGTTGTCATACAATTTGAAAACATCGTTAATGAACTATTGTTTCTGCTGAAGTGTGTGGCGCAGACCCGTGCCTCGGATTTGGTCTCTTCCTAATTTGCTGCCTGTTTCTTTTTGCTTTGCTAAGTACAGGGTTTGGTGAAACCCATTATCCTGAAAGGTACAGAGAGAGCAGCTCCTGAAATCATTTGATAGTGTAAAACCGTCTTTAGTCACTTTATAGCAAAGTGAAGTTGACATTTGAAACCTTACATACCTAGTTTTGCTTGCTATGGTTATAGAAAAACAATATACATGAAGTGAGATCCCCAGATAAAACCTGTTACTTAGGAGACCAGGGTCTCTCCCTCACAACAATTAAATTAATTTCCAACTTCTCTTTTGACCCTGTTTATAGGGCTTTTTTGGAGGTGTAGTTCAATCAGGAGACTTTTGTCTTTATTTTCTTGTTAAGGGTAAACTGTTTCAAAGAAGGTTGAAATTAGACTAGCATTTTCCAAAGTGTCTACCTTTCAGTCTCACGGAAGAAAACCTCTGGAATTTTTTTTTTTTCAACGTGCTGAAATATCATGACACCTGTCTAGACCAATTAGAGAGAGAGAGTGGTTGCGTCTCTGCAATAGAAATGATGGATGGGCCGGGGATGGTTTTAGTGACTCATTAGCCAAATGCTTCAAGGATATAAAAGTTGTTGTGGTTTTTATTTTCATTTACATCAAGAGCCTACTTAAACCTACACCATTCTCTCCATTACCTGTTTCTCGTGCGGTTGCAAGAAACTGTCTGTTCCAACCACCCTGAATTTCGTAGGCAACCTGTCTGGTCGCTGCTGCTGTTTTAGTTATCCCAATCATATTTTTAACTAGTAGGATTTCCAAGCTGGAGAAGAAGAGTGACAGGAATTTAAGTGTGTCTTAAATTCATCTCTTTACATCCATCTCCCAAGCACAGGTGGTGGACATGCTACGGGGTTTTTTTTTTTTTTTTTTTTTCACCTTTTCATTTCTTTTTTACTTCATATCAATTTATGGCATTAGGGTTTGCTTTTGTCTTTTATGACCCTCTCCAGCCTCTGTCTTCTTTTCATTCCCCCCTGTGATTAGCCTTGTGGCAGGTGCATCTTTCTTTGATACCTTGGAAAACACTAGGCCTTTATTCATATTAAGTGTACAATATCACCGATGAAATTTCAATTTGGGTGTAGAGGTTGTCCTGCTTATAATATGAATCATAAACACCAGCAGTGCCATTTTAAGAAGCTGATCATTATTATTGTTGTTATTTTTATTATTATTATTTTTGGTTGGGAAGGAAAGAAAAGAAAACCTCTGAGTCTGTTAGAGTCCCCTGCTTACTTCCGAACAAAGGGCTGGGCAATCTCGATCCTTCTGAATACTGTATGAAATTCCAGGCAACATACAGAGCAGAGTTGGAACGAGAATGTGCAGCAGGAGATGGATTACACTTCTCGCACTATTTACGCATCAGCGGCCTTGTTTGTGCACACACACAGACGGCACACGGGGGTTGGGAGGCCTGGCTGGCTCTTGCTACAGATTTATAGTTTCCATCACTGCTTTCTATCCTCTGGGATCAACTTTGTCACGGGCACACTGGCGGGGGTTTATTACAGAGTGTGATGGCAGGTGTGGGCTGTGCGTGCATTGTGGATTCATTGTCCTCCCGTATCAGGATTTATACAGCCACACACCCCTTCTTTCCAAGGGCCCTGCTTGGTGCGCGGATGTTCATATATCTGTGGGGCCAGGTCCTGCATGGTGTCCCTTGAGTCCGTGGTGGGATTCTTGCACATCTCAGCGAGGGTTGGGAATGCATTCAGAAAGGTCTGGTTCTAAATGCTTACTGCTTTGAGTTCTGAATTTTAGCTTATTTAAGGGACATGAATGCAATTGAAAGAAACACGGGAAAGTTACCATGCAACAAGAAATTCAGAGGCATGCTGGTATGATTCAGAACAATTAGAATACACACAAGTGCTCTCCAAAGCTATAAATTTAGTCAAATCGAGTATTAATTTATTATGTACCTTGGGTAAGGCAGGCCTAGAGCATAGTAGTAAAAGGAGCATGGAAAAATTTGGAATTGGGAAAATTTAACTTCTCAGGAATTAAATAGTCCAACGCCCTCCTTTCCCTCTGCATCCCTGTTTCTGGAAAAGAAATCTCGTTTAGGATCAAATAGAAGCTCATTTGGGTCACAGCCCTTTTCAACAGACTGAAATAGGGATGCATGATGCATGGATGATTTTTCTCTAAATAGAAACATTTAAATTCTAGGAATAATCTAATTTTTTAAAGCTATTTAAGAGAAGAATTTTTTAAAAATTGAGGAGAAAATTGGAGTACCAGTTATTTTAAAAAGATAGTAAGACATGCCAATGGTATGTCTGATGATGGGAAAGTTTATAGATTACTTTCCTTATCCCCAGGTATGTGATGGAAGGAGTGAATGGGTGGGTAGTAGACATTTTAGGGAGTTACTAAGCAGGATGATTAAATAGATATTTCCCATTTCTGAGCACTCTGGTAAACCCTGGACACCAAGATGAACAAGATCAATCCTTGGCCTCAAGGAACCCATAATCCTGGTGATATTTTGCACTAACACATTCACTTCACCTGCCTCTCCATGCCATCTCATGCTGTTTCCCATGAACAGCTGTTTTCTTAAAACATGTCAAGTCTTTCCCAGATGTGATCATTATTATGCACAGATACAGGAGAAAGACACCCACTGCAGGTGGACTCAAGATTCTTCATTCAAAAGAGCTTAAGTCACAAGAATCACAAGTCAGGCTTCTCTTACAAAGCTGATTGGTAAGTTTTTGAGTTGTTCTTATCTCTGTGCCTCAAACTTTGCAGCTCAAAAAAGTCAGGAGCTTATGATAGTCTCCTCCACTCTAGCAACAGTGTTTGCCTTTGCGGAAATGCAAATCTGATCCTATCTGGCCTGGTTGATATCATTCCTATGCTTAGCAAATGGGACTCTTCTTGATACACAGCCCCTTGTCTCCTTTTCCCTCTGCCGGTCCCCAAATTCTAGCAATCACAGACAGTTCAGAGCACCCAGATTCACTTTGCTCTTGCCTACATCTGTGGCTTTGCATATGTCTTGTCCCCTACCTGTTAGTGAAATTTCATTTGCTTAAGTATTCTTCCAACTTGGAAAAATCTACCATTTCCTTTCAAACTCTGCATACGCATCTACTTTATAATCATAACAGTATATTATTGTTGTCTTCAGGTCAGCCTTCTCTACAATATTATGATGAGTTGTTGTTTTTTTTATGTGGCCAATAGTATTATTGCTCCATCAGAAGTGTGTAAGTATTGCTTTATCCCTTTAGTCCCTACACTAAGCCTGAAGCTTGGCACAAAATAGGTGCTAAATAAAAATTCACTGGGCTGACCATTGAGGGAGATTATACAAGTTAGATGAAACAACTAGGACACAAAACAAAATGATAGTATCATGCAAAGTGTAGAGTCCCAGATACAAGTCACACATGGTTTAAGGAGTGCAAAGTCTGTGAAGGATGGAGACGGGTGAGTCTTCAAGGAAGATGGAAAGCCTGAGTTAGACATTAAACGGTAGCAAGAGTGTTGGACAGGTGGAAAGAGGGATATGACATACTAGAGAAAAACAGCATGGGCAGCAAAGAGCAGTGTCCCATTCCTTGGTGATCGTATAGGCCAAGTCTCCTAGGTGGATCTCATTTCGTGTCACTTGATTCTTCTTAGTGAAGGCCATTGGTCAAATGAATGTCCAAATGTAATTTAATTGTCATACCTTTATGAGCCTTTTCTTATCAATAGATTTGCAAAGAAACATCTACATACCAGTATACATTGGAAAATATAGGTATAAATTTCCTGTGAAAATTTGCATTTAGAGGTGAACATCTTCTATTGGGGGACACAAATGGATGTAGGGAAACCAGAGCAATGGTTTTTCCTTTTCCGGCCTTGCTTTAGTTGATTTGCTTTCTTCAACTGCTTCTATTGTCGATATGGAAGATACATAGATGTCCCCGCCAAACACAAAGTAAAAAACAACACATTTTTCATAAAACATGACAAATATATTAGTCTTATGCTAATGTCTGTTAAGAATTTTATTTTACAGAGGACATGGGGCTGTTTCTGGGACCAGTAGCGTCAGCATCACTTGGTAGCTTATTATAATATAGAATCCTAGGCCCCAACCTGGACCGGCAGAATCAGAATTCGATTGAACAAGCTCCCAAGTGACACAAATGCCACTGGTCTGCAGGCTTGACCCTCTTTTCAACCAGGGATCCTTATCTGAAGCACAAAAACACAGAAAATGATTTGAGAGCCTGTTTTTGCAACCTCTGCAAATTGGTACCTGAGTATTACATTCTAGATGCAGAGGCAGGCAGTTAATTCATTACATACACAGTGGATGCCTTGGAGGATCAGGGCTTAATTCTTTCATAGAACCCCAATTGAGAAAGACATCCCAAATCTTGAACTTGAAGAGACTCCATGTTGCCTTTATTATGTTTAAACTTCATTAGGTATGAACACTTTGAGTTAGGCAGGTGTGAGCTGCGATCTCACTGTGAGATCTTTGCCTTCCCATTGACAAAGTGTTTTTTTTTTTTTATTACTATTATTCTGCATTATCGGAAAACACAACCAGCCTCGTACAAACAACAGCACCCTAAACATTTAGCAGCCTTCGAATGCATGATTTAGAAACTCCAGTGGTGCAGAGCTAGCTGTGGCTGAGTTAAATAAATACAAGTATGGCCTATTTTTTCATAGCTCCACATATAGATAGATATGGTATTTAAATGACTTGAGAATTCAAAGACATTTATTTTTCTTGCACACCTAAAATAAAAATCACCTTTATTTCCCCCCGGAGAGTGTAGAACAGCCACTAGAAATGTGGGAATAAGAAAGACGAAATTTACCCATGATCTGGGCCCGTGAAAATGGGGCCATCATCAACACTCTTTGGCAACTGTGGTCATTAGCATTCATTACTATAGTCACATCTGTCCTGCACCAGGAAGTGCGTGTGAAATTGGAAGAGGGGGAAAAGGAGATGTCTTTGAGCACAAAGCAGCATTTGGCCTCACTACCCAGAGCAAGAAATCAGAGAAAGCTGAGGCACGTGAACAGCCAGGGACTTGTGGCGGTGACCTCCTACGAAATTGGATCAGGCTTTTCCCTGGCAGTTGTATTAAGTGCACACATTTGATGAAATGTGCTTATGAAGTCGGCGTATTTGCCTGCTTTCTTTCTTTCTTCCCCCACCTCCCCCCCTCCTTTTTTTTTTTCTGGGGGATAGATTCTTTATTATCTGCTGAATTCATTTCACTCTGTCAATATTCTATAGAAAAATGATGGACAATTCTATAATTTTGACTTTGATATTAATTCATAATTTTGATGGTTCCACCTTAGGGCTGCGTTCTCTCTCTCAGCCTTTCTTTCTTCTCCTCCCTCCTTCCCCGACTCTGGGTCTCAGGTTGTTCC
Source organism: Lemur catta (assembly GCF_020740605.2). Lineage (NCBI taxonomy): Eukaryota > Metazoa > Chordata > Mammalia > Primates > Lemuridae > Lemur > Lemur catta. The sequence goes on along the minus strand of NC_059147.1, from coordinate 21,127,158 downwards.
AAACAGCAGCTGAGCTTATGACAGCTGTGTCTGTCCTTATTGCCTTAGCGCACGCAGGTCTTTTTTCATATTAAACTCACGATAACGGCAGTGAAATTCAGATTTATAGCTGGAAATCAGCCTATTTGTAATAGAAACATAAACACTGGAGCATTGGAAACAGCAAAAGAATTTTTTTTTCTTCCTGCTTTGTATTTTTCCTGTCTTGGAACTTCATGACTTGAGTCTCAAACAAGTGCTATTTTAAAATTTTCTGGCACCATGTAATATAATTGATAATAGTGTTTAAGCAGCATCTAATATCATCCAGCATAGTGCAAAGTGAGCCATCCTAGGATATGAGCTTAAAAAATTGCATTAACACTTAGACAAAATGAAATTTTTATACTTGATTTGCTCATGGTTGGACGGTTGCAACTAAACACAATTTGAGCTGTCACTTTGCAAAGGGGAAAAAAATATGCAACTTTGGAATGTTTCAAATGAGCCCAATATTAGATTCTATAACTCAGAGTGACACAGGAAATACTATTTGCAACATGATTGGTTCATTAATATTTGGTAATTGTAGTACATCATTTTAAGGGGGAAATAAAATGCAAACAAATGTTCCCGGCTTCCAGTCAGTCATGGTTGCTCAACTGCCACCACTAGGAAAGGTTTGGAAGCTAAAGGATACATGGATTGGGGACATTATATTTCCCCTCCCCATTTTCATTTTGGAAGAATAATTTTCGCCATAAACCAACATGTCAGACAAAGCATCTACATTTAAAAAAATATTATTTCATGATTTTCCACATGCACATTTGATGTAAACCCTGGAGGTGTATTCCCTGAGTACCTATTACCTCCATTTTAGGGAAATTACATTAAATTATTAGTGACAAATTTACTTGTCTGCCAATGTATTTTTCTGGAATTTTACTACAACATCAATACTTGGCTGTTTTATATGGGCCCTCATTTACCTGTCTTTGAAGGCAGCCACCCCTTGGGGAGCTCTGTCTGTCACTAACAGAAGCTGGAAAGAGTCTTTAAGTTTAACATTCACAGTTTTGAATTAGATGGGAAAAATATGTTACACTTTAAAAATGTAATGTGCCCTTCTGAATTTTACAATTAGGCAACTTGTTTTGTAATCTGTTGTCTGACTTTTGGACAGGGATTAAAAAAAAACACATAGATCCACCACCAAGTACTAGAGTAGAAACAATGGACATTATCTTTAAGTGTAAAATATGTCTGCCAGGTGCCCCTGGGGGCGGTGCAAGGAGGCAGGGGATAGATGTTCACATTTCTCGTGTTTATTTTAGGTGAATTAGAAGAGCGGGTTTACTGTGATGTGAACGAGCCTGAGGCTACAAGGTCCCTCACTTGCATGGGGTCCTTAGAGCTTCTGGGAGTTGTGGCGGGCTCCAGGTGGGGAGGGGATGCCCCGGTGTCACCAGGAAGCATCCAGAAATCTCAGACGACAGGGATCGGAGTGTCCAAGGCCCCAGCTCTTTGTTGTGGTTTATTTCTCATTTTAAGTAAATATTAACGTTGGGACCTAATTCCATATCCTTTTCTTATAGACAGCTCTCCAAATTCTATCAGCTCCAGACCTCACGAAACATGGATCTGTTGCTAAATTAGGATGCTATTTTTTATATGCATCCTGGTTCATAAACAGAGTTCCAGTAAGCAGAAGAAGCCTGTTTGAGTCATAGAACAAAAAGTTCTATGACTCAAACTCTGTAGAGCACTGTTGAGGGAAGTGATGAGATGAGTGAACAGGAAGTATCTGAAGGGCTTGAGACAGAAACGGAGGGAAAATGAAGAACAATAGCAAGAACTTAAGTCCCAGGGACAGGATGTGTTCATTTCTCCAGTCTCCCATTGATGTAGAATTCTTCTGTGTTAGAATTTACTGAAGAAATGCTTGGCTCTGATGACATTTTAAATCCTCCTGTCCTGTGCTGCGTCTGGTCTCTGCTTTATGTACCTATTTTTTCCTCTCAGATGCCTAAGTTGTTCCGTGGAAGATTTCAGGTCATTTTTAATTGAAGATCCGGGGTCTTTAAGCTGATCAAACCTTTCTCCTTCTTGGCCTTACCAAGAATATGCTAATAATCTGTTATCATAGATATTTAACCTGGAGTGGAGAATTGCGCAGACATATTTTTGTTGTTTTCTAAATTCTTAGGAGCTATTTTCCCGAGACATGTTCAAACTTTGGATATTGCCTATTCTTCCCCATGCTGTACTAGGCAGGAGCCTCCATTTTTCCTTCCCTCCCCAAATAAACACAACCATTTAGATCAAATTAACTAGAATATCTGTTTCAACTGACCTAAATCCATCCTCGGCTATGGCTTGGGAGATTTGACCTTAATTAAACCTCTATTTTGCCAGAGAATGAGACTGCTGGAGGGGAAGACCATATGAATTTCTACTTTCATTTCAGGTGGAACATTTGTAGCACCTGGGGACAGATTGTTAATGAAATATTTGTTTTATCCAGCCGTGCTTTGTCGAGACCTAGAAATTTGGCAGTTTGGCAAGTCTAAATGGGGAAGAATAGTAGGTAACGCTGCAGAAGAGAGACAGTTAGGAGCCTGTGCTCCTGCAGGAGATATAAGGGATAATGAGTCGGGACAAAATGGAGGGAGAGCTATAGACCTTATAAAAGTAGGATTTCCTTTCTGACTCCTTCCTCAATGTCACTTCCTCCCTTAATAATGGTCCCTGGTGCTAGGCAGCTAAAATCCAGTATTATGTTTAGTAATCACAGGCACCCTGTAAGATGGATTCTATGACCCCCATTTTTCCCAGGACGAGACCAAGGTGCAGGGAGGTGTAACGATTTGCTTAAAATCACCCGAGGGTCTGGGTTACATTCCCACCCAGGTGTGCCTCCCTCAAAGGCCTGATCCATTTCTTCTCTGCTCAACCATCTCCCACGCATCTACTAATTCTGAATGTTGAGCTGTTTTCAAATGTTTGCTCTTCATTTTTGGCCAATGTTGTAATATCTGGAATGGTACTTTATATAGTCTTTGAAGAGATTATCAAAAGTTGAATAAAGAGCAATTAATAAATGAAGAGGCAGCTCAACTACCTTTGATCTCTAAGGTATTGCCTTCACGAAGGGGGGAAGAATCAGTGCTGAACTTGGGAAGGAAAAGGTAACCTGGCAGAAAATTGAACAAAGTTGTAGCCGCCATCTTACATTGCATCAGCTCTAATGGGAAAGCACTATGGGCTCATAGTCATTCAGTCCTAGCTGTTGAGACATTGTTGCTATCTCCTGTACCTCCACCCCTGACAGCTCCTGAAGCTTCAGGATTACTTTACAACAAAGAGTGGAGTTGATGAGTGATAGCCACCCAGTGGAAATGTTGTCAAAGCCTTTGGATTTTGTTTTCATTTATTGCCCTAAGAGCAATACTTATGTTTCTTTGACACTTGAAGTCAGTGCTTCCCTTTATAAATCTCAACCTGAGAAACAGATGTGTGCTATTACACTTGTGATTTTGTTCTTTTGTTCTTAAATTGCTACCAAAACAGAACATTCTTTTTAGGCTATCACCAGTATCCTGGATGCCCACCCATCAAATGGAATTGTAGCTCTGGAAATTTAAAGGTAGCTTGTGGGTAAAATTAATCAACTGGATAATGACTAAATATTTATTGAAGCCTACTAGGAGCTGGTATGGTGGTGTGTGCCTGCAGTACCAGCTACCTGGGAGGATCCCTTGAGCCCAGGAGTTCAAGTCTAGCCTGGGCAACATAGTAAGACCCTGTCTCTCAAAACAAAACAAAAAAAAAAACCTACTAAGGTGCTAGGAATTTTGGAGGTACAGAAGAAATATAAGCCATGCTCCTACATTTAGAAAAACAACTGACAGTAGGATTAATAGAGCATCACATAAGGAAAATTTTAGGTGTAGAATAGAGACTTCCATGGGAGCCAGTCATAGTTTTGTGGGTAAGGATGGGATAGGGTTAGTAGGCAGGAGATGCAGCATTGCTGGTGGGAGTCACAGGTGAGGCCATAGGTGGGAAATATCCTGCAGTCTGCGCCTGAACCTGGGTATCAGGAAGAGGTGGAAATAAATCTGGATAGGGAAGCTGAGGACTACAAACATTGTAGGGTATTCACTGTGAGGCATTGAAAGAACGTTGACTCTGAGTTTAAGAAAGGTAAGGCTATTGATAGAAATGCCAGTAGCTTTACAGAACTGTATTCTTATTTTTTAAAAGTAGTTTCTCCCTGTAGTTCTCATTTTTAAAAATTGTTGTGTAGCTTTGGCAGAATTTTGATGTTGTCCTTGTCTTGCATCTTCTCATAAGGTAGCTTTTATATTTAATTTTCCTTATCTTGCTATCTTAAGCACCTATTGATGTGGGAGCTGGTCAAAGTTTTCATAGATAGAGTAGGTCCTTCCTGATTTAAAATACACTCTTTTTTTTTTTTTTTTGCCCCATAAGCAAGCATTCTCAAAATAATCCATGGTAGTCAGGTGTGACACGCTGTGGTTCCATCACTACTAATGCCCCCTGGAACAGAGTAGGCCACTATTCTAATTCAGAAAATGTGATTTTCGAAACTACTGAGGAAGAACAGCAGAAAATGGGCATCCAGGATTGAATCCATTGGCACCAAAGATCAAATCTGTCCAGCTGGCCTCTTTGGGGCCAATCTTAGTTTGGGGGCCCTGCTTTACCTTCAGAAGTGTAGCAGAGCTTGTTTTGTCTTTTTACAATTTCAAAACCATCTCCATCAAGAGGAGTCTTTTTCAGGTGTAAAATAAGGGAGTTGGAGTTGTAGTCATCTGCCTATGATTAGAAATCCACATGGGACTCTTGACAAAGTGCTTCTTAGTTCTTTAATCTTTCTGTAAGAGGTTAGGAAGAAAACTAATTTTGAATATTGACTTTGTGATTATGAGCTGTGGCACCTTGGGTAAGTGACTGAAGCATTCTGATCCTTAGTGTCCTCATCTGTAAATGAATGGATCCTTATAGGCGTAAGAAGAAAAATTACACGAAACATGCAAATCACCTGGCTGAGTGCTTGTCTCATAGCAAAAGATCTCATATATATGCTCTAGCTTTGTATGTGCAACTAGATGAAATTTTCTAATCCCAGGATGTGTTGGAATTTAATGTGGTGGAGAATCACCAGCAGGTGTTCAAAAGCACCAGTGTACAGTGCTGGCCGTCTTGCCTCTACGAGCCCAAGATTCTCAGCTAACTCAGACAAGAGGAACTGCCCTAACTATGGAATGTGAAAATGATCATTATTGACTGAACCATAGATGTCGGACCACACTGCTAAGTGTCCAGTTGTAACAAATTCATTTGCCAGGCAAAAGGAGGCCCTGTGGGTTGCACGGATTTTCCGTTATGAGTGATCTGACAGTACTAGGACATTAATGACTTAGAAAGAAGTAGCTTTGTTGCCTTGTAGGCCAGTGTGCAGAGCCAGGGGAAGTTCATGGGCAGCCACTGCCCTGGGAGTCAAAGAGAGATGACAAGGACATTATTTAAGACACCCAAGTGAGCCTATCTGAGTGGAAGGCATAGCATCTGGGTAGCTGAAGGGAGATGCTGTCATTCTCCTGCCCAGAAAATGTGTCAATTCTAAAGATTCGAATGAGATTTTTTTTTGCAGGTTAACATTTTTAGAATCCTCCCTCTACGGTCTACTCTTTGATAACATGATTTCCTATCAAGGATGTTTTTTCAGCGATTTTCTTCTGCACACACAGTCCCAACAAAGACAATGCATTTGACTAATAATAGCTCAAATGACTGCATTTATTTTTGCTAGAAATTTTAATGAACAGACAATTTTTTTCAAACATGTATATCTCCTATAGAAATAGCTGTTAAGTACATTGTAGAGATTTACCTTCCGGTTTAAAAAAAAAAAAAAAAAGAAGCACTGAAGGAGATGGTCAGTGTTCTTAATACTGTTTTTTCATAGGTTTTTCTTATGTTGTATAAGTTGTCAGGACTATCTATTTAGAATACAGATAATTATATTGTGTGTTCATCTATACCTGGGTGACCCCCGATGCGTATTTCGGCAACTTCTCTGAGAAGAAGTCACATCTTGTGTTGGTCTTAAATATTCGGTGCCTTTGATTTGCCCTTTTGGGTTTCCCTCATCTCATTGTCAGGGTTTGATCAGGAGTCAGCCCCCGCGTGGTTGGCAGCTAGATCCCCGAGCTATAAGCCTCGCATCGTATAAATCACAGCTGATGACAGAGCCCCTTTTCTTCCCATCGCAGGGGTTAGTTACTTCCATTTCAGAATGATGGAGAAATACAGGTTTGGTTTGGAGCCGAAACAACTTTGTGCCTTTCCTGTTTACAAACTCCTCTGCACCTAATCTCTCATTTCAGCCCGAGACGGAGGGTGTATCGTTAATACGGTTGATGCAGAGAATGGCCGAGCGCTTGGCTTCTTTTAAATAGATCATGCTCAGTGCACACAGACCCTGAGCATCCGTTAGAGGGAAGTGACAGCAGACTTGACCTTTCTCTCTGAATCGCGTGTGGAAAAAGGGAATTAGCTTGCTACGATGGCACTTGAACTTGCTTTAACTTATCACTTTCCTCTTTGGAAGGAGGCATGCACGTTAGCACTGGGAAATCACCTTCAGGCCTCGTGTTGTTTAAAATGAAACTGAACTTCCTCATCATATTAAATCGGATGTGTCTTTCAAAAGAATTTACTAAGGTGATCATAAATAACACCTGAGATTTCTTTTTTTGTTTCTTTTTTTTAAACACACACGCCAATATTTACATTGAGTGTTGACATGCATTGTGTGTGTGTGTGTGTGTGTGTGTGTTTTGCAATGACTACTGAGCGTCCCCAGGAGAACACAGGAACAATAGGTCCACTAGTGAGGTGTGAGTTATAAAAGCTTTTAATATTGGCTTCCATGTAATTGGAAACCAAGTAAACAGCTATGGAAAATACAAAAGGACACCTAGCAGGGTTTTTTTCCCCCCATAGTTGCCAATTACTGCTATTAGAAGATCTGCATAGATCTGTAACAACTGTGATTGACACAGACCTCAGCCAATCATAGTGTTTTCTTGTCAGCTGTCATTAACCTGTGATCAATTACCATGATTTTAGACTAACTTGAATGGAAAGGAAAAGCACCCAAAAGCTCATCAGGTAAATATGCCATATAAAGAAATAGATCTTCTGTGACCTCTCTGACATTTTCAAACTGTTTAAAAGCTGAAGTTAATTCTTTGTGATGGCCTTTCATCTTTAGTTGACAATAGAGAGCCCCTAGTGGTGACAGCCCTTGTCAAGTGGGACCATCTTATCAAAAACAATACCCTCCAGATCTTTCAATCCAAATATTCTAATCTAAAATAATTGCATTTAAAATTTCATGTCGCTTTTATGTCTCCCCTGAACCATCCTGGTATGAAACCACACAAATCTCTTCCTTCAGCGGACTTCAAGCTTCAGATTTTCAATATTACTAGTTTAAAAATGCATCATAGAGGTAACACACGAGCATGGAAATTATAAAACTGTAGCTGGAGTGAACGGCTACAATTTGTTCTGCTATGTCTTTTATTTGTATCTACATGCTTAGAAGGTGTTTCTGCAAGTGTCAGTCCCTGTTCTGTCTCTGTATCACTGTACTTCTTGTGCTCAACCCGAGCCGCATAAAATTATGTCTCTGCAAATACAGCCGAGATCCTAGATTTGGTTCTGAGCTGATGTGAAGCAGCCATTGAATATTTAGAATGTTAACACTGTGTCTGAGCCGTATCTTCTGAACTCTTTTCAATGCATTATTTGGAGGGACCCTGTAATTGACATGTAATTGTAAACAGAGATTGATTTTATTGTACATCTGGCCTGTATCCCATCATTTATAGAAGGACTTTGGTGGTTTATATATTAGAAGACAACTTCCCAGCACCCATTACCAGCCCTTTTGAGAAAAATAACAATGTTGCAAAGGACTAGTTGATGCTTTGTTTTCAGAAATGTTTCCACTTTTTGGTCAGGGTTCTGCCATAGACATGTGCTTGTCCTATTTCTCCTCATGAGATCGGGAATCCCTTCTCTTGGTCACTGACCAAGCCCTGTCACCTGCACCAGCCCTGGCCATTCTAGCCCTGGGCTCTTCTCAGCAGTTGTCTTGGGACATGTACATTCCATTTACTTATTTCCCTCCACCCATTCCTGCCCTGGGCCCCTCATTGTAGCAAGCTTTTTACATTTTTTTTTTTTTTCATAGCTTTGCTACCTTGATCAAATTGTTTGGTGGAGTTTGTTCAAAGAGAAGATCCCATTTCAGACTGGAAAGAAAAAGTTACCCTACTCAGGCCAGTCTTCATTGTACAAACTCAGCAGACACACTTCCTATTCATAAAGGTGAGGCTAGGCTACCAAGTCTTTCTCCTTTGGATCAGTCAAAGCTTCCAGATTCCAACAAAAAGAGCTGAGAAATAAGATCCTTTAAGATCTTCCCTGATTTCAGCTCTGAGGGAAAAAGCAATAAAAGTGGAGACATGTATTCCCCTTCAATGTTAGCTTTGCTCTTAGATATATAGTACCTGTAGGATCTTCTCATTTTTCCTTTTAAGCTTTTACTGTAGGGAAAAAAAAAAAAAAAGGAAAAAGAAGACCCAATAGTGTTGGTTTACATCTTTCAAAAAATCAACATGAAAAAGAAATGGTATGTTCAAAACAAGAAGATCTATTTCAGAACTGGAAGTCTGTCCACTCCTGGGAAAATTTTGGTCGGAATCTGAATTGTTTGCACGTCAACTGCAAACCCTTGAATTTTATTTTTAAATGGCAGGATGACCAATGAGAGATGTTCCTGACCAGACTGAGGCTCTATTACCAACTTTATTTTTACCTTCACATGTGAAAATGTTGCCAGAGAGCCTCCCTCTGTTCACACCTATTCTTTGTCCTTTTCTTTGTCGGGAAGAATGCTTCTTCTTTTCTTTCCAGACGTAGATACCACTCAGGACATGACACAGACTTGAACGTTTTCGCTCTTCATTTGCAGTAATGGAAGATGGTAACAGAAAGCCCAGATTCATTGTATCGCTTGATCTTTGGATCTAAAGAAAAGTTCTAATAGAAAACAGCAGTGTGCCAAGGGTGTCAAAGAGGTTAGAGTTTAGATGCCAGAGGCTGATTTTATTAGGACATTAGTAGTGCTGGGACCGCACCCTCCCCCTGCCTCAGTGACAAGAGCTCAGTCCTCTACTGTTTCTGCAAGATTAACGGACATGGGTTTATTTACATAACACTGTTCAGGAGATACCCGGATGCGGGCCCCAATCCTGAACACCATGCCCAGTTAAATGGGGCACAGAATCTGCATAGCATGGCTCCTACAGAAACCTTTCAAAGTAGCTATGACTCCCCATTTGGGAATCCCATAAGGACCTCATATGGCCCTCTAAGGTCATGTTTAGGGAAGACCAAAATCTCACCTTGCCTGTACCTGGACAATTTCTGCCAATTTTACTCTCCTGTAAAGGAAGTCACCTTTGTTCTAAAGGAGCAAATCACAACCTTTCTGCTTCTAGAAACTCCACCTGCTTTTCTAGGAAGCGTACTGTGCATCATGAATCTCAGACTTCTGCCTTACCTGCAAAGAACAAAAGCAAAAACTAAAAACATGTTTGATTTTATTTGTGTAAATGAACATAGATAAGGAGTCAGCATTTCTTTCTTTCTTATTATTTTACCCCAATGTTTATCTCTCTTTTGAACCTTAAGGAAAAACCCTGAGCGATCCGAGTTTGGGGAAAGGCATTCTTCATGTTCCACGGGAACCTCAACTTCTTCTAAAGATGCAGCTACTGCAGATTCTGGCAAAATTGTCTTGTCTCACAGACAGTTATGAAAGTCTGGATTTGGTTTTCTGTGTCACAGAATACCGATGTTTAATCTTCTGAAATCTAGAATCTCTTCTGTTTCCCCAATTCTAAGAGAATTACATCCTCCACTTTGATGTGTTATTAGTCTTTTATCTTGGAGACTCTCCTACTCTCTTACAATTTTCTTCTCTCTAAACAATAGAATGGTGGAAGTTTCATTGGGAATATGCCCTCATCCTCTCTTTTCGTTTTCTTTTCTTTTCTCTTTTTTTTTTTACATTTCATCGAATTTTGCTGCTTTTTTTTTTTTTTTTTGCCAGTGTCATTCTTTGTATGTTCTCTTTTGGAATGCTCCTCATTCCTTCCTCCCTACCTCCTTCTCTCCATTTCCCTGCCTCCCTCTCTCCCTGCCTCCCTCCCTCCCTTCCTTCTCTTTCCCATATTTCCTTTACAGGCTTTAGAAAATTATTCCAAACTGAATTCATTATTTTTCAGTGCTATCAAAAGCAAATTGTTACACCATGTTTCAAGTGTGTGTTTCGCTACTTTCACAAAACAGCTAATTTCATTTCACATTTGCAAATGTCAGAATCCTTTACTGAATTACCTTGTAGTTCAAAAAATCCCTGGTCACCAAGCAGTCCTTATTTACTGACCAATAACAGGATGCCCCTCACACCCTCTCAAATTCCTTTTTTCGAAGAAATACATCTCCTTTTGTTTTTAAACAGCTTTATTGCAATATCATTGACATACCATACCTTTCACTCATTTTAAGTGTTTTGGGGAAACAGAAGCTTCCTTCTCATTCAACTGTACACGTTTTATTATTTGAGACTGGAAAAGCTACAAAACATGATCAAATAGAAATCTTAAAACATTCTGGGAACCCCATTCTGTTTTAATGAATAATTTTCCTATTACAGCAGTGTGTTTGCACCTCTGGAGTTAAGGTCACGGCAGCGTTTGCATTATAAACCCTTTTTCCAAGGGTTTATAAATGCAGCTGCTTTTGTCTGCTCAGGACTGAAGCTTGCCTCATGAGGTTTCAGTGCAATAGAGCAGCTTTTTGGGGTTGAGTTTTCTTTAACTAAATTAAAATTTTAAAACACCACATTGCCCTTTAAAAAAAAATCATTGCAAGTATCAAAAAGCTTAGGTAGGAATTTCTCCCCAAATAACTTTTTATTTATGTATGTGTAGTTTTTAATTGCTTTTAGTTTCCCAAAATTCTCCACCATGCTCAGTTGGTGTAATCACCAAATATTTACAAACCTAAATCCATCTTGGTTTATAAACTAGAAAAACACGTATAATTGCTGTCTTTCAGCATTATTAACAGAATTATTTTATAGTGTATAATATAGCCCAAAGATGGCTTGAACAGATAACCTGTTACAACAGAAGTTTTATATGTGTGTGTGTGTGTGTGTGTGTGTGTGTGTGTGTGTGTGTGTATTCATTCTGTAGGAGATTTAAAATATTTAGAAAGAAAACCACTTATATTTTTTGAATCATAGTTTACCCTCTTTAAAGTAATAAAATTGGGTGGTGGAGGATACAGAAACAATCCCTAAATTATTAAAATGGCTTTAAATGTTAAGCCCCCCAAAATGATCATTAAACAAAATACTACGTTAGAATGTCAGTTTAAATGAAGTATAAATTGAGAATCCTGACTTTGTTTGCACACAATTGCTGGAAACTTCTAATCAGACCTTCACTGGGTAATTTGAGGAGGTGTTTTCTTTTCAATCACAGAATAGTAAGTGACTACTTCAATATCACCTTAGGTTTCAGAAGTTGCGTTTCATCTGGTTCCAGTTTATTTCATTTCCAAAAAGTTATTCAATATTTTTCATGTAGGTGTATATTTCATATGGAAAAGATGAATAAAAACAAAGGGAAATGATTATTAATGAATATTGTGTTCTACCATGTATGATTTGATGGGAAACAGCTCTTTGTCCCCCAAAACATCTACAACGCTCAAGACAAAAGGATTTTTTTATTCAGGTCTGTTTCAGGGGAGACTCAGAAGTCAACGAGCCTCTTCTCGCCCACATCTGTCATGCCCATCCTGACACAGTCCCCGCGCCTCGAAAAAGATTTGTTGAATGACGAAATGACTATTCTGTCCATCCAAGAAGAACCGGGGGTGCTTACGGATAACAATCAAAAACTCGAAAACCAAAACTGTTTTTCTAACCTTCTTTCTAGTTCCTGATGTTCACAAACAAAACAATACCAGCAAACAGATTTAATCTGGATTTATGACCCCTAGCACAAGGGTGACAGCTTGAGCTGATGTTTCAGCTGTTTCTGCTCATGGTGAAGTTCCAGCAGCGGCTGACAAAGGCTCCACCAGGCGCAAGGGAAAGGTCTCAGTCTTCCTGTCGTGGGAGGCTGCCGTGCTCTCCTAAGCCCTGAAATACAGTCACTTGGCTTCTCAACCAACCCCCTGGCTTTTGACAGTCCTTTGAATCGACAGTACATGTATCTAAGCCAAATTTTTTCTCACCCAATAAACAGCATCCTAAACCAGTGCTAAGAAAATAAATGGATTTGTTCCCTGCTAAGATATTGAATAATCCTTGTCTCTTTCAGTCTGATCATTTTTACTGGGAGACTGTTTATCATCCTGTTTCTTTAACAAAGTACTCATTAATTCAATTTTACTGTAAATTCAGGAACATTAGAGGAATGGGAAAAATAATTTTGTAAATTTGGTGCTAACAGGTTGATCCTTTAATTTAGTGTTTCGCTTAAACAACTGCTTATTTTTCCTGTGGGTAAACAACAACGAAAAGGTGCCTTTGTGTGCTTTTCTTCCTAGAAAAGTCAAGCCTTTTCAGAGCGAGAAACAGGGTTGGGGGGTGATGCACAGTGTTTCCATATGGTGATCCTCTCCCAAACATGCCTTTCTGTAGCCTCCATTCACACGTGTGTGAAGAAAAGAGGCACACGACACTCGGAAGGAAAACACAGTGATGCAGGTGTGAAACCATCTCTTTTTGTGAGGGATGGCGTCGGATTTTCATTGTGGAGTGAAAATAAATCCATCACGTCCGGGCCGCCACCATTTCCCATTAAAGCCTGAATCGTTACTTTTCTCCTCTAAAGTAAATGCTAGTAAATGTGGGTCCTTGGGCCCCTGAAAAATCCAGAGTGAGGGCTCCCTAAGAAAAATACAAATCCTCCTTTAGTTTCCTCTCCTGCAGTGGGGTGTGATATTTTCGGGCCTGACTGAGAAAATGAGGACCCAGGGACACTGTCCTTTGGGAACCTAAACTCCACACCATAGCATCGACACCAGCTAGGAACTGTACTGCCTGACCATTGCCCCCCCCCCCCCACCGACACGCACACCCCCCTGGCCTAATGCATATTTACAAATTATAAAAGCATATTTACACATTTCAGAATGATCAGTTAAAGTAATGACCCTGGAATTTTTACAGCCTGAACAATTTAAGAATAGTGTCTTTTCTTTCTATGCAATGGGCTAGAAAGAAATTGAGATTTGACTTTATTGGGTTCGAATTTTTGGAGGTAACTGTTCTCATCTGGCATCTTTAGAAAGTTTTCTTTAATAAGTATATGTATGCCTTCGAACAATTACCCCTCCCTCCCTCCTTCCCTCCTTTCTTTCTCCCCTTCCTCCCTCCCTTCCTTCCTTCTTTCTTTTTTTTAAATGGAGTTACCTATGATTTTCCTTTTAAGTAATTCCCCAGGGGCTGAAGGTAAAAATCCACAGTCTGAATCATTTTTGTTTTTTAAGTTTTAATTAAAAAATAAAAATGTGGGTACCTCCAGTTGTGTCTGCCGATACCCTCTGTTTAAATCAAGGCATCCTAAAGGAATTTTCTTTGTTGGCAGCTCCTTCAATTTCCCTTCTCCTCCTCTTAGGGACAGTAATGAAAGGCTTAAAATTGATCCTTTTATTTTTTGAAATGGAAGAAGTGTCAAATATTCGAATTGGTCTTGATCATTTATTTGCCACGATTGGGGAGTCAACATGGAGCGATTGATGCTCGCATATCCTGTTGGTGGTTATGATGAATAAACCAGTTGTGTGACGCAGCAATCAAATGAAGGAGGGATGATGCGGATGAGCAGGTTAAATGGATTTGCATGTGTTCTCCCTTCCACAATGGTGTGAAGTCAGAGATGCTGCAAGAGTGATTCCAAACGTCTGCTTTTCCACCAGAATGAGAGTTACAGCTTGTGTATATGGAGGCTGGAAAAGCAGAGGGGTTCGTGGCAATCTAGGGAGGAGGAAAACTTCAGGTTGTTACAAAGTTTATAAGTAATTTGAAAGTCAGTTGCAATTTATGAAATCCAGGCATCCACAAGGACTCAGGAGAAAATAGATGGAGTTAGAATCTAAGGACTAATTCTTAGAATAATTAAGAAATGCAAACAATAAAGCCAATTATATATATGTTCAATGGGCAGTTTTCATGGCCAAACTCTCCATTTTGTTCATTTTAAGTCTTTTATTTTTTTTTTGGTAAAATACCTTTTAATACTTATTAAATATGGAACCAGAAGCCAGAAAGCAAGAACTCTGCTTATGGACCAAAGCTGACAAACACATTGAATATTATATTCTTTCCAAGACAGAGCATGAATCTATTGGAGGGTAATTGCCATGTATTTAGTCATTAGTTAATATTGTATCATTTCAAAGAGAGGAAAAGCCCCGAGAAAACATTGCTCCTGAAAAAATTTTGTCGTTGCCTGCTTTGGGACATTAGCATTAGCAGCTATTGAGCTCTGGAGAAATTTTTTTCAATTTCATCAGAATGAAAAACAATGTTGTTGTTCTCCACTTTTCAATAATCTCTGAAATTGAGCAAATAAGTAATCTCACCGGTCTGTATTTGTAATCTGCTGCTTCCAAGTAGAGTGTCAGCTGAATTAAATTCAACATGCATGTTTTTAGTGCCTGCTATGTTCAAGGAGTTTTAGGCCAAGTCTGGGTTAGAATTTCCTATACACACCGTATTGCCACGTTGGGAAGTTTGGTGCATTTTGTCTTTTGGATGCATGGTCAGAATACGGGGTCAGCTTCAAGAAAGTGCACAGGAAAATGGAGGGGGAATGGGTGGGGTTTGTGGACAAAAAGATATGTCTAGATGGCGGTTCCTGGGCCATTTCTCATGTCATCTTAATGAAATACACCCTTCTGCCAATCTTTATGGGAGAGCATTCAGCATATATTTTAATCCTTCGTGGCCATTTGCAGTTGAGATGACATGTGTCAGGTTTCTCATGATGGAACTCGCTTGTGGGTGAGTAGCAGGGCTCACAGCAATACCTTGTGCTGGTGTGGAAATTGTAAACCAATCTCACTTCTTTCACATTTCTTCCGTTCCTCCCTGGATCTTCAAAAACATTTGTGTTGAGTAATTAGGGAGACCTAGTATTTTCCCCATTTGATAGAAGAAAAACATTTACATGAAAGTCACACGGAGAGAAGGTGGGACTGAGCCGCCCTCCCTCAGCGCAGGGCCCCATCTCCTGTCCTAGCCAGGGGGCCACAAACTGAGGCCCTAGGACCAAGACCAGCCTGTTTGTTTTTTTTTTTTTTTTTAATGCCCTGTGAACAATGGTTTTTATGTTTTGAATGGTTACATTTAAATGGTTTTATTGGGATCCATGTGACAGCTTTGATTTTACCTCTTGGCCGAGAAAGCCCAAAATACTTAACTGTCTGGCCTGTTAAGAGAATGTCTGCTATTCACTGCCTCACCCTCATCATCCTCATCATCCTTGCCAGCCCTCCAGTTCCACTCCCTTAGACCAGTCTTCCCCCACAGCCCACCCCAAACTCTCCTCCCGCAGTAGATTATTGGCTTTGTAAGCAGATACCCACTTTCTTCCTGATGTATTTGGCACACCGAGTATGAGACTCTAAGTATCAGGAATTTGACTAATACCATTTGACCATTTCCCTCACCCAGACAAACCCAAATATGCCAGCTATGCCTGGAATCCTGACTTAACGTGAGGCTAAGGTTAGAAGCAGGGTTGTGGTGGAATTTCAAAAGATCTAGCTGCTTTCACCTTAGTATCTGATTTCCAATATAAAGTTTGTTTCGAGCAAACCTAGGACCCCAGAGATAGAATTTTTCTCTTGCGTATTTATATTCTAATAGGAAGGGAAAATGTTTATCATGTTTAATTTCCTACTCCCTCCGTGATGAGGTTTTCCAGCGAGCTGTGTTTTACCTCTTTTGCTGCTGGGGCTGTTCTGAGATAAAGTCACCCAAGGAGACAAGTGTTGCTAGATGTGGTTTCCATTTTAAGAGTGTCTTGAAGGCGTTGGAACGACTACATCCACCACCACCGGTAGACGTTTCTTGAGATGAAACTCTCAGGACTGAATCATTCGTTTTTTAGTTACAGCAGAGCGCAAGCAATCTTCAAAGCAGAGTGTGGCCTTCTTAGGCAGTCAGAGGCAGGGTACGGCAGCGACTCCTGGCTCAGTGGTCCACAAGAGGGGTGGGTCCAACTCACCACATTAAGTGAACTGGATTTAAAAAGGAATGTAACACATATAGGTGAAAAAAAATGGATCTTCTTCTGCCTCAGTCTACCCCACCAGAGATTGAAAAAGCTGCCTAGAGATGGTGGCCAACACTGGTATCTTCTAGAGGGCATGGGATCAGGAATTCTTCCTGCACTGTTTAGCTAGGGCCAGAGAGCACCGAACAGCTCCTGATCACGGGAGATTTTAACAAGGCAACGTGCTAAGCTAAGGCATATCTGACTCGCTGACCTATGTTTCCAGGGAATTAGATTTGAAATTGCCTGGGTAGATGTTTTTGGGCAATAGCGACTTCTCTTTCTCTTTTAAAGATAGCGTTTATTTGGTGTTCCTGAATTATAAAATGTAATCCAATATAGAAAACTTGGAAAAAAGAGGAAAAAAAAAAACAGTAAAAAAACTTCATAATCCTTCTAGTCAAAGCCACCAGCAGTACTATTCCACCACATTTAGTTTTAATTTTTATTTTATGTTAATATATATAATTTTAAACAATGTCAGGATTATGCTCTATTTGGTTTCTAGTCTACTATTTATTTTAATTCATGGTATAGCATGAATTTTTTTTCCTGAGCATTTTTAATGAGCATGTTGATAGTGAAATATTCCATGCCATAATCATATAATTCGTGTATTCATTCTCCTAGGATTGACCATATAGCTCATTTTAATTTGTTCATTTGTTATAATAAATAATGTTATGATGAATTTTTTTTTTAGGAGGAATTTTTGGAGGTGGGAGTACTAGTTTCAAGGGGTGAAGCCCTTTTCAGAATCTTAGAAACCTTTTCATCCACATACATTCTTATTAGCTCTCTATGAGAGCGCATCTCACCAACTTGCAGTATTCTTGTGTTTTTAATCTTTGCCAATCTAACTGCTTAAAGAACATCTCGAGGTTTTAATTAAATTTAATTTTTTATGGTCTTATTAACTAGTTGTATTACCTTGGAGGGTTATCAATTCTTGTACTTTGCCAATTTTTTTCCGATGGTGGCATTCATCTCTTTTTCTTATTCACTTGCATATGATATGACATCATGGTATCTTAAGGCCATCGGACGGTAATATTTTTAAATTGTTTTTCCACGGAGAGTGAGGGAACCAAGGGGAAGCAGTCAAAATTAGGAATTCATACAGGCTGAGGTTTCCCATGGAAGACTTAAATAAATGCAAATGGTTCTTCCTAAGGATATGGTGTATAGAAAAAATTAAGGCAGAAAGGGCCTTGGTTCTCTTCCCTGTGCTGTAGGGATGTGACTGCCATTCATAATGGGACGGGGACTCCATGGTCACATCCGCCTCATCACCTTTCATTTCAAAGTAGAAGCTCCTAGTTGTGTTGTATTCATACAGTCTGGCCATTGGATAAGGTCGATTTCTCTCTCTATCCAATCTTTTTAGTGGCTTCTCAAACAAAACAATGTTTTAGAATAAAACATTTTACATATTATAACCTACTGCCCAGATTTTAAAATGTTACATGTTGTAATAGTTGCTTCCAGACCATTTTTTTTCTTGTTTGCTTTATTAAGAAATAAGTCATAGCGCCCAAGTCCCACGGACCTCCCTGTCTTGAAGTTGATGTGTTTTGTTCTTGACCATGTTAGACTTTTGCTACACTCAGAGGTTTATTAATAGTATTCTCCATTCTGTGTTTTGAAGTGTTAAACATCTATTTTATGTGTTAAGCATCTATTTCAGTCATTTGCTTTCTGTTCACATTATTTTTCAAGATAGCTTCAATTTTTAAAATATTAAAGTGTATATTTAAAAATGCCACATGGGTCCAGGAATATCTGATGGGACAAAGGTGGGGAAGGTGACAAAATTGAACAAAGAACAGCTGTGTGCTGCAGCATTAGAAATCAAAGGGAGTATCTATGAAATATCTGTTACATTGGGTTACCGTGGGGGGATTTTACAAAAATTTTTACAAAATTACAAAATCATAAACTTGTTTTCTGCCCTCTATGAGTTTAGTTTTTTCTGTTTTTTTTGTTTTTTTCTCATTAAACTTTGTTTTAATGGGTCTCAAAATTCTGTGACAGATTTTTGGTCAAGTTGTTTCCATTAAAAAGTACTGATTTTAAAAACTAATAACTTAAAACTGCCACACAAAAAGAAACAAAAGTGGTCCACAAAACATTTTCTTTTCCTCCTGAAGGTTTTACGATGCATTGTTATTAACAATCAGTCTTTTACTATTAAACTTAAATGGCCAATTGAACCAAATCTGCCCAGAAAGCTCAGAAGGCTAAATGAATATTATCACTAATACCTGCCGCCCCACTTTTAAACAGTGGTGGAAGAACAGCTTCAGAACTGTTTGTTTCAATATGAGTTTAGTTTTAATTGAAGAAAAAAGACAGCAAAAATAAATACACTACAAGTTAAAATAGAGTGCCAAAAAATTGTTCAATGACAGTACAAGAAAACTTTTTTAAATAGCTGAAGGGAATATATGCTTAAGCATCAAGAGATGAATTGAGTTCTCTAACTCTTAAAAGCCAGAATGGGAATATATTTCCTAATAAAGCACTAAACATTTTTCTGGAGAGAAAGGCTATCACTCATGCTATTGAGATTGTCCTCAAATATTTTTTGAACACCTACTTTGGACAGGGTGTTATGCTAGGTGTAAGGCATATAGCTTGCAGGTCTTGAGTTGGACCACGTTCCAATCCCTGAGTTCAAGGCAGTGGTGCTCTGTGATGACTCAGATTTGGGTTAAGTGACTGTTCTTCTGGAAGGGGTCACCTGGAGCTGATAGGCTAAGCCTCTGTTGACAAAGGCAAGCTAAAGAGTATGGATTTCAAAGATTCACAGTGCTATTAGAGGAGAAACCATTACATTGAGCTAAAAGATATCGCAGGCATGTGAGTTTAGGCTGAAGAGCAGTGGAACAGGGAAGAAAAACTCAGATATCTTCAGATTTCTAGCTCATGTTCCAGGTACCATCTCTTGTGAGGTTTCTCTTGATTTCTTCCTGGGATGATGCTGCTTCTTTAGAAATAGCCCACTTTAGATCTTTCTTAGTGGCTTTTAGTCTAATCTAGTCAATACAACCTTGTCCATATTTGGAGGTTGGTCTAGTTGGTGTGCGTGGTCGGCAAGGCATCCTCTACATTCTGATACAAAAAAGGTCTCGGAATTCTCTCACTGAAAGTTGGGATGGTTCCATGTACAAATAAGATGTTCAGTATATACTTATTGACTCCATTGTCCAGCAACCCCAGCTCTCCCAAATTAACCCCAAAAGTACGGAGTGGGGAAAACTGGGAGGGAAGAGCCGTCACCATCAGCAGTAGCTGCTAGGCTGACATCTGCAGCAAAATTCAAACATGAGACTGTATAAAACAGAGGAGGCCACGTATCCAGTTGACAGCAACTAGCTCAAGATCCACAAAGAATTCTGTCCTCCAAAGAGAGGCCTCATCTTTGTCTGCCCTGAAAGTAAGCCTCATTATACCGGTAGAAGTGTATTCACTGGTGGGTTGTTAAAGTTTTTTTTTTTTTTTTTAATGACATTTTAATCTGGAATTTATTATTCATTGTGTATACCATTTATATAGTTCTCAATCAGCTGCCATCATTTTTGATGATCTGTACTAATGGAGGAAGCAGTCGTGGAGAAAATCCAAGGCGATTTACAATCCAAATGCTGTTAGTGTTTGCTGGTGAAATGTAACGTCTGGTTTTCAGCCGCAGATGGGACCAGCTTCCTGAGCTGGCAAGCTGTGCAGTGGCCCCGGGCCATGCTCAGAAGGGCCCTAGTCCTGGTTTAAATTTCTGCTGTCTCTGCCTTGAAATTCTAAGCATTTTTGAACAAGGAGCCCCATGTTTTCATTTTGCTGGGCCTTGCAGATTATGTAGCTGGTCCTGGCTTTAGATTGACTTTTGTTGGATAGATTGTAACACGGTTTAGCATCTCAGGGACTTTGCATCTAAATCTTTATCTAAATTTTCAAATTCATTAACATAATATTGTTCATGATATCTTGTTCACATCGGCAATATCTGTGATTAATTTCCATTTTCACAAGTAATATTGCTTTTTTTTTATCTTTTCCATTTTTTTTCTTGGTCTGTCTTATCAGAGGTTTCCTTTTATTAATCTTTTTAAAAATTAGATATTAGAGTTTTAAATTATTTTACTGTATATTTCTTTTCAAGTTCCTTTGTTTCTGTTCTCTTATATTCATTTTCTTCTTTCTATTTTGTGTTCTTTAGATTTCCTTTCTGTAGAATTTCCTTATTTTGTGTTACCTTCCTCTGTATTTTATATTTGCTTTTCTATATACGTGTTCTTCCTCTCCTACCATTTTTTGGATCAGTTGGTACTTATTCCATGTATGTTCTGTACTACCAGTTTAGAAGTTAAATGCCCTCTTTTTTTTTTCATGTTTTTGTTAATTATAAGATAAATTAATCAAATACTAAATTTAGTCAATGTGTTTTCCTACTCCTGCATCATATAAGATCTTAAAACATTTTAACTGCACTAATCATCTACATACAGCTGTTGCTATGTTATATTTCTATCCATTTAGCCCCACAAATCATTACTTTTAAAGTCAATGTTTCTTTAGATTGACCCCCATATTTTTCACTCTCTGTGCCTTTCATTCCTTGTCACATCTTTATGTTCAACTTGTAATAATTTTCATAATGCTCAAAGTAAATCCTTTAGACTTTTCTTTAGTAATGCCCTCTTTTTTTTCTTTTCTCCCTTGTTCTTAAAAGATTTTTCTCCTACTCTTTGTTAAAGTGTCTATTTACAGCTATTTTCTCTTAACATACTGCTGATTTCATTCTGTGGGCTTCTCATTTTCATTCTTGATGATCAGCGGTCAGCTGTCAATCTGTTTCTCCTCTAAAGGTAAATTATATACTGTTGAGATTTTTTGTCTTTGCTGTTCTGAAATTTTAATGTGATGTGTTTATAGATTGCTTTACTGTTATTTGTCCTCTTTGGAATTTATTAGACTCTATGAATTTGACTTCCAGTCTTTCTTATTTCAAACATATTCTCTGCCCCATTCTCTTTCTTTCTCTCTCTCTTTTTCTCCTGGGACTCCAGTTAGATGTGTATTAGAATATCTCCCTCTAAATCACATTTCTATTAACTACTTTTTCTCATTTTATATATTTTTGTCTTTCTGTTCTGTCTTCTGGGTAAGTTCTTCAAATACACCTTCCAGTTCACTAATTCTGTCTTCATCCATTTCCAATATTCTCTTTAGCCTGTTCTTTGAGATTTTAGATTTCTGTGTCTAAGCAAATTTTTAAAAATTTTAAAATGTTCTTTTCATAGTGAGTGATTTTCTCCTATGCTTTTTATTATTTCTTATATAGCTTTAATTATTTTATATGCCTGCATATCACAGTCTTTATCAGAATCTGATTAGAATCTATCCAATTTTATTAGATGTTCTAGAGCGTCTTAATATTCTCTTCGATGGGATTTGCCCATTTCAAATCTATCCTTTGAGATAGATTTTTTTCATGCTATATTTTGGAAATTAGTATTTTGAGTTTATCTACAGTGGGGCATTTGTTGCCTGATCGAACATGGCTGTCTGGAAGGATTTTTAGTACATTAATTTCTGAAATTTGGTCTTCCTGTACAAGTACAACATTTTTTCCTACTCAAATTGCAGGTAGATATAAATTTCCTTATTGTTTTCCTAAGTAGGATGGCAAAGTTTCTTTTTAGCCTAACTTTGATCAAGATTGAGCTCTCTGAGGATCTCAAATTATGTGGGGGTTATTTTATCTCCTCAGCACACAGGATACACAATCTTACTTTCTGTCTCTACCTTGTCATTAAAACACAAATCTCCAGGATCCTAAATTTGAAATACATGCCCCTATGCCCACTACACTGTCCACACTGTCAACTCACATGATTAATTCTAGTTTTCAGCCTACATGTTCTTCCTAGTGCCAAAGATTTCCTTTCTCCTTTTGTAGGATTAATTATGGATTTAAAAAGCTTATATTTTATTCAGATTTTCTAGTTTTGTTTCAAGTGGGAGGGTATTTAGCTGGAACAGATATGATAGGCTCACTTTTGAGGGGAGAAGGGTATGCAGGAATGGCAGTAGATGAGAAGGATTGACCCAAATTGAGTCAGTGCATGGTGAGTTTTTTGGAAGTATGTTCCAAGGCCATGTCCAGGTCCCCTTGCAAAAGCTGTGCTTTGCAGCCATTTCCCACAGCCCTGCAGTTATAATTTCCCTACATCCTGAGACTAGTGCAAGGCCTGAATCATATAGCCTTTTCTATTTGGAATAATCAAATGCTACAGTTTATTTAAGACAAGGCAGTACAACAGTGACTGGGGAGCTTCACAGTGTTGTTAGTACCTGGAACTCATCCCTAAAATGCAGCATGTGGATTTTATATAGCTGCTTAAACTCTCCTGCTACGTGTCATTTGATAGCACCCCAAGAGTTGGGTCCAGATGGGAAATCTGTATATAAAAATAATTATCATTAGATTTAGTCATAATTTCCTTTGTGTTTTTTATCTGGGAAGAATGTTGTAAGTCTGTAGGAATGAGATGTATGCCCATTTGGGATTTTGTGGAAGTAAGTACATAAACTTTAGGTTTATGAAGATTAGACAACCTCATGAAAGGTGAGTGAAAGCTAATGTGAAGAGCATATTCAAGAGGGTTCCCACTTCAACACGGCACAGTCGTCGTATTCATTGTTTTGTGACCCTCTCTGGAGCTCCTTTAGGAAGGATACTCTTGCATCTGGCGTTTTGTGCCACAATTTTTCATACTCTGATTTCACCAACAAGCTGTTAGTCCATTTACTTTCTATATTCCAGGAGTTTTTAGCCATTGTCTAGATGTATATCTTGTCTCATAGTATAATTATGCCATCATTCTTTTGAAAAGCAGCAATTTAGTTATTTCAGTGGGAACTTGAAAGGAAAAGGGGAAGTACATGTGTATACTCAGTTTCTTTGTTTGAATGGAAAGTTTGTTCTAAGTTTATGCTCAATCAGTGACATGGATGGTAATGCAAACATTAACCCTTTACAGTTCTTGTAGTAGAATTAATAACTATTTAAATGTAACACTTTTTTAAAAAAATCATTGCTCTACTTAAACACTTATGGCTTGATCCGTTAGACCAGTTTAAAAGTAACAAGGTCCATTTATGTAAAAAAATTTTTGTTCCTGGTGATGACAAGTCTGATTTCAAATATGAATAAAGGAGCCAAAACTATACGACTTATATAAACAATACATCAAAGTTTAAGCTTGGTTCCCAACTGCTATAGTTGAAATGTGGAGAGGATTTTAGGGGGAATGATAAATTTTGTATGAAATCATGCATATAAAACAAAGGCAAATTATTCTTTCATTAATGCCACCAATTTATTCTCTGTGTTGGTGGGCTTTTACCTAAATTATAATATACAATTTCCCTCTCTTGAAAATACTCGGAGAAGGCCAATGGTCTAGCCATTGCTTAATTTAGAAAATTTGCAACATTGTGAGAACAGAGAACATTTTTCTTAAAAAGGCAAGACAGGTGTTTCTTAGATCTGTACACTGCAGATCTAAGTCATGGTATGACCATGGTATGACCAAAAGTCATGTAACCCAAAAGTAATGAACACACCTAGTGCCCAGATTGTGATCTCTAGGTACCGTTTTCCACTAACTGGAACTAAGGCTTCTTAAAAGGTTAGCTGGTTCCAGTTTGTGGTGGGAAATATATAAGGTCACAACAAGATATCTTACTGTGCCAGAAAGTAAAGAAGCTATCAAAGGCTAATGGATTATGTAAAAAGAATGCAAAAATTAACATGAATTGGCTGTTACAGGCAATAAAGGGGACACTATGAACATCAAAAAGAATAAGTGGTGGAACTGATTGAAACACATTGGGTCTAGTGACCCTCAAATAAAGGAGAGACAGACAGAGAAAGAAAACCAAAAACAACCAGTACCACCACTACCACCACTAATCGAATACCATTAGAATTAACTTCTTATCCTGAAAATTGGCAACTAAAAGAAAAAAATAAACATTTATTCTGTCTTTCCTATATGAGTTGTATTTCTAGGTAACTAGATAGTCTAGTTAATGAAGCAAAGTTCTTTTATATAGGAAAATTCCAGCTAACACATAGAGAAGAAATTATAAAATTAAGTGATAGCTAGTTTAAGACTCCTAATGAAATAATTAGTGCTTTATAATGCTAAAGACAGGATGTTTTCATTTAATCCTTATAACACATAAGTTTTTTATACATTGTTGAAGGAGAATATATATATTATACAAATATATATAATAGAAAAGATAAGGATAGCAAAGCAAAATCTAGACAATTTTTGAAGATGAGTAATGGGAATATGGAGGTTGTCTGTTTTTACTACTTTTAAATATATTTGAAAATTTTCATAATAAAAATGAAATGCTTTTGGCTTGGTCAAAAGGACGAGAGTGGGAATCTAAAGGCCTGGATTCTAGTTTTATCTCCATATAAGGGGGGGTGTTTAAAATAAAACGCATCACTCTTTTGAGTATCCCTCTCCTTCTCTATAAAAAACTTTGGACTACATCATAGTGTTTTAAAACTTGTTAATTGGAATTCTGCTCTGAGTTGGTCAGAAAGGGGGATTCACTGTTGAATATAAACTTGGAAGAACCTGCATATTATATTTCCGTCTTGTAGAATCATAATGCATCATTAGTATTTTAAATCCTTCGAGAACTCCTGTAGCAAACAGGGAACCCATTAAACAATTGAACCTCTTTAGCTCAGTGTTTCCCAAACATATTTAATGAAAATACCCTTCCCTTGTTTTTTTTTTTTTTTTTTTCCGTTTAACACCAGTGAAACTTGGGGGAAAATCCTGGACTGTATAGGTTCTCTCATGACATTTTTGGGGCTAAAAGTCTACAAATCTAGGATTCTCTAAGTCTTTTTAATGTATATAGAAAATCCAAATAACCAGCTAATACAGTGGGAAAAAAAATCAATCAAATCAGTTGTCTGACAGAAGTGCCTATTTAATTCAGTCCAAATGTTTTATTAAGTAACCCCAGGTAGACCAGCTTGAGTGTTTTAAAAAAATAATCTTGGCAGCACCCTGTGAATCCAAGCTTTGTTGTGTCTGTGAAGTGCTGGGCCCCAGCAAAGCCACACATGCATTGGGTCTATCATGGCGATCAATACTGATTGCTCAACAGTTTGGCCACAGTGCCAATCAGGAATCTCAGCAGTGGAGAAATTTACACTCTGCCTGTCTCCACGAATCACTGAAATGACCACCCTCACCTAATTTGGAGTGGGTTTGATATTTGGCCTAGAACATGTTTGTAAGCACCAGGTTTCCTCCATACAAATGACTTTGCTAATCTTTACTCAATAGTTATTAAAATTCATAGGATGGTAACTATACGAATGCAGAGGGTATAAAGAGGTCCATGGCTGGCCATCACCTAAATAACTAATTTCTAATTACTACAGAGAGATCTCATATACTCCTGGGTTGGTATTCCCTAATAATACTGTTTTGCAAAACTGTATAGAGCACTGTATCACAACCAGAATCGCCATGTACCATTTCTAAAGGGTTTGTAGGAGATACGAAACATAAAGAAAGAGGAAAGAAGGCGCTGAGATAGTTTCTACATGAACTTCCTTTCACATTGCCTGTCTCCCATATTTTAAGGGAAAAACGTCCAAATTCTCATTTTTTATCCAGTAATGAGGCATCCTGATGCTTTCTGCATTTGTATGAGAAAATAATACATGTTTTTGTGAGTAAAGAAAGTATTAACATACTTATCCATTACTTAGAAATAAGTATTTGTGGTATGATTTTGCAAATGCTGCCATACCCTTCTCCCCCCAAAATATATCGGGTCTGAAAACAGCTCAAGGTGCAAAGCAAATTTATTAGAATCTAGGCCTAACCAAAAGATTCCATGGGTTGAATTTGCTGTCCTATGAGGTTTTAAACCTGTCATTTATCTTGAACATTCTAGGAGGAATTTGCACAGAACATTTCTCTACTTGGGACATAGGAAATGTGAAAACAAAACTGTCAACAGGATTTGTGCTGGTTCTTACCCATTTACCTTTAACAGAATTTTACTTGCATTTGTGTCTATGATGATGGAAGAATCATTTCTTTTTCCTCCTCTCTTAGTAATAATTATTCACCCAAATAGTTGCGCCAGATGAAACCTGCTGTAGCTGTAGGGGCATTATCCATTCTTGCCCATTGCTCGGGGCCTTGGGTGACGTGAACGTGTGAGTGTGCCCAGGGTAAATATTTGACCACTGTTCCAGCCACCATCGCACAGCCCTCGAGTGACCTTGCATTAATTATCTGGGAATTTCAGGGCTTTAAATCTGATTGAATCAAAATATTGTTTTTACAAGTTGATGAAGGCTCTTGATTGATGTGGGCCCTGCTGATTCTTTAAAGGATTAAATTGTATGTACAGATTACGGAGTCCTGGCTGTCACTCCTTAAATGGGGATTGTTTTTTAACAAACGTAACACAAAAAAAATAGTGCCATGGAGTCTTTTCTTCCCAATGGGTGTCATGATCATTTAAGTGGGCATACTCGTGTGTAAGTATAAAAGAGAATTAGGAAAATTGAGGGACATGGGCTAATAAAATATCAGGTAGAAATTAAGAGGCAGAAAATAGAAAGACACAAAGAAATGGACAAGGGAGGACGAAGGGGCTTGGCTTCCATTCATCCTGAAAATATATTTTGTGTGTGCATCTCCCATGGTAAAGCCTGCCATATTCCTCCCTGGGTCCAGGAGAGGAACACAATCATTGAGGTCTGACCTGATCAAGGCTTGGAGGAATTAAATGGCACACAGCGTCTCTGGTGAGATATACTCACACGGCCCCGGGTCACTCGGCTCTCTGCCCACTGAACCCAAGAGCCCCAGGGCATGAGTGAGATGTGACAAGACCCAGAGTCAGGTCCTCGTCCAAAGAAAAGGCAAGACAAGAAAAGCTCAAGGGGGAAACTGACACAAATAGAGCTGGAAGAAGAAGGGACATAGATTTCTCCCTGGAAACCCTTCCCTGTGAATGGGAACTCTCCACCACCCCAAATGAGGCAGGTCTCAGTATATTGCCCTCTGCTTTCTCTGACTCCAGACCTCTTCTGTCGGTCCCACATTGATGTTTTTTTCCACCTGCAAATTTACGAAACTTTAATCTAATTTCGTAGTGTGCCTGTTAACTTGAAAAATGACTTGTTCTCATGGACTCTGTATTGTGTAATGAATCAAAACCAATCAGCATACAGAAGAAACAATAAAACAGAGGACAAATCATCATGTGCCAGAGCAGGGAGATTGCTGAAGGTCTTAACCAGCAACTTCTTACACAGCTTCTGAGAATGAACCCGTGGCTTTTTAAATTCTTCCCCTAGGTTTTTGGGAGGAACAAATTAGCTGAAATCCTGGATGCCTTTTGAAGTTTTATTCTCACATGGTCCGTGAAAGGGATTCTGAAAATTGGTTAACCTATAATGTGTTATGGGGTGGGTAGAACACCTTAATAGATAATGGTGGTACGGAACATAGAAAAGAAGACTCTATAAGAACTAAAACTTTTTATGCCTATGACTTAGTTTAAAAAAGTAATCATACACACGAAACTGCATGTTGGGAGAGAGACAAGATGGCGGACCAGAGACACCAGCTGCTGGGTCATCTCAAAAAGAAGGAAAAGTTTTAAATGAAAAAGAAAAAAAAACAAATAGTCATAGACCGGGTGCAATTCCGAGGGTAAAGTGCCAGAGGTTCCACAGGAAGAAGTTGCAGAGCAGAACAAAGAGGAGAAAGATACTGGCAGAGGGCAACCCCTGAGAGGCTTGGAGTCCCATGAAAAGGGTAGGTGGAGGTTGGTTTCTCCCTCCCTCCCATCTCTGGCAGTCAGCAGGCTCCGGAGCTGCTGGAGGGACTTTCTACCCTCAGGGGCCTAAAAGCTGCTGCCACCAGTGAACTGGGAGCTTCTTGAGGACTAAGAACCAGCCTACAAGCCCCCCTGGGGTGCTTCCCATCCCAAAAGCTCTGAGCCGAGATGGCAAGCACCATATTGCTTTTCCACCCATCGTGTACCTTTGTCCTCCTCAGGGGGCTTCAGCCACTCAGTTTTCATCTTGCTCATTGCCACACAAACATTTTCCAACTCCACCCTAGACTGTGGGAGCCACAAGGGGCCAGTAGAGCCTAGGGGATCTGCATAACCCCAGAACCTGCCCATTCCAGGTAGGCTGCCTTCTGGAGAGAAGGACAGAGAAAACCAGAGTGCTAGCTCTTCTCCATCCAGAGTCTTTTCCTTTCCTTCCCCTCCCCTGCCTCCAGCTGCTGAGAGAGACAACTGAGCCAGGGCTCTCAGGACCTGCTGCTTCCCCTCCGTTGGTACACACACCACACCATGGCTTCAACGGAGAGAAGGACTCAAACCTTTCCTCTTAAAGACTTGCAGAGGACTAAGGGATGCTTGGACTGTGAGCTCCGTGCTCACTGGCTTTCCCTGGTGCTGCTTGCCTGGCTGCTCCATCACAGCAGGGCACAACCTGAAGGAGAGGAATATCAAACCTGCTTGAACACCCTACAGGTACCTTGGGACCAGGATACTGCTTCCTGGCAAGGTCAGGAATTGATCTTCGGGGACCCAGGGACAGGCCCACAGGCCATGTTGCTCAGGGACACTGAGGGGAGATTTGTGAACTCATCTTTGGAAGAGAGGAAAAGAACTAAAAAGAGAGTTCAGTGCATGCCCCAGCCTCAGTGCACTCTTAGAGCACTCCTCCCCCCATAGGAAGGCCGTGCTCTTAGCCCAGGGTGGGATCCTGGACGGGGAAGCTCCCAGCCCACAGCACCAGCCATCATTGGGAAGCTCAGCTAGTTCAAGCTCCTGCCTGCTAGGAGACACCAGAGGGAGACCACGGAGCAGGGAAAGGGGGAGAAGAGCAAAACCCACACCTGACAGCCAGATTGTGAATCTCACATGGTCCCTACCCCAGAAGCAGACTTTCTGGCTGGGTGGATCCATTTCAGTCCCTCCCTGGTGGTTTTCCCCAGAAGCTAGGAGAAAGACCTATGAGTTAATTCTTTGAAAAGATAAACAAACTTGATAGACTTCTTGCCAGATTAACCAGAAATAGAAGAGAAATGACCCAAATAAGCTCAATCACAAATGAAAAAGGAGATATTACAACTGATACAAAATATTATCTGTGAATACTATGAAAACATCCATGCACATAAATTCAAAAACATAGAGGAAATGGACAAAGTCCTGGAAACACAAAACCTCCCAAGACTCTATCAGGAAGAAGTGGAACTCCTGAAGAGACCAATAAAGAGCAACAAGATTGAAGCAGTAATAAAAAAGTTTCCAACAACAAAAAGCCCCAGACCAGATGGATTCACTGCTGAATTTTATCAGATCTACAAAGAAGAACTGGTAATCATTCTGCAAAAATTATTCCATAACATCAAGAAGGAGGGAAAGCTCCCCAGCTCATTCCATGAAGCCAGTATCACCTTGATACCAAAGCCAGGAAAGGACACAAAAACAACAGCAACAACAAACCAGAGATCAATATCCCTTATGAATATAGATGCAAAAGATCCTAAATAAAATACTAGCAAACTGAATTCAACAGCACATCAAAAAAATAATCCACCATGACCAAGTAGGCTTCATCCCAGGGATGCAAGAATGATTCAACATATGGAAATCAATAAATGTGATTCACCACATAAACAGAAGTAAAAACAAAGACCATATAATCATCTCAACAGATGCAGAAAAAGCATTCAACAAAATTCAGCACCCTTTCATGATAAAAACCCTTAACAAACTAGACATAGGAGGAACATAAAAGCCATATATGACAAACCGACAGCCGGCATCATACCGAATGGGGAAAAGTTGCACGCATTCCCACTGAGAACTGGAACAAGACAAGTGTGCCCACTGTCACCACTTCTATTCAACATAGTGCTGGAAGTCCTAGCCAGAGCAGTCAGGCAAGAAAAAGAAATAAAGTGTATCCAAATTAGGAAAAAGGAGGTCAATCTATCACTTTTTGCTGACAATATGATCTTATATCCAGAAAACCCCAAAGACTTCACCAAGAGACTCCTGCAATTGATAAATAAATATAGCACAGTCTCAGGTTGCAAAATCAGTGTACACAAATCAGTAGAATTCCTATACATCAATAACAGTCAAACTGAGAGTCAAATCAAAGACTCAATACCATTCACCATAGCCACAAAGAAAATAAAATATCTAGGAATATACTTAACCAAGGAGGTGAGAGATCTCTACAAAGAGAGCTATGAAACACTGAGGAAAGGAATCCCAGATGACACAAACAAATGGTAAAATATGCTCATGAATCATTAGAACCAAGATTGTTAAAATGTCCATGTTACCCAAAGTAATTTACAGATTCAATGTAATCCCCTTCAAAATACCAGTGTCACATTTCACAGATCTAGAAAAAATAATTGTATGCTTCATTTGGAATGAGAAAAGAGCCCAAATAGCCAAAGCAATCTTAAACAAAAAGAACAAATCTGGAGGCATCACATTACTGGACTTCAAACTATACTATAAGGTTATAGTAACCAAAACAACATAGTATTGGCACAAAAATGCAGACATAGACCAATGGAACAGAACAGAGATCCCAGATATAAAACCATCCACATATAGCCAATTGATCTTTGACAAAGCAGACAACAATATACACTGGGGAAAAGAAGCCCTATTCAATAAATGGTGCTCAGAGAATTGGATAGCCACATTTAGAAGAATGAAACAGGATCCATATCTCTCACTGCTCACAAAAATTAATTCAAGATGGATAAAAGACCTAAATGTAAGACATGAAACCATAAGAATTCTAAAAGAAAATGTTGGAAAAATTTTATAGACTTCACCCTAGGGAAAGAATTTATGAAGAAGACCCCCATGGCAATCACAACAACAACAAAAACGAGTAAGTGTGACTTTATTAAATTAAAAAGCTTCTGCACAGCTAAGGAAATAATCAACAGAGCAAATAGACAACCTATAGAATGGGAGAAAATATTTGCAAGCTATACATCCAATAAAGGGCTAATAACCAGAATCTACAAAGAACTCAAGCAAATCAACAAGAAAAGAAAAGCAGCCCCATGAAAAAGTAGGCAAAAGACATGAACAGAAGCTTCTCAAAACAAGATAGACAAATGGCTAATAAACATGTAAAAAAAATGCTCAGCATCACTAATCATCAGGGAAATGCAAATTAAAACCACAATGAGATATCACCTTACCCCAGTTAGAATGGCTTTTATTAAAAAGTCCAAAAACAATAGATGCTGGCATGGATGCAGAGAGAAAGGAATACTTATAAACTGTTGGTAGGACTGCAAATTAATTCAACCTCTATGAAAAGCAATATGGAGATTCCTCAAAGAACTAAAAGTAGGCATACCATTTGATCCAGTAATCCCACTACTGGGTATTTACCCAAAGGAAAATAGGTCATTTTATCAAAAAGATACCTGCATTGGAATGTTTATTGCAGCACAATTTGCAATTCCAAAGATGTGGAATCGACCCAAGTGTTCATCAATTCATGAGTGGACTAACAAAATCTGGTATATGTATACTATAAAATAGTACTCAGCCATGAAAGAGGGTGAATTAAGGCCTTTTGCAACAATTTGATTGGAACTGGAGACCACTATCCTAAGTGAACCATGTAAAGAATGGAAAAACAAACACCACACGTGCTCACTATGAAATTGGAACTAACCGATGAGCACACATGTGCACAGAGGGAAGTAAAACTCAGTGGAAATCAACCAGGGTTGAGGAGGGGGTGGGCAAAAACCTACTGTCTGGGTGATGGGCACACTTACAACCCTGACTGAAGCATAACAAAAGAGATCTATGTAACCAAAAGCATTGGCACTCCCATAATATTTTGAAATAATAATTTTAAAAAACTGCATGAAGACCATTTAAAAGTTTGTGTCAATAAGTATGAAGTGGTAAATTTAAACACCGGAAAATGGAAGATAGGCAGAATGGAGGCAACTGCCAAGTAGGATGTGGTCAAGGGGCTTTGGAGGTACCTGGAGGGGAGGGGGTAGATGTGAATGCAGTGAAGCAGAGCACACTGTCCTCAGTGACAAAGGAATCAGGGCAGCTGGTGACTGCGTGGCTTAGTTGAGGCAGGAGAATGATGTGGGTAAAGGAGCTAAAATACAGTTTCAGGAGGTGACCTCTTGGCAGAGGACATCAACTGTCAAACTGAGATGCAGAATGCAGAGGTGATAGAGACCCCTCTAAAAATCTGAGCAAAGGGATGACAAGAGGAAAACCCCCTGCGCGAGGAGTCCCCTCAGCCATTGCCACTGTCACTGTAGAAGCCACACATTTAAACCGTAATTCAGCATGTCTTCAATTTAGCTGGTTATTAGTTCACCTAAGGGAATTTTAAAATACACAAGTTCCTGGTCTCTGATCCCAAAGAATTTGATTTAGTAGGTTTGAAGTAGGGCCCAGAAATGGGTAATTAAAAATCCCCTAGGTTAGGGCTTCCAGGCTTTGCAGAAATGACCTAGGGATATTGTTGAAAAGTAGATTCATCAGGAGCAGGGAAGGGCCTGAGATTCCACACACTCACCAGGCGTCCAGATGCGAGACCCACTTCCTGAGACAATCTCAAGTCCAAAGAAGAGTGGAAGTGTAGTAATCTCTCTGGAGAAAATTTGCATTATTTCTTTTAACAATGGGAAATAAAAAGGTGATTTTTTTTTTTAGAGGGCCCCAAACATGTCCATAAAATAATGAGACTTTTTTGCATCTCCATGGAAAATCAGTCTTATTGTACTTTAGCATCACATTTTGGGGAAGGGGATAAGAAAACCGAAGTCTGAAAGTTTCCCTGGAATATATGAATAATGGATTATTCTTCTAGGTTATTCTTCCTGTCCTAAGAATCAAGCTGGCATTATTTCAAAAGAAAAAGAAGAAGGAAGAAAGAAAAAGGAGGAAGGAAGAGAGGGAAATGAAAACAGGCAGGCTGGAGGGTCACTGTAGGGATTTCTTGACTAGGGAAGAATATAGCAGCAGTCAGAGAGAGGAGATACAAACCTAAATCTAGTTACATTATAGATAATCTTATATTTATATCCACAGGTATAAAAGAGAAAGAAACAACCAAGCTGTCAGAAAGTAAACCATTTGATTCTAACATAGTTTTTAGAAATATTATAGTTATCTATAATATCTATATTGTTAATAGAGATTAATATAATTTAAGAGATTATAATCATCATCATAGAGTTAATCTTATGGCAGGCAGTGTTTTAAGAGCCACATCTGTAACATACTTGACCAAAACAAACTTTTTAAGTCAAACATAGGTACAGCTAAGACTGTTGACCACTCTTGAGCCCAGCTCTGCTCTGTGCACACACAAGTCACATCCTCCCTTTGCAGGCAAAGGTCCTGCTCTTTCCCTGGGAAGGGCCAGGGGTTCTCAGTGCCGTAGGTTCTGTCTGTGCAGGGCCTCCATCCCCTCACCCAGGCATCCCAGGAGAAATGAGGTTTGGCTGTCACCCAGAAGTCCAGGTACTCCTCAAGTATCCTTGTCTTCCCTTCCCATTGGGGAGAGTCGTGAGGGGTCTTCAGAGTTAGAGCACAAGCGAGAACAGGGGAGTGAGGCATGGATTTTTGGGGCACCTGCAGCTGGTTAAACATCCTTGCAGAATGGCAGTGCATAAAATGCAGTAAAATACACCCCATCCCCTCATTCGCTGTAACCCTCTTATTATCTTGGGCTCAGGTGTGTTGTATGAATATACAATAGTGGGGCTAACAAGATGGTTTGGGGTCACGGAGGGATAAACCATGGCGTAATCCAGCTCCAAAAGCTGTTCTGATAATGAAAATTGTAGAGCAGTCTTGTGGCTAGGTTTGTAATAAAGATATACGAAGATGAATATAGGTTTCCAGGAATTAATCTGAGAGCATTTGATCCAATTTGTACTGGAGTGGCTGCATTGAAGGCAGCTCGGTGGACAGGATTCCAATTTAGCTTGATAGAGTGCTTTGGGATCCCAGGGAGGAAGGGTTCCCTGTAATTGGGAGATGATTTTATTTTTGAAATGCCCATCTCTTGGCTTTGTCAAAGGCCACGCATCTGTCTGCCTCGCCTGTGAATGCAGCCAGGCGCAAGGCATCGAACCCCGTGGTGCAAGCTTCTGGTTCGGTATTCAGCGTGACAGACAGGCTTCCAGTTTTATTCTTTCAGAGGGGACCCCAGGACACACTGCATTTTATTGTTGTGATTGTTCTGTGGACCCAGCAACATTAGACCCACAGAGAGGGGAGGTTCAAGACAGCTTTATGTTGCTGTTCTGCTTCCCTTGCTGTTTCTGACCTGCTAAAAAGTGACCAGGTTTAAGGCTCCTGAGAGTTTTCGTTTCTGAAGCCAGGAGCTTGGGTCTGAGAAGTGTGTGGAAACTGTGCTCACTTTGTCCTTCAAAGTGTGTCATTCTCTGGCAGATGGCCAGGTCGGGGACAGAACTGGAGACAGCTGAATTCAGGCCGTGACTCTTTCAGAACTAGAATTCCTGGCACACTCTTTATAGAACAGCCTCAAACCAACCAAAGAATGTTGACTATGCCTACTTTATTGTAATGTTATCTGTTTGATTCTCTGAGCTGCCAATTCAGGAAAAAGGTTTTTTTTTTTTTTTTTTTTTTTTTTTTAAAGAATATTTAGATTCAAAACCCGTTTGATGCTTTCGGTTGACTTTTCTTTTTTAAGTGGCATTAGGGAATTATTCTCCTCAAATCCTGCCCTGGGTAGCTGTTAAGAGAGGCTTGTGTTAAAACTCCTGTTCTGCTTAAGATTAATCAAAAAACATTTGACTTCTGGCACTTTGCTTTAGAACTTCTAGGCTGCTTATTTGTTATTTTATTTAGTTCCTTTTCACTGATTTGAGTTTTAACCTATATGAGTGAGTTTATATATATTATCATGTATGAGTTATGTATTTACACCATGAAAACACATCATGGTTATTGGAATGCCCTTTTAAGCCCAATCTGAAATGCCTCTGTCATGACACGATGTCACAACAACCAAAAAGAAGTTCGTAACACATTTTGATATGTGCCATAAATGATCACTTCTTGTTTTCATATATTAAGAGAGTTGGCTATATCATGATTGATTGCAGTATGTGGGAATGAAATGTAATTATTACTGAAGGATTTTTTAAAATTTTTATTTCTATTTTAATACTTTCCTAAATTATGTGTGTTGGCCTGTATACTATACACACGAGGTGGTGTAAGATGTGAACTACCTTTAATAACAAATAAAAAAGCAGTTTGCATTCAGCCAAAAATAGCCCACAGCTAACGTGGAGGATATAGCTCTGAAGCGAACAAACCCAGAGAGAGTTTAATCATTTAGCCTGCAGATTACAACTTAAGGCATTTTTAGAGGATTTTAAAATATATATATCTCCATACTCTGGAATTTGCTTATTACTTATATAAATCACCTTTTTGTTTAGCACAAAAGGACTAAGCTTTTTAGTTCGTTTTTACTTTAATACTATCTGAGCTTAGATTATCTTGGGTGGGAGGTGGGAGTGTATATCTAGATGCCACAAATGAGGGAAAAATGCGTTTTCAATTGTCAGTAATATTTAATTTCTATCAACAATTTCTTAATTGTTCCCCTTAAAAGCAAAGCTTTAATGTGTCAGCCTAAATTACAATACAAAAGAAATCAAAAATTATGCTGTTAACATTTCCCATTTTTAGAAATTACTGATTAGATTAGAGAAAATTATTCCTTATAATTTCACTATAGAAAAGCTATATGTCTAGTCATATCACTACATCTAAATGAAATTAAGGAGAAATGATTTCTTAACACAATGTTTGCAAATTCCTTTTTTTTTTTTTTTTTGAGAAGGAAAGATTGCAGCATCTAATTTTATTCACGATTTGTCTTTATTAAAAGCTCTTGTCAGGGAGTTAAACTTTTTAGGTCTGGGCTTTGCCTTAAAAATACAAAGCCTATCATGATGTTGATCTTATAATAAAAATTAGACTGATTTTAATTTAAAGAGATTTATAAGTGGTTCTCTTAGGAATTTTGTTGTTTTATTCACCAAGTTAGTAGACCAATAGAAACATACCAATGATGTTTAGCTTGCAAGTTAATGAAAAACAAATCCCCTATTGAAATCAACTGGATTTTTTTTTATTTTAATATAGAGAAATCATGCCCATGCCTAAGAAACTTTTTAAAGAGAAAAATGCAACCACATTTCTTTCTCACATTTTTAAAATCAAATACCATCTGTATCATGGAACTCACCATTTATTTGGGAAAACTTTCCTTCTTAGAATTCAGTTCATTCATTTGGTGAAATGGAACCTTTATCAGTATGATATAAAGGTTTAAATTAGGAAAAAATGGAAGGAATCAGAAAAGCATTTTAATCTTCATTATTCACAAATAGGCATTTTTAAGAAACATGCCTAGTGTGCATGAGAAAAACCACACCTATGTGGTAAAAGAATCCTAAATCAATGTGTATTTAACTTCACATGAAAGTTGCAAGGCAGAAACAAGCATCCCTTAGGGAAACATTATATGGGGTTGCATTTGTGATGGCAATCCCAAAGATTTTTCTGAATCTATTAACTTTTTGGGGTAGCTCAGTGATGAAAACTTATGGCAGAGCAAGTGTATTTTTTAATACAAATTTGTAAGGATGGCTTTGATATCTTTATCTTTAATGTTTCAAAGAAGCTTTGTTAAAGTCCAGTTGCTGTAAAATGTATACGTGGCAAGTTTCAGATCACAGGAAAAGACTTTTAATATTCAAAGAATAACTGGTTTTTAAGCAGAGCTTGGAGAACTGCCTGGCAAGCCTATTTTTAGGACAATAGACTCAGCCCCCTCTGCCCCCACGGTACCCTCTGCCTTCTCAGAGAGGGGACAGTACCAGGAATGAGGAAAATGGGTGATTGCCACTTACAGCAAGTGATCGGTTTGTTCTTTCTCTTTCCAAATATGCAGATTAAGATCATAAAGAAGAGACAGTGGGTTCCTTGTGGAATTCACTGCTCTCAAGCTCCACCCTGGCATCCACAGCACTGGTGTGCTCTTCCGGCCACCCTGCCTAGGAGTGCGCATGTTTGTATATACAGGTTTCACTGGCAGACCTAATATCAGAATACATAATGCATGATTTTGAAACCAATTTGTTATTGTAATAAAATATTTTTTAGGAATGCATGGAAGTACTCGAGAGGAGAATGTTAAATTATACATGCATTGTGGCCGAGTGGATTCATTTAGCTCAGTCTGCAGGTGAATCTCCCTGTGACCTTGGCACTTGCCGGCTAGTATAGAATAACAATCAAAGCTTGGATTGGAAATCCGACCATTTCCAAATATTAACAACTTCTTTCAAAGGAAATGCTGATTTCAGCATTTATGTTAATGGCAACATCAGTATCTCTTTCAGAGTTTTTTAGGGGAGGGGGAGATTCATTTTTTTTTTTTTTTTTTTAAAAAGCAGCCAGGATCTTAATAGGATTAAAAGCCCGGCTTTTTATTTTCAAAATGCTAATTTGTTTTCTGCATTCTGTTTTCATATCAGGGCTTGTTATTCACCACCCTAGGATGCAGAGGCCACTGAAGACTGGCAGAATCGCATTGGTAGCCATAGGAAGATGATAGGAAAGGTTTCTGTCTGAAAGGAATTCTATATTCCTTTTCCTCTGTTCTTATAAATCAGCTTGGGCAAGAGCATTCACAGAGAGAGAGGGTAGGAGGGACAAAGACACTTGGGTCCCGGGCCTGACTCCTTTCTACTTAACCCTTCCACAAACTTTAGTCATTAGAGGGGCATTAATTGAAACAGCCTGTGACCCATATGAATCAGATGAACTGCCCAGGCTGCAGAAGTTTGGCTGTGAAGTGGAGTCGCCCGAGGCACATGACATTCCATAATCTGCTTATCTCCAACGCTTTCCACCGGCAGCTCACCCACGGCTGTCTGTCGGAGCTGAACAGTGGGGCGCAGAGACTGGGCCAGAACTGAGACAGTAATTTACCATGTAATTTCTCTTGAGATTCCTTTGATAGGTTTCACCACCAAAGAAATTTGCAAGAGAACGGGACCCTTAAAGGGCTGCTTAGCCCGGTGATGAGTGTGTTGAATGGGACTCACAGGGACTTACCTCTCTTCTCTCTTTCCTTCCTCGTGTCTGTCCAATCTGGGGAGGAAGAGAGGACCTGGAAAATCAAGTTCCATCCAGGTTGATGAAAACCGAGTGTAGCAATCTAAAAAGGCCGGTAATTTTGAGCTCGTGTCTGCTTGGCAAACGAGGAGTCCCATTTGGGGTAATACGTGTTCCGTGTTTGGGCCCAACAGGTGTGCTAATGCAAGGCAGATTTCCCTCTAGTTGCCTTATTTAGGCGATGTCACAAATGGAAAGACTATTTAAATGGCCACAAAGACATTAACAAAAATATTCCGACTCTCAAACCCTTTTCTGAAAACTAGAAAAAAAAAATAGCAAAGGAAAAATGCCCCACGCTTTTGGATTTTGCTCGCTTGTCTTTTTAATAGTTGTTTAATGACCTATAAAGTCACTTTTCTAAGAAAAGAAACATAAAGAAATTTGGTAACAAAAAAGAAAAAAAAAGGAAGGTGATGTAGAGACATTTCTTTCCAGCTGCTGAGAAAAACCAAACTGGCCATTTTCTGTGATGCTTTGAATGGTATCTGTAAGCGTTCACCTTTCTTTCCTTCCTGATTGACTTTGCTGGAGAACATAAATATTGAGGCTTTTTCTTTTTCCTGACAGGACAGTTGATTTTGTTGAGGTGGTGTTTTGTTTTCTGTTTGAGCAGATAAAAGGAGAGGCATCATCTATATTTTGCTTAATACATTGGTTTATATTCAACGTCCTTTCAGAAGAAAAAAAAATCCTTCAATTAGCATTTCTCACTAAAATGAAGAGTTTGTTCTGTTCAAGGCTCGTTACTGAAAAATTCTAAGGCATCTAACATCGCGGCCTGTTGCTATGAAAATGATTTGTGAGTCATGTCTTAATTAAAAGGGCTCTTAGGCTACAAGATACACAAGCAAATCCTAACTCCGAATAGGAACGAAACCAACAGATAAAACCTGTCAACGTCCTCTCCGATTTTAACGGATATTTTCCATCTGCAAATGGCAGTTGAATATATGTACTTTGGGATCTGAGCAAAGAGAAGACACTGACATTGATTTTATAGTCACCTTGGCCAATGGGAATGATCTGTTTAGAGAAAATCCAGGTGAAGATGGCTGGTGTCATCCTGGTAGAGGAAGCACCTTGGGAGTGTCCCCAGGAAGGTCGATGGGGAGCTCTTCTCAGGATGATGCTGACAGCTTTTCTCCATCTTCTTTAAGAGCAGGACAAGAGAATTTGGCCTTCAACTTAATGTGGAGAATGAGTTTGTGGGAAGGAAAATTGTGAATGCTTAGAATTGAATAGTGCCCCCCACCCCCCCATGAACATCCACCTAGAACCTCAGAATGTGACCTTATTTGGAAAACGGGTCTTTGCAGATGGAATCAGTTAAGGATCTCAAGATGAAATGATCCTGAATTTAGGGTGGGTCCTAAATCCAATGATTAGTGTCCTTATAACAAAAAAAAAAAAAGAGGGAGATTTGAGACACACAGAGACACAGGAGAAAGAGGTTGGGGTGAAGAATTTATAAGCCGAGGATGTCGCTCCTACTAGAAGCTAGGAGAGCGGGATGACATGTTTCTCCCTCAGAGCTTCCAGAAGGAACCAGCCCTGCTGACACCTTTGTTTCAGATTTCTGGCTTCTAGAACTGTCAGACAATAAGTTTCTGTTGTTTTAAGCCACCAAGTTTGTGGTCATTTGTTACGGCAGTTCCAGGAAACTAATACACCCAGAAATACACCACCCATTTTAGGTATTTGAGGCCTCCCAGGAGATAAATCTGATTTTCATTTTCTGTCTGCAGAGGCCCCTTGGTCCGGCTGGCATGGCACGTGCTGTCAGGGCATTAGCAGGACCCAGGGCCCTCTGTTCCAAACTGATCTTTTCTCCTAGGGACCAGAAAAAAATTGTTTTTGTATTACTTTTTATGCCCTAGAATTTGGCCAAGGATTGCTGAGAACACACCGAGGTTCACCAAGAACCTACCATTTCTCTGATCTAGCAATGCAAGTTAGGCACACACTGTAGGTTACACTAGTGCATTCAGAAGTCCCTAAATTGGCAGATGTTGATAAATGAAAGCCCAATTGAGAATTTTCTTTTTTTTACATAAAAAGAGACTGACCTCTGTAGTAGAGTAAAAAAGATCACTAAACCTACACTTGGAAAGGAGACCTAGATAGGGCTGAGTTACCTTGGACAAGTCCCCTTAACCCATGGAAATTTTATTTTCCTCATTTATTTAAAAAAAAAATGGGGCTTATTTCTCCCTGAGTTCTGAGGAATAAACAAGGTGTCATGGGTGTGAAAACGACTTGCAAAGTATTAAGTGCCCTGAAGACCTTAAGTATTTGAGGTAACCTTTGGGAAAAGGACCCACAGTTAATTTTTGACCCCTTAGCACCACCTGGTGTTCAAATTACTGCTCTTGAGTTTCAGACTTGGACCTCACAACATGGACCAGAGGCCTTTTGAAGAATTCACTGGTGTTTTCTTGCTAATACCATCAGTGTGAACATAAAAGAGCAAAATTGAATAAACTATCAATGGCCCACACGACTTCCTTAGAATTAGCCTCAGATACAAATGTCTGACAGAACGTGTTTCCTTAGAAAGCATGACAGCTTGAAGGCATCCCCAAACACATCAATTCTAGTATTTTTTTTTTCCCTAAGAGAACAGAGATACCTCAAAGTTAAATACATTGCTTAGCTACCAGTGTTTAAGACCATATGTGGAGATGACAGAGTTTTGGAAACTTTGGAAACTAATTCTTATAACCTGAGCAGACTTGGACACAAGGCACGGAGAGACCTCAGCAGTACAATTTTAAAGCATAGGGAGTAAGAATGAGTTAGGCTAGAAAACCGAGCCAGTGGAAGGTCTAATGTCAGGGGCCAGCCAGAGGGCCCGATGAGAGAGTTTGTGCTGAGTTTGATCTGGGTGGCATGGGGCTGGCGGCCGATGGGGAGCAGGAGACAGGGTCTTGGGATCATGGCAGTAACTGTCATCTGGTGCAGTGATGTTGGAATTCGCATCTTGGTAGGATACTTGATATAAATTGAGGGTAGAGGAAGTGAGTCCCTTCTTTAAGGGATAGAACCCAGGGTTGGTGGCAGTGGAGATGAGGGAGGGGCTGTCATCTTGGAAGGGAGCTCAGGTGCAAACCAGGGTAGCAGGTAGAAGTATGTTGCTAAATCATTGCATGGGGGCAGGCTGTGGCTCAGAGGCCTGCAGGCACCAAGCCCTTGGCCCAGGGAAGCTGGGTCATTGCAGACAGTGAGGGTGGAGATGATGGCACGTGGCCAGGTTTGTTTCCCATAGACTCAGGATGGGGATAGGTGGAGGGTTGATTCAAACCCAGAGGTCCAAGGTCTTCTAGACTTCTAGAGGGGGACTTGTGACAAGGTAGCAAGTACATGCCTGCCTCACCCTCGTCCCGGCCCTCACCAAGTGACAAAACCATGCTCTGACTTACAAACAGGATCTGTTAGAATTTGTCTTTGGCCTGTCTTTCTGTGTGTCCTGCTTCGGATTATAATCGGTGCTGTTTTTGAATAATATCATCCACTCACTTCTTTGTTTTAAAGAAATTCCAAAGCAATACGTTTGAGTTACTTGAGGATTTGATTTAGTAATCTTCGTCTGACACAGTGTTATATCATTTCCTTCATGGATATTTTGCCTTCCCACATCATAGACTCCAGGCTCTTTGAGGATATTGTCTACACTTAAAAAAAATTTTTTTTTTTTCCTCTTGAAAAAAAGAATCCTGGGACTCAGAAACAAAACGTGCTAAGAAGCCGAGTCTGGGTGCATGACCTATTCCAGGTGTTAATCAATTGCTTTCTGCATTTTGACAGGTCGAGGGGCAGGGATGGGGGAGAACAGGATGGAGGGTGGGAGGATGGGGATGATACCGCACTTAGATTTTTGCTGTTTCACTCAACATGGAGCCAGGCAGGAACCAATCACAACCCCCGCTACTGTAGATTACCACGTGTGATATTAATGCAAGTGAACACTGGACGTTTAAGAGTGCACTTTCAGAGGCTAATCACCTTCTTTAACACCCCCTCCATCTACCAAGTCTTGGTCTTTGTCTTCATCTATGAAGACTCCAGGTACCACTGCTGGTTAACTGAAATTTTCCAGCACAATATTTCGAATCACTGGCATTAGAACTGCCACTGAATGGTTTATAGTATTTCAAGCAAAGGTCTCCTTTATTGGAGGCGAGGATTTTCCGCTTATCTTCCTGTAATGGTGCAGTAGCTTTGCTAGGGGGTGGATTCTGAAGTATCACTTAACAGCAATCCATTTCCTTAAGATTCTTGATAACATGGTTTGTATTTCACCCCTAATAAATAGGACTAGTTTCCTAGAAAGGCTTTTAAAAACATAGGAGCATTGGATTTGCTTGCATTCTTTTTTTTTTTTTTTCCAAATTATTTTGTTTGTTCTTTTTTGACCCTCTCATTGTCATTTTAAAGCCAGCTTTGGAAAGGGAGACATCTCCGTCTTCTCTGGTGAGACGAGAACGAAGGTGCTACTCATAGCCTCTTCTCAGATGAATCCAGTCGTGGCACTTTGCAATTCAGAACTGCAGGGCACAGCCTTTACCCTAGAATATTTTAGTGACTACTCTAACAGAGAAATTCCTAAGACAGGTGCTATCATGGCAGACCCTAGGAAATATTCAGATCCAAAAGGCATTCCCCGAATCCCAAATATTTTGCTGCAACATGTACGTTTACCAGACTGCCTTTGAAGGGGGAAGTTAATTACCGTATCCCGCTTGGATGCTTAAAAATGGGTTAGCTCATATTGAAAGAGTTGCTGTGTAGATTTTTAATTTGCTCTTTTATTTATTTTTTATTACATATTTATTATTTTGGTACTTTCTTCCCAAGAAAGGAACATGGGTTTGTTCCGGTTTGCCAGAACATTTTTCAAAGTTGAGGTGCAAACCTACCCCGGAGTACAACCGGGGGCCCCCTAGCACAACTCTGTCATCCTGATGCCCAGAGAGATGTGTCAAATACACTGCGAGGGCCTGGAACAATTAAAAGGACTTTTGATTAATATTAGTGTCATAAAACTTGGTAGTTTTGTTTCCTTTTCAGGAATAAGCCTGTGTTATGTTAGGCAATGAGATTGTATTATCATCAGAAGGGAAAAGAGATGTCACTGGGGAAGAATTAGTTGTCTTAAGTAAAATATAACAACAATAATAATAATAATACAAAAGAATAATAAACTCTATGTTGCATTTGATACATTTCAAATCTGTGATCGTTTGACTTGTTGAGGGGAAATTTTAAGTTTCCGTAACCCTTGCACGAATTTTCTAAATAGGGACTATGACAAAATATGATAGAGCATTTCTTTTTTTTTTTTTTTTTTTTTTTTTTTGAGACAGAGTCTCACTTTGTTGCCCGGGCTAGAGTGAGTGCCGTGGCATCAGCCTAGCTCACAGCAACCTCAGACTCCTGGGCTTAAGCGATTCTACTGCCTCAGCCTCCCGAGTAGCTGGGACTACAGGCATGAGCCACCATGCCCGGCTAATTTTTTTGTATATATATTTTTAGTTAGCCAGATAATTTCTTTCTATTTTTTTTAGTAGAGACGGGGTCTCGCTCTTGCTCAGGCTGGTCTCGAACTCCTGACCTTGAGCGATCCACCCGCCTCGGCCTCCCAGAGCTAGGATTACAGGCGTGAGCCACCGCGCCCGGCCTGATAGAGCATTTCTAAACTAAAGTAACTAAACTGTTTTAAACGGTTTAAGCTAATTAATTTTGATAGGCAAGTATTTAATATGTGTTACCTTTCCTAAGGCCTTCTACTTAGAACAGTTCTTTCGTGTCTGGAGATTTAGGTCATTGTATATACAGTAAAAGTCATAAAACTAAATTTTCATTTTAAAAAAATTATAGAATTCAGATGTTTCATGAAGAATGATCTTAACACATAGTTCCCCTCTGCACATGTAGGGAAGCTGAAACACATTACCCACCTCAAGTCTACTATCAAGAGAAAATTCTAGAATTCTAGTCTCCTGCCTCTGAAAATAAAATTGGATTCTAATCTGGCAAAGGGTTGCCAGATTTAGTAGCTAAAAATACAGTACACCCACTTACATTTGCATTTCAGATGACCAACAGACAATTTCTTTTTA
Source organism: Lemur catta (assembly GCF_020740605.2). Lineage (NCBI taxonomy): Eukaryota > Metazoa > Chordata > Mammalia > Primates > Lemuridae > Lemur > Lemur catta. The sequence continues at coordinate 21,082,220 of NC_059147.1, read as the reverse complement.
GTATAAGCTGTCCAAAATGTGGAACATCCTTATACTGAATCTTTTAATATAGTATCTGTGTATCTAGTACATCCTATATGTTATCTGGTAGAAAATTAGGGATTAATTTGGAGTATGTTTATTCCTTTTCTCTAATGATTTCATACTATTTTGTCTATTTGGTTAATTAAATCTTCCAAGGTCCCTGTCTTTTAAATAAGGAACAGAGTACCAACTTCTGGGCTCATGGAGTATTTTCACCCAACCTGTCTCTGACCTGACGAACCATGAAGTAGCAACTACACAACACACAAGTAAGATTTCAGAGGCCATACCACAGCACACAGGCATATGACCTGCCCATCTCCTGGTTGTGGAAACCTTGTTTTTAAATCACAGAAAGTGCTAGTGTGCCCACATGCTGTGCATCCAGTCGAGTCCAGGGACAACTGCTGAATTCCCCACCAGGGCCGCTCCCTGAGCTCCCAGGGATCCCCCAGGATTTTTATCATTGTGACCTGGCCCCGCTCCAAACCTGCCTCGCAATTAAGATGACGGTGGCAATGATTCAGGCTTTATGAAGTGCCGGCTTGATGGGGTAACTTAAGTAAAGAACTACAGAGCTATAAATGTAGGGAACAGGCATGAAATCAGTGTGAATCTTGGCATCGAAAAAGCACTTAAAACTCGGCTCTGTCAGTGTCTTTAGGATAAAACAGCATTGACTTTTGAAGGGGCTCTGCGGCCCGTGCAAACACTGATGAGTCTCACCGTGGGTAGTGTTTTTGTTTCCTCTGCTACCTGTACGTCAGAAGGAGAAGGGGTGAGATTTTGATACTTCGTGTGATATTTCCTTAGAGATAATACACTGAGAATCTTTGGCACACTGGTGGACTCTAAAACAGGCCCCGAAAAGGTACCTGTCATTGGGAACGTGTCAGCCTCTTGTGACTCGCTTAAAGTTTGGTACAAAAACCAGTGAGTGGGAAACAATGAAAGGAAAAAAGGGAAGAAACCTGAAAAACAAGCTTTGATCACCAAGGCACTGGGTTTTGGTTTTGTTTTTGTTTTTTGTTAATTTCCCCCCCTCAGGTCTTTAGTGGATGAAACGTCAAGTGAAACAAACGGTTTTAATTCTTATATTAAATCCAGCTTTTAATAACAAGCATCCTGGAAGAAGAACAGGTAATATTTGTCTTGTGAAACCTAACAGCCTGGTTCCCTTCCTGAACCTAAACCCACTACCAGGACTTGGTCATGGGCTTGGGCCTGATGTGTTCACTCCAGGGAGTTAATTCACTGGATCCAGACACTGATTCTTAACAGTTTTCTCCCTGTCCCTACGTCCCTTCCCATAGAGGAGATGGTGGCAGAGGGAGGGACCAGAGACTGCCAGAGTCTGCTAAGGACCTCTTTAGTTCGAGGAGTTCTGCCATGTGTTCTTTATACTCCTATGTTTGTCTTAGATGTGGACCATTTGCATGTGGCCAGTGAGGAAACATGGACGGAAGGGCAGATGTCCTCAAACACAGCTGCTTGAATTAGATACAACATCTGCACCAGAGAGAAGCATGGGTCCAGGTCGCTGTCATTCACTCCTGAAAACTCATTAGGTGCCCCACTGTCTTCTTCTTTTTTTTTTTTCTTTATTATTTACTTATTTTGTTGTTGTTGTTGAGACAGACTCTTACTCTGTTGCCCGGGCTAGAGTGCTGTGGCGTCAGCCTAGCTCACAGCAACCTCAAACTCCTGGGCTTAAGCGATCCTGCTGCCTCAGCCTCCCAAGTAGCTGGGACTACAGGCATGTGCCACCATGCCCGGCTAATTTTTTCTATACATATTTTTAGTTGTCCAGATCATTTCTTTCTATTTTTAGTAGAGATGGGGTCTTGCTCTTGCTCAGGCTGGTCTCGAACTCCTGACCTCGAGCAATCCACCCGCCTCGGCCTCCCAGAGTGCTAAGATTACAGGCGTGAGCCACCGCGCCCGGCCATGCCCACTGTCTTCTAAGCTGAAATTGGAAGGGTTGCATAGGCCTGAAATTACCTGGAAGAGGGTAATTTTATCAAGGCCCAGTGTCACATGGCTATTTCCAGCAGTGCCCTGCCAGCCCAGCCCTCGACTTGTATTTGGAAACGGGGTGGGCCGAGAGGGGAGAAGAGGAAAATGGAAGTAAAAATAGGGGGTGGGGTGGGAGAAAAAAAAGAAGTAAAAATGTTCTCTTCTGTGAATCGGGTTGGGGAAGTGGGGTGCTGGGTGCTGGGGAATGGAGTGGTCATCCTTAGAGATTTGGGGTTTACCCCTTCACGGTGGACCCTCCAGCCCCTGCTGCCATCCTGGTCCTTGTTCAGAACAGCCCTGCAGCCCTCCGCATTTAAGCCACTTGTCCCCCATCTGCTTTTGCGATGAGAACTGAGAGGCCCCGACAGTCACTCCAGGCATTGTGGTAAAAAACCTCCAGCCTCAATACTGTTTGACAAGGGGAAGAATTGCCCTCCCAACACATGGCGCTGGTATGGGGAGGTGCTTTCCTTCAGAAAGTTCCAGGCACTTTAGCTCTCCGAGCACACGCACTGTTTACGAGTCAACGTTGTCCTCATTTATAGGGGGTCTGTTTTCTTTCTTTCTCTCTTGAAGAAACCTGTTATTCAGTGGGCAATAAAATGGAAAATAAAGATCAGAGGTAGTGGAAATAATATAATGTACCTGGGTAGAGACATCAGAAATCTGCCATAAAATGTAAGGCACTCAGACATTTGCACCCTGTTATTTCACTGTGGCCTGTTGGGAAGCTGTTCTGCCTGCTGGGCCTTCTGGTCTTGTTCTGGGACATCTTCGTATGTTGGTGCCCTCGCTTCCCTTAACTCTGTTAGCTTCCAGAAGGAGCCAGGGTCCATGAAGGACCACGTGAGATGATGAAGTTTGGTTTTCTCAGTTATGATGGCTTTGAGACAGACTGAGATGCTGTGTGTTACCCAAGAAAGCTCCAGAATGGCTTTGGCACCCCACCTGCCCCTACTGAATGGTGTGATTTGGGGTTTGGGGTACAGCGGGTAGATGTTTTTGTTCAGCCCCTCCCGGGGTCTAACAGACAGGACAGGACCCACAGATTGTCTGTTTTCCCAAAGCCCCATTCCTCTTGGCCTTCTTGCCTTGCATGTCTGATTGTGTCCGGCAACCTTTGTCCACAGGGGTTCTGTCCCTTCTGGGCGATCTCCTCGAGTTGTGCTCTGGAGGGTCAGCCCCGAATAACAAGAGACCAGGCGAAAGGGCCAGCCACGCCATGGGCCCTAATTCCTCCTGCCTGCTCTTGGGTCTTCAGCTGTCGCAGGCCACTGGAGCCTTCCTAAAGCCCATCCTGTTGTAAACAAAGCCTCCAGTGGAGGACGGTCCAGCAAGCAGGCTCTGGAGTGTGGTTAAACGCACCCACTCAACACCAGCCATCAACCCAGTTGGATTGAAGTCACCTCTCAGGACTCCTCCATGTGGTCCCCGTGGATCACCTTCCCTTTCTTTCTGGTCTCTGTCCTTACCCTGCCCCTAACTCACCCCGCCATAAAACCCCAATAGGTTTCTCTCCAGAGAACAATGAGCTTCCGTCCTCGGTGCCGTCCAGAGCTCGGAGGGGACGTGGGGGTCAGCGTGGCAGGCTGTACAGCTTTCTTTTGAGGCAAACAGATGGTGAAGGTTAAATGACAGCTCTCTGACTGCCTCTTTTGAAGTAATTGGAGATAATTTGTATTTTGAATCCGAACTTGACCATTGTCAGAAGGGAAGAAGGTTAATGTGGAAACGATTTTACATTAGCCCCTGTTTCTTGGCCGCCCGTCCACAGTCCTTTGCTCGCCTCCTTCGGATCCTTGTCGCTTTAATCCTTGCTCCAGGCGATGGGTAAGATTGTCTCTGGGCTCCGGTGTGCCTCGTTTTAGGCTGTGGCTGTTATGAAAGCCAACAACAGCTTATTAAGGCCAGTGATAATCTCTTCCACTGATGCATTGTTGCTTTCCACGGGTCCAATTAAGGCCACGCATCGGAAGCAAGATCTTGTAAACCGAGGGCTCCTTACCTAGGATGGTTTGCAAACAAACACGCAGGCTGCTTCCTTGTCTCTGCTTCCCGGCACAAACTGACTTCCTATCACAGAGAACAGTGTGTCTGCATTTATGAAAGGGACATACTTGTCTTTCCCTGCCTCTCCTCCAGACACTTAAAAAAAAAATTCTTTTAATTTCAAAGCCTGGCTTTGGGGCCCCCTCTGATGTGAAGCGTGATATTGTTTACCTCTTTTCAAAGAATTTACGGTACTTCCTGAAATCCCACTGGGGAGGGGATGAGGGGGGAAAGAAAGCCCCTTAAAAATACTAAATGCCTTGCATGTTCTAGAAAAGAGTCTTAAGAGAGACGCATGTGGATTTCCCCTCCTCTTCCTCCTCCTCCTCCTCCTCCTGTCAAATTCTCCCAGAGCCAGCTGGTTCTTCCAGTAAAAGGGAACAGGGAAAGAAGTTGGATATAATTGTGAGTTTTCCACCTATAGGGGAATCTAGGGGTGAAAGATGCTGCCTCTTTCTGGCTAATGAATCTGGCTAACTCATAACTGTGCCATCCGGGTGTTGCCAGGTACCAGGGACATCTCTGAGGACAGACAGGCATATTTATAATTTCCTGGCCTACTGAACATTATACTGAATGTGCACAGCGGATGAGACTCAGGGAGCCTATGCTTTTACGGGTGAGCACCATCCCTGGGAGACTGGCTACTCCAGGGGACTCTGGGTGGGACAAGCGGTCAGTCACCTTATATCCTGCGCCTCTTGTGTGTCAACCATAGGAGGAAACACGACCACCAACTGGGTGAGGATAAAACCTAGTATTTCCTGTATCGAGGTCTATGAGGCAAGAAATTAGCAAGATTTTGTCATCAAAAGAATCTTAACAAAATAATTAATATTCAAAACAGTGGAAGTTGTATTGTAAGCCACCATGACAAGTTTTAATCCACAGACTCCAAAGAGAAGGTGGGCAAGTGAAGACTGAGGTCTGTCTACAGCATGTTTAAGTGCTATTTGCAACTGAAGTGCTGAAGGCAATATTGTATTTTATTCATATACATCTGGTTTATTATGAAAGCACATTTTTTCCCCCACTAACTTGAAGAAAGAAAAGAAGAGATTGTCGTGTTATTCCTGGCTTTTTCTTAACCATCCAAAGTAAAGAAATGGCTGCAAAACCTTTAGAAGCAATTCAAGCACCTTGGTGGCTTTCATCAGACGTTCTCTGTACAAGGAAAAGAGAAAAAAAAAATCGTTCTATCTTTTTATTTTTACTTTGCTTTAATCTTATTTGATGATGTCTCAACAGGCTGGGACATGCTTTCTTGGATGGCAATTTCACTGCACCATATGTGTCTCTCACAAGATAGCACAGTGAGATGAATCTTGGCAGGAAGAGAACTAAACACATCGACAAAGAAAAGAAAAAATTTATTTACTTAACTCCCTGTTGCCTGCATACATTTCCCCCCTTGTACTGCGACTCCCAGTGCCACAGTTCAGACTCAGTTTGTTATAAACAATTGTGTGAAATACAGACCCCCATTTATCACTTTTTCTGATCATCTTGCCCTAGTTTTTCTGAAAACTCATATCAAGCATTTCAGGGATCAGATGATGGAACACAGTGAACGGAAAGAGAAAATCGGGTTCTCCCCTAGACCCTTTAAAAAGTGGCAAGAACCCCTTCTTCCCCACCCTGTACCCGGTGACAAACCTGGGGTCTACCCTGCCAGCGAGCCGGGTGGGACCCTCAGTTCTGCTAGATGCACTGTTAGCATCTTATGCTCACGTTTGCTTTGGACTTTGGGTTGCCGTTAGGATGTCATTAACAAATTAACATGACCAATCTATGCAGGATATATTGTAGTCTAATAACTGCTAGTTATATATAAAACAAGCTACTGCCACTGACATTGGAGGTGACCACTGGTTTGTGCTATATTGGAAAATGGCTCTGATATACCAGCATTTCATCACTTCCATGACAGGGACCAAGAATTGTTTCAAAGGATAGGCCAGTGCCCTGGTCTGGAGTTTTTGATCACTTTTACAGAGGGACGGGGGATTGTTTGTTGTCATGCACTAGGGTCACGGGGGCTAGAGTTCCTAATGACAATGTTGAAACTATGGAATGTGTATATTTTTATATTGTTTGATGCTTTGGGAGAATATCCCAGTGACCTTGTTGTGACCTCTAGTGATCTAGAGCTTAGAGAATGGAGCTCACTGAACCCTTTCAAAATGTATTGAGATTAAGGTGAAACCCAAAACTGAATAAAAACTATAAATAAGGAATGCCTTTCATCAGCCACTATTTTGATGGAAAAAAAAAAAAAACCAGAAAAACCAAAAAGAGGCTACAAAGCTTCTTTTCCAGGTAACAATTTAAAACATTTGGAAGCATCATTTCATTGGGGCAAAATGTCCGTGTTTGATTTTTTTCATGGAGTCAGTGAGTGAGTAGAATACACAGCACTTGTCACCCCCTGGATCAGAGTCATAGGCGATGTGATTAGGACAGTTAGCAGAGCACGGCGGAATGTGACAAAGGGTGTTTGAAGGATACAGTTTCCCTGAAATACTCAGGCTGTGGATGTGAATGGGCAGTATGAGAAGGAGGCTTAGGTCACAAGAAAAGGGAGTTAAACTCAGAATTAGCTGCCTTCAGATGTGCATGTTGATTGCTATGTCATTTTCCAAGAATCTTACAGGCAGACGGATCAGTGTAGAGCAGGAAAATCTAGTGGTGTTTTTTTTTTTAATACATAAAAGGCAATATAAATGCGATACAACAAACAGGTATCTAATGTTCTTTTGCTACTGGACAAAATGCCTTTCTTCCCTCATTTGTACTCATGTCCTCAGAGAACAGAGTTCAGAGAAAATTCAGGCTTCTCGTTCCCAGAAAAATACCTAAGATTTTGTGGTTGTGTAGAACCCATCCCGACTCTGCTGCTTTTTCATTTGGAATCCTAGTTGTGGTGAGAAAATGAGAGTGTAAATGTGGAATTGCAGTTTCGAACTGTTTTAAAAGTCAAGCCGATTTTATTAATTTAGCAGATTCCATGACTTAAACATTTTTAGCTTTTGCCCCTGGAAATTTACATTTGGATCAGGATAGAATGATCTTTTTTTTTTTTTTTTTTTTTTTAATGAAATGGCAGAATGTTAGTCAATATAGATTTTATGGCTAATTTTTCAATTACTAATGGTATACTCATTAGGTGCTAAAAACACATACAGGGCGTAATAGATATATATTTCTCTTAATTGTGCACTTGCTTGGCTTTGCAAATTGAAAGGAAGAGGTGGGAAAATGACCGAAAGCAGGGTGGAGAGAGGAGGTTACTGGCAATGATCTAATTTCCCTTTGGTCTCCCATCCCACTAAAAACTCAAGATTGGCCCCATTATAAATACCAGATCAATGCAATTTATTTCTTGAGTTAGGGCTCTAGTTATAAGTCTATTTGGATGAGATGAGTAAAAGATACATGACTGTGTGGTCTCTCCCTCTCCCCATTCTCTCTCTCTCTCTCTCTCTCACACACACACAAACACATACACAAACACTCTCTCTCTCTCTCATTTACTCACAGGACATATCTATGCTGGAATTATTTATATCATCCCAACATAAAACATCAAGATGGAGTTAGCAAATGTTGATGATACTCGTATAAATGTATACATTGTGCACACTATATTAACTGTACGTTGAAAGAAAAATGAGTTGCTCTTCCAAAAGCCTACCAAAACATAAACCCCCCTGAAATCATGTGAAGTCTCTGAAATCCACAGAAATCTTGCTTTCAAGCTTCAGGGACAATATATCGCAAGGTGGGGTGTTAGGTATGTGTTTTAATTTACCCAGTTTCTCTGGGATGAAGCAGTACCTACACCAATATGAAAATGAGAAGTAAATGGCATGGTTTGATAAATTGACTCCTTTTAGAAGAAATACTTCTGAATTTTAGCAAGCTCCAGTCTAGAGGTTCCAAACTGCATTAGGAGACAAAGAATATGAACTCTGGAAAAATCTCTAAGGTTCAGAAAATGCAAAGTAGACAATGAGAACCTGACATTGACTCCACCTCCTTATCCTTGGTTAAACATAACCCACTGACATTTCCTTATTTATCAGAAGGGGAGTTAATAGTTCAGTAACTACATTATCTTTTTAATTCAGTTTTTACTTTCAAGACAAAACAGATGCATAATTTGGTCAAATTAGTTAGCCCATTTGTACTAACTTTTTTTTCTTTTTGCTAATTATGTACTTAATAACTGATATTGTTCAACGAATGAGGGTTGTTTCTGTTAGATTCAGTTTTCCATTGTGGGGGCCAATGAAAAATCCCCTCTCATTTTCCCTTCTAATGCAATATCAGTTAATTCTCAAGAGGGATCCAGACAAGGTGTTAAAACTAGGATAAAAGCATTTTAATACCAGAAAATCTGTTCTGTCAAACCAGAGGCCGTTTTGCTGGTGGGAAAGCAGAAAAAGTAAACAGTAGCGATCTCTCGTGTAACAGAAGATTTAGGTATAATTTGTTTAAATAGTAGCAATAATGATTATTAATTCAGCCTTTGAATGTTAACAAAGACCTGGTTTTTGTTAGTTTGTGCTTTAGATTCATTTTCAAACTCAAGTTTGTTTTAGGCTAATGCTCCCATCAATGGAAAATGCAATTAGCTTGAGATTCCCATTCCCCTCTACCCCCAAAATACATTTGATGTTTGGGAGGACAAAATAAAATAATTCCCTTCCAGAAGACTGCCTGGGAAACCTTGTGATCACAACAGAGTGAATTTTTGTTGAATTCTTGTCTACTTCCCTGGGAAACAATACGAAATTCTTTTTGTTCTTTGCCACAGAAGGTATAACAAATGGATTTCAAAATACCTGCACTATATAAGCAGGGCTTAGAAGAAAGAGAAAAAAAATCAAAGCAAGAAATAAAAATTACAAAATGGTAGAGCCGGACCACTTTAGCCACAATTTGTATCTGACCTCGTTGTTGAAAAACTTTGTGAAGGATCACGGTGGCTTGTTTTTCTTCCTTTGACACTGGAACGTTAAAACTAGTTTTAGTTATGTTTTATCCTGTTTGGTATAAAAGGGACAGAATCCCTAGGGGGCCTGACCACAGGGACCCCTCGTGTTCTCCAAAAGGCAAACCCCGCACCGGGCCTGCTGTCAACACAGACGGACTCAAGGGCAGGGTCCATCTTGTCCCGTCAAGTTTATCGTCCACTCCATCAAAGGGTCTAATGGTCAGCAAAGGGGGCTACATGTGTCCCCTGTGACCTGACATTAACAGAGTGGACTGGTTTAAGTGTTACCGAGGGTGTCTCAGAATGATTTGGACGCCAATACCCGTTTCCCTCAATGAGCCGTCATTTGGGTCATGACTCAATACAGCTTTGCCCTGACACGGCCCAGCCCCAAAGTACCCCTGGGGGACCCGGCCTCACCTCCGAGACCAGCAGACAGCAGGGCTGATCAATGCTCTCTGACAACAAGTGAAACAATCACCTTTTCCCTCACCCTGCCACCCTTTGCACCTCCCACCCCCTTGCCCCTCGGACCAGCTTGAAAATGATAAAGATAAATTGTGTTATCTAAACATCCAGTCTGACACTGAGAAAAGACAGGACGAGTGAGGAGACCCTCCCAGTTTGTCTACAGCCTTAGATTCCAGCTTTTTGCTTCTCATGTAATTTTGATGGGGGGAAAATATCAGTCTGTATATCAAATGTAGAGCTCAACTGATCCAGAAAAAGGAAAAGGAAAAAAAAAAAAGCCTGCAGTTGTGGTGAATATTTTCTGCTCAGATTTAAGCTGGCCTATAAACATTAGCTTTGTAGGTGTTAAGGGGACCCGGGGCATTTTCTATGTTTGCATTAGGATTTTGACAAAACCATATGCATAGGAAATAAATTTAAATTATAAGGTTCTTTAAGAAGCCGAGTATTTTTCAAAAGGAAACCAACAACATAATACTGATGTGAGAAATCTTTAGAAAAAGGCTTGAAATACTTTTAAAAAGAAGATTCCCTGCAGAGTTCTAAAATAACCATTTAAACCAGTTTTACATTCCTATTTATTTGGATTTGAAACAAAACTAAGGAAGATAGAAAAATGTAAATATTCTCTTCCTATCGTGACTGTTTTTTTCTTCCTGACATTAAGAAAATAAGAACCTATAATAAAATCTAAGGAAGGAGAATTGTGATGTATATAAAAATATATAAAAAATATTTTAAATGTATTTGAAATACTTCAAAATAAGTGGATTAAAATGTTTAAGAATTATGATCCACTTACTAATGATAATGCTATTTTTCATATTGATTTCAATGTAATATTTCTTCATGAAATAGTTTTAAAATCATTTTCCTTTAGGCAGAAAAGGGGAAAAAAATTCTATTAGATTGAGACAGTCCTTACCTGAGAGAATAATTACGTCTGAATATTTAAAAGGAAAAAAGTATGTCAAAAGAAAATTTAATTTCAAATCATCAACTTTTTGAGCAATTTCTAAATGTCTTTTTTGTAATTTCTGAGAAGTAACTAAAATTTCATATATACTTAAAAAAAACAAATACCTCTTTTCATTTTTCAGCTGCTGCGAGCTGTCTCCACTCGTATTTTTTCATTTGCTGAAGTGAACTGGAAAAATAAATCAATGGGAAAAGAGTCACATAGTTACATTTTTAATAGAGAATTATAATTTACTAGTGCTTTTTATCATTTGATGTCTAATTTGTTTACATAGCAATTCAGAAGCACATTTTCTTTACATAATCATTTATACAAGTTATCTTTCCTTCTTGGTTTTATTAATATTTTTTTCTATTTTGTTTATACCTTCTGGTGGAGTGATTGGAGTTAGTACATTGTGTATACAGTGTTTCTCTGTGTTATTTCAAAAGTAGTTTATAGTGTTCCTTAAAGATGATGTTTAGAAAGATGTCCCTATTTGTGTGAGTTATTTGTAACAAAAGAGTGAAGTACATTTTAGTCTTTGTATACTAGCATTAATAACAGATTAATATCTTCCTTTCTAGAATCACAAATATTTATTATATAATTGCACTTAACCAAAAGAAAAAAAAAAAGAGGCTAAGCACCCAAAGTGTCAAAAGTCAAGCTTAACAAATTTAAAAGCAATGAAATGAAAGCCCAGTTAAGCACAAAAGGTCTTTTTTTAATTTAGTGAAAAGCTGTTGCAAGAACTAAAGAAGACGAGATCTTTGCCTCCAGTATTCAGTTTATTAGGTCCAATGCTCGTCTTCAAAGGAATATCACAGCCGTGTGGCATTTAAGGATTTAGAGGAATTCTGAGAATTTGAGTGCTTTTTGCCAAAATGGATTCCGTGTGCACTTTAGCCATGAAAACCGATTTAGGATCTTTTACTCAATCTTTTCCCTCTGGCTCTATTTGTACATTTAGATAACTACAAAATTATCAGCCTGCAAAGGTAGAAAAATCAGGGAGGGGTGGATTTAAACAAAAACCATACATAATAGCAAAAGAAAAACTAGACTCCTCTATTTACAGGGAGGGGAGTGTCCAAGTGTGGGTATAGAGCTTACCCAAACAGGAACCTGAAAGTTTTCAGATGCTAAGGCAGCATTTGGGTAAACTTTTATTTGCTCAAACATAAAAAGGTGTTTGTAAATGGTTTTAAAGTAATATTGGGCATTGTGTCTATGTTCAGAAGTTCCAAAGTAATCAGGAAAACCATATTTTTGCTGCACTTTTGAAATAGTAGTAGCTACAAGAATATGGTGTGGAAAGATCCTAAGTGTCTGGAGGGGGGCAGCCAGCAGGGAGGGAGCCAGGACATGCCACCAGGGCAGACTTGGTTTGTGTCTATGAAGGACAAGTCTCTTTCTTGACTCAGGTTTAAATAAAGCATTTGAGACTGAGTGTTCAGATAAAAAGAGCACAAAATCGACCTTGTATTATGAAAATCAAATCCTATTCACTATCAAGATTGTTGTCAGCCAAAGCCATTTCCCCCCCACTTTGGAAGCCCCTTCCCCTCTCCTCCTGTCCATGGGTGAAACGTGGTACTGGGGTGAGGCAGGAAAGTGGCAAAGATCTGAAGAGATCTGATTTGGGGATGACGGCTTCTGGTCCCTGGAACTAAAGCAATAGTCAAAGAAAGGGAATGTTTCAGAAGGGCTGAGAGAAAGAAAGTCTGAACTTTGAACAAAAGGAATGAAGTAGGATTTAATTTAAACCAGGGTATTACTTTCTTTTTATTAGCTTTGATTGTACAGTTTTCTTTCTTCGTCCCTTTCCTTCGTTCTCTCTGTATTTAATTTAAAGGCAATTTGCTAACACGGGGCTTGCTCTGTAAATATAAAAATAGAATAGTACAATCACAGGAGGGGAGGAAATGGGGCATGTACCCTAGCTACAAAAATCACTGAATTTTCACACAAAGAACAAATCTCTCCATCTTACATTGTCATTAGGATAGAAAGATTTTCTTTCTTTTCTTTTTTTTTTTATCATTTCAATATAAGAAAAGGACCCCTCTCAAGATGAGGTTCCTGCTTCTGCAATGTTGGATATGTTATTATTATAAAATGTGGTTTATATTCTCTGCCTCTTACATTAACAATGGGGACAGGGGTAGGGGGTGGGTCGGAGGGGCCTGAAATGACAGAATGAGGGACACACAATAGGATGGCCGTGACTCTGAACAAATAAATAAAACATGTGCATCACGGTCTCTGCTCTACCTCCCTCCCCCCCTCACCCCCCAACTGTGATTAAATTTGCTGTGGTCATATCCCAAATGTCTGCCTGATTAAAAAAAAAAAAAAGCAGAAGCAGCAGCAGCAGCAGAAGAAGAAGAAGAAGAAACAACAGCAGCAACAGCAGCAGCACCCAAAGCCCTTTCTCACACCGTGGCTTAAAGCGAGGACCCTTCCTGGGGCTGGCAATCTCCACTCCTGCCAATCAGTCCTACCAGCACAGACATGCAAGCCGCTTTCATTAGCGAAAATACTCCACATCTGATTGCTGTCCTCCCCGACCCCCCAAAAAGAAAAAAAAAAAACACCAAAAAACAACTACCCACTCTATAACACCAACTCTGCCCCCTTAATAAACAGCTACTCAAACTACCCCCAGCATCACCCTGGAACCCTCGCCGCCCGGCGCTCAATAATGGGATTTCTCATACCCCTTCCTACCACCACCAACGCAGCTTCCCAGCAACCTATTGGATGCACAGGGGGAGAAAAAGAATACATTTTAATAAATCGAGGGGGAAAATGATTTGGGTTCTGTAGCCCTGTTCTTTAGTAATAGAGGAAAAAAAAAAAAAGGTGAGGTTGTTGGGGAAATGGGAGGGGGAATTTAATATTGCAAGAGATAATAGCAACTATGTTAATATCCGGAATTTTCAATGTACCATAAGTACATTTTGTTTTTCCTTTTAGCACGATTTATAATTAAAGATTTTAATCTGGCTTCACATTGAGTTAATAAGCCCTTTGATTGATTAGGATTCATAAAATTGCCATTTCCCGCTGATGCTTTGTGTTTCTGGGGATGTTCTTTTGAAAAGCTGGGTTAAGGTGAATAGGAAGCAGCCATTGTTTAGGCTGAGCTGTGCCAATTCTGGGAACTCGGAACTGCTTTATTCAGAGTTTGTCCCCTGCAATATCTTGTTGTTCAGCCAAATTAATGCAGATAGGATCTGCTGGGTTACGGTTTAGCCATTTTTAGGGGAATTTTTTTTTTTTTTTAATTTCAGCAGATGTTTCGCACAATTTCTGCCTGTATTTCCTGACCCGTTCTTTGGCTTGAAAATAAATAAAAACCACAATGAAATAGCATCAAATTGATAAATAGAAGGTTGGAAACCGTTTCCAAGATAAAGGGGAGGAAAGGACAAACTAAATACATATGAATGCAACCAACCCAGGAAAACTGGGCTCCAATTTTTCTTTTAAAAATTCCACTTCGGAGGTTGGGTGGCCAATAAATTATCCTTTTGCATTAATGGCCAATACTGCAATATGTGGGAAGGATCCTCCTTCAGCTAAAGGGATGTCTTAGAAATGTAAACACAAATGAATAAATAGGAGCGAGCAGCAGAGGCAAGGAGGCAGCCGGGCGCTGTGCTAATGCTGTTTATCAAGTTAAATAATACACCCTGCCACCCCCCTCCCTCCAAAACCAAACCGAAATTAAGTGCAAAATCAAGAAACAGCGATAAATTCTGAGACGAAAAAGAAAGGAAGAAAATGTGAGAAAGAGCCTGTAATTTGAAATGTCCTGTCCAAGGGCCCCTTTTCTTCCGTTTATTATACCCTAAATGTCTCTATGGGGGTGTACAAGAGAATTCCCCCTCCGCACACACTTATTTTTAGCAGAGAGGAAAAAAAAGTGACTCTGTTCAGCTTCCGAAGGGCCTCACTGTGGGGACTGAACCAGAGCAAATTCCCTTTGTGTTTCTTGCTCTGAAGGGACGAGCTATTGTTGAGTGCGGGGCCTCTCTCGTGAGATCCAGCAGGGCTGGGCTGTGGGCAAAACCTTCCCGGCTAACACTCAACTTGTTTCCCAATTGATACTGCCTCTCCTCCCCCGTGATCCACCCCAATTTACTTGACATGACTAGCACTTTTGTAATCCTTTTATTATCACTCTCCAAATGCAAACATTCTTAGGGCTAATGAGAAAAACCAGAAGCCATGTCCAGAGCTGGGGAGTCCCAAGAAAGTGTCCCCCAGGTGGACTGGGAGGTGACACTTGTCTCCCACACCTCTACCTGGGGCCTTGCCTGGCATGCATTTGTAACCTGAAAACCCCACCTGTCTGCCTGTATTGCCAAAGCCCTCATTTCTGCAAGCATCTTTGGTTCTTTTCTTATGCAGTCTCCATATACCACCTCAGCACCCCCTGCACGGTGTGACATGTCCCCCATCCCCAGACCTTCTTCCCCCACCGTCCACTCCTCCCAGGTTTCTGTTTTTGCCACAAAATAGCAAACGCTAGCACAAAGTAGATAGCGCCCAAACCTGTGGAGTGAAACGGGTTTGGGTTTGCACACAGACAGCAGTGCCCTGCCCCGTCCTGAGGAGTCCCTGCTCGGCCACTGCTGACCTCATGAATTCCGGCCCTGCGGGCCTGATTGGTGGGCTTTTAAAAGTGACTAATGAAGAAAATTTACCCTGAGCGGGGAGGAGCCCCCCTCCTTACAAGCAAACAGAATGTGCCCTGATGCGGTACATTTTTTTTTAAAAGAAGAAAAGAAAAAGAAAACAAAGCCCGACACACGACATTTGTGGCAATGAGGAAATAACATAAATTTAAAACAAACTCCCATTTTTTTTTCCCCCTAACCCAGGTCCTAGGCAATGACAGCAGAGAACGAATAATTCCCGGTGCGGTGGCTTACATCAGTTAAAGGTACCTTTGAATGAATGTCAGCTCCTTTCTACCTTAGTGCCAGGCGATCGATGCTTCATTAGGGCCAAATTGTCTTTTGCCCATGCAACCTTGAAAATAGTCCCTTTAATTACCTGTGAGGAAGTCGGGGGACCCTCCTTTTTCCTCTATCTTCCTCTCTCCCTTCCCTCCTCTCTCTTGTACCTCTCTCCCTCTCTCCCTCCCTCTCTCTCCCCCCTCCCCCACCCCTTCTCCAGCAGAAGGCTCAGGGAAGTGGGGGTGGGCAGATGGGGGTCACTCACATTTATTCACCGTCAGTCTGAGTACATCACTGTCTGATAGGGAAGCTGGGAAGAGAAGAGAAGGTGGGGGCAGGGGACTTGGGCAGGGCGGGGGAAAGAAAAAAAAGGAAAAGAAAGAAATATCGGACCCTGAGGTGAGAGGGCAGGGTTCAAGTCCAGACTACAGATCTATTGAAGAGGTCTCAGCCAGGCAGGCCTTCACTTGACTTTCTCATCAGCCAGCCTTCTGCATTCCCAGCTGCTCCCTTTACACCCTGCCTCTTCCATCTCCCAGCTGCTAATTACTAGGGGGTTCTAAACACCGCAGAGCCGGGCCCTACCAGTGCCTCCCAAGGGCTGGCCAGGCTTCCTCCAGGTCACAGGGAAGAGGAGGACCTGTTGGCTAAATATTTTGGAGGGACTGGGGAGAGAGGCACGGCTCACGTTAATCCCTCCCGCTGAAACCGGAGGCTTTCCAAATAATTGTAGGCCTGGCAAGTTGAGTGCTGGAAGAAAGTGCATAAATAATCGTATTTGTTATGCACTATTAAAAATTCAGAAAGATTTTAAATTCAAGTGATAATCTGGTCATCCTTGAGGGATAGGCTTGTATTTAATAGCCAGGTATTTTTTACCTATTCAATTATGATGAGAAATATTCTAATGAAGTCATAAACCTCAGCAGAGGAATGTTAATCACCTGTGCGCGCTCTGTGAGAGCCGTGTTGAAAAACATACCTGCCCGAGCTGAGCTGCCTCCTCCCGCGGGGATTCGGGATCGCGGACGGAACCCTTCTTCCCTCCAGTGGTCCCCAGGCACCTGGAAATATATGGCTAAAAACTACAAAGCTCATCTGATCTTCTCTCCAGTGGCCCATATTTCTATCCAAGCAAGGAGTCAGAGGTCAGGAATACATTTCCCCCAAAATTTACACAACAGAGCGAAGTAACATTGTTCTAGCCCGTTCCCCGCCACAGACACACACACACACACACACACACACACACACACACGCTCACACAAATAAACTCTGAAGGTTTAGGGTTCCCAGATATAATGTAGGATGCCAGTTCAATCTGAATTTCAGGTAAGCAATGAATAATTTTTGTTAGCGTGAGTGTGTCCCAAGTATGCACGGGACATATTTATGCTACAAAATTATTCATTGTTTATCTGAAATTCAAACCCAACTGGGCATCTTTTTTTTTTTTTTTTTTTTGTAACTAACTAAGTCTGGCAATGCCACACGGATTCCACATAGATCCGGATATTTCCTGCAATCAAGTGAAAATGATGATATCGAGTCACTTACAAAATACCTCATCATAAAAGGATTCATTCAAATATTTTAGGGTTTGGTTTGTGGCACTGAAAAGTGGGAGGTGAGACTGTGTAGCGATGCCCCTGATCTGTCGAGAGTCATCTCATTCCACCTGGACATACAAACTCCACCAGTTCAAGTGGTTACAATGACAGGTGCCTACCTGTTCAGCTCAGTGGTATAAAAGTGAGGATGATGGGTTAAAAAAACTGTTCATGCACGCTCAGGTCGTGCTGTCATCACTATGTCACTGTCCAGGTGTCTCAGCCCAGTCCTGCCGTGTGCAGCCGCCACCCCAGGCCCAGCCACTTTTTCTGGTCCAGCTACGAGCAGAACCAGTGACTCAAAAGCGCACAGGAGAAGATGTATCCTGCATCCACACTCAGGACTTGACCTCACTAAAGGAGCTGTGATGTCACCACACTAAGCTAAAAGAGCCACCAAACAGGAGAGCAGGAGAACAGAGCTGTACGTGCACCACCAGCCAGGCTACGAGATCAGTCTCTGAGCTCGCAGTGTCGCCGCACAAGGAAAAGGCAGATGGCAGGACCCAGACGACAGTCTCAGTGTGCAAGATCCTCGCGCTTGCTCTCGACGAGGGGGTCAGAGGGAAGTTTCAGAGTCTCTGTTTAGTCTGCCAAGTAAATAGAAGAATTAGGTTTCTTTCTAGTTATGTGTTTTTGACTGCATGTTTGTAATACTTCATGGGGCCAGGGAGGAGGGGGCTGGGGAGGACACGTCCAATCCCACGTAAATTTGCTGGCTGCAGTTTAAATATTCATGAAGACGGGGTCATGTTCCAGGATGCCGGTGCATTGGTGGAGAATGGAGCGCTGGGTCAGGCTGACCTGGTGGTGCATTGGGGTCACTCCTGCCCGGTGGGCAGGGGTGGTGTTGTCATTTCTGGGAAGAGCAGAGGAAACATGGTCTTTGAGGTAATTGCCACTGTCTCGTCCCAAAGAGTATCTTGCTTGCTGGGGATTTGAAATCTCCCTGAGTTCGGGGCTCAGCCCAGCCCACACTGATGATGGCCGTGGGACCCCAGACAGCCAGCAGGTTGATGGCTTTGCCTGAGGCTGGTGCTGGACACCACAAAGATGGCATTCATGGCCTTTGCCACCGTTCAGAAGGAAGTTCATCCCACACAGGATTCGATCCAAAATAACATGGCCCTGATGGGTAATAATGTGATTTTCAGATTGGTGTTTTTTAAAGGATTTATGGAGAAGAGCAAGTGGCTAACAAATACTTGAACAAGTAAAAGGAAAGTGTGTCTGTGTGTGACTTCCTGGGAGTTGGGGAATGGATTTTTCTCCAAAGGAGAAAACAGCTATTTTTCCCTCCCCCACCCCGCACCTTTTACTAATGGTGAACTGATTTATCGGTTTTGTTTGAAAAGACAGGAAGGTGGAGGCAAGGACTATACCCTCCTAGGGAATTATGACAAGACTAAAAGGTAGGATTTGGGATCTTTGGGGTCCTGAAGCAAAAAGGGGTTGTTTCCTTTCTGGAGCTTCTTATTGTAAGAGAGAACATACCCTCCCTGAAAGCAGAGTCTTAAAGTGGCTTTAACTATTTGCAGTGGGGGGAAGAGTTTCACCTGCAAAGCGTAAGTGTCCTTTTTCATTGCTTCTCACCTAGGACTTCACCTAGCCCATATGATTTTGGAAGGAGTTATTCCTGAGGGCCGTGAAAGCTATTTTCCTCGTGGACTCGTATCCCATGAAAACCAGGCCAAAGAAAAATGCATTTTGTTTCAATACAACATCTCTACATTCAAAATGATGGCAATGAGCTCCAAAATTCTCACCCTTATATTAGTCACTGAAATATAGAGCTTATAGCTGCAAAGGTAGAGCCGATTAACCGTGATCATATTTGGAATATAGACCTGTGCTTTCAAAGCATAGCTGTCCATAGGATACTACCCTTTATTAAAAGGGTTTGTTCGGTAAAATTTGGATTCACTCAAAAGGCCACACTCAAGGATCCAGAAGGCCACATGTGGCCCCAGATCCGTAGGTTTCCCTACCCCTGGGTGTAAATTCCTACTGATGTTCGTATATGTGAGTGTGGGGAGAGAAACACAGTTTGTCTGTACATACTGGGCTCCAAAAAGCAATTTCTTGCTGCAGTGAGTTTAATGTATTTGGTAACCTTCTGTTTATTTGGGGATGATTTGCTGAAAATACTTAGAAGGCTTTAGCATCACGGTATAGGAAAACCTAGACTTCGTGTGGGTATAGAGGTTCCCTCTGCACACGCCAGTGGCCCGGACCCACCCGGGCAGGCGGCGGAGGAGCCGTCTCTCTCTTTACTACACAGCATCAAATAAGGTCAGTGATGCCGCTCGTGCACCCTTCTTCTTTTATTGTCCATGTTATCGAGGAAACCTATAAAAGTTCCCTCTTTTGATATCTTGACCCACGGTGTTGCTCGCATGCTGCTTTGTGGTTTAGAGATTTAAAGAAACAGAGAGGGAAAAGGAGTGAGGGAGAGAGTTTGCCTTAGGTGATAAACAGCGGTGTAAGGCCAGAGGCCTTATGGAAAAAAAAAAAAGAAGACGAAAAAAAAAAAAAAAAGGAAAAAGAAGCAGCCGTAGCAACATGGGAGTTTGGAAATGTTCAGGGGTTTGGAGGTTTGCAGGGGAGGCAGATGGGGGTGTAAACTCAGTTTCACTTGATAACAATCTAGTGGAATTCTGGATGATCACAAAGCCATTTACACCCTAGCTTGAATGCACAGATAGGTGTACGATGCACGTGTCTGCAGGGACGTGAGGTCATAGAATAAACACTTGGGAACCCACAGGTACCCTTATTCAATTCTCCCAGTGTTCAAAGACAGAAAAAAAAAATAAGCTATTTGATAACATAGATTATTGGTTTCTGGTTTTAGTGGGAACTTAAAATTCTGCGCTGTTATTCCCAGCTCTACACAATCTTCCCTTGGGATCCTACCTTCCCAAGGGGACATCATTGCATTTGCTCTCTGACTCATCTGTTAGGGGTGATATTTCTTCCTGTGACAGGTCTTGGTGACTTTGGGTTTGACGGATGCTGCCCATGTATTGAGATAACCACTGTGCGGTCCCTTTGGCTCACATTGCATACCCATCCAAGACAAGGTGTTTATTTAAAAAAAGGCAGAAAAAGGTCCTGGTTATTTATGGGAATTTGTGCAATGACTAGGAAGGGCAGATCTACCTGTTTATTTTTTTGACTGCTTCCAGGTGAGGTGGCGAGCTCGCCAAGCTGGTGGTCCTCAACTGTCATGTCTCCGCCATGCCAGCTGACAGGCATGTGCCAGGAGTGCGCAATTAGGGGGTATGGGAAGGACAAGACCACTTGCCTAGAAGACGGTGACACTTGTGTGTTTCCCTCTTCCCCAGCTCTGTTATCTGAACATCTCCTCTCATCCTTGCTCTGATGGAAGGTAGGATTGTTTCCTTGGAAAGGAGAGACAATTTATATGACTGTTGCAGAGAGATGTGATTTTAGAAATATTTATTTAGAAATATTATTTATTTATATTTAGTTAGAAATAAATATGAAGCGTTTTGTTTCTGGAATGCAGTTAATCATGCACTTACCGCTATTCATACCTTCTGAGCTGGAATTTGGGTTTAATGTTCAAGGTGGAGGATGACTTTTTCCTTTTTCATGGACTTTTGATTAAATTTTATTTCAGTACTCTTCGGTGAATTTTTTCCAAACTCCGTACAGCCGAGGAAACAGAAGAAGGCATAAGATAAAAAGCTGGAGGTGGTGACATGAAGGCTTTTCCATTTTTCATTTTAGGCTGGTTAGTGAAGAAAATAATAAAACAATGATCCAACAGTCATTGATGGGATGTGTACCTACACCAGGTGATAACATGCTGCTCACATTCAATACTCAGGGTGTCACGCGATCGCCTGGCTATTCCACTTCTTTTATGCTCATAGTTTACTGAGAAAAAACAGAATGCAGAAATGACTAGTCAGTATGATTCAGGAAAACTTATAAAGCCGTGAACCCATATATGACAAATGAAGTCAAGAGTCAAAGTTCACTTTAAACAATGCATTTTCACCACTGCACCAATAAGTCCCAAACTCCTTATGGGTATAGATTCAAAGATACTACTTCGGGCTTGAAAGCCCATGGGATTTCAGTAAAGCCAAGATGCTGAATGGTCAGCTCCAGTCCATTCAGGACATGTCAGTTATTCCTGGTAAGGTATAAAAGCAGGCTGACTTGGGGCACCAGCATCATTTCCTGGGGTTCCTGAAGAGTGAACTGCTTCAGGCATGGCAGGGGGCTCGTACTGGCTGGTCTCTGAACCCTTAGACGTTGCCTTCCCATTAAGCACAAGTTGCCTTCCCGTTAAGCACAATTATAGCCACTGTATTTGCAGGTCTTAGGAGCTACCCTCTTAAGTCATTAAGAACTGACTTTAGAGTTAGAATCAGAGCACAAGAAAACAGCCGTGAGTTTTTTTCTCTTAGGACTGAAAGTCGTCTTGTTGATACTGAACTCTGAGCCATCAGCTGCTGAAGTTTTGAAGATAAACATCAGCTAGAAGCATCATGTCTACTTAGGGCTTGGATACTCTGTGTTGAGAGAATAAATTCAATTGATCGTAACTGAGACAGGTCTCTTATTCACCCAGCATGTGATGAAATAGATAACTTATTGCTGGTATCTTTTGGATGCTCAGGTCAGATAAACCCTAAGGCAAATTAACATGAAGTTGAAAAGTAGGATTGGACGCTGCTCACTGTGCCAGTTTCTTTCTTTCTTTCTTTTTTTTTTTTTTAATAAAAAATGTCATTGAATTAACCTATGCAAATACATCTTCCCAAATAATAAAACACAGATCCCTTAGTTAAATGTATGCCTACCATGTATTGCTCTCATTTTAATAATAGCAGATTAGTTCCTCCCGTCATGGAGCCTGCGGACGTAGTCCTCTGACAAATCCAGACTCTTGTGGGCTGTGCAGGAGTAGTGCAGACAAAACCCCGCGTGACAGGGGCAGCTTTAGAGAATTAAGCCTAACTGCTGTGATGTTTCCCTGGGTGTGTCCTTGCTACCACTTCAGTTGACACACACGGTCGCATTGCTTAATAGTTTATTTATTCTAAAGTGTATTAAAATATAATTAACACATTAAATCCATGATTTTATAGATATTTTGGCTTAGGTTACAATGAAATGAGGTTACATTTTATGCAGATTGAATGATTTCTCTTTCTTTTCTGCGGTACATTGACTTTGATGATCCACAGTGACAGCAAGAATTATAAAAGTGGCACAAGAATGTCTAAAGTTGGAGAATGATGACTTTTTGGGTAACGCTGGCCAATGCAAGCTGAGGCTGTAGCTCCCCCAAATTTTCACTGCCAAGAACCTGTTTTTGTTATTTTTCCCTAATATAAAATTCATATTTTGAAAGATGTTTTTAAATTGTTTTTTGATACAAACTTCCTATTTTGAAAGATTTTTTTTTCACCTTACTACAAATGCACTCATTAGGTAGTAATTCACTTCTCTGTTTCAAGATATCTATACCTGCTGACAATCATAAAGTAATCAGTGTGGCCAACTGCATTGGTGTAACTCCAGCCAACCCCAATCAACTAAGCATAATAGGGAATTTGTTTGCAAGTATCTGAAACCACCTCAAACTTGCTCAGTGATGGGAAATTTGTTTTAAAGATAAAGGAACGTCCCGAACCCAAGGGCCCAAGCATCTGCAGCAGCTGAAGCCAGCAATTGGAAGGTTACTAGCACCCGAGGCAGAACTTTTTCTTAGTCTCCTGTTGCTGGATCTCTTTGGAGATCTGTATCCTCTCTCATCAGACTGTCTTTTCCTGTTACCTGTCCTCATGGCAGATGGAAGATACCTGTCCACAGTTCCTAACTTCATTTTCCAGCTGTGTGAAAAACTGGCTTTCTCAGCGTGGACTCCCTGTCTCTGGGGAAGGTTCTGATTGCCCCTGAGTTAGTCAGGTGGGGCCACTCTGATGTCACCAGTGGTGTGCTCATCTTAATCAGTGAAAGCCTCCAGAAAATCGAGGAACATTGATAGGGTTAAAATCATGGTGTAGAATCTCACTCCTTAAAAGGTGATGCACAGACCAGTAATCTTGGCATCATTGTAATCATTGTAATCTTGGCAGCTTTGTGTGCACATGACAGTCTCAGAAATCTGAGTTTGAAAACTTAAAAGCCTCTCCTAACTTCTGAGATGAGAGAAGGAGGTTTCCAGCCAGGGAAACACATCTCTGGAAGTTCTGGTCACATCTAAGCTGCTTAGGAAGGAGGTAAGTAAGCTAAGACACAAGCGATAGATTTCAACTACCAAATATAACAGGGCAGGAGTTGTTCCACCTACTTTCTCCCAAAAAAACTATCCTCATAGAGCTGAATTTTGGATATGAGGAGAATTATTTTCCAAGAAGTTTCTGTTGCCCAGTTGTTGACCATCTTCACGTGGCCTAAGATCATCTTAATGAAGCCACTAAGAAACAGGGTCATGACTTGGGATGCGACAGCCCCAATTGCAAATGGCACAGTTATTTTCAGCACTTGAAATCAGGGTTTCAGAGTGTGAAAATTATTTTCCACTTAGTTAGGTGTCAAGTCACAGTGCCCTGGACTTCCTTAGAGGTGGGCCTCTTTCTAGAATTTTTCTACAGATTCTGATGGGCACTTGCCCATTTGTCACCTGGACACCAGGCACCAGCCAGAGAGCAGTTTTGCCAAGGCTGTGAGCTGACCTCAGCAGGTAGTCAGGAGCCAAGCGAGTCTTTGCGATCTCCGAGTGTCACCATTGCTGGGGACCTGCCAGCCGCCTCCCTGCCCGGGCAGGTGCCATACTCAGTGTCCCTCTGTAGGACGCTGTTTGAACACATCACACGAGTGAAACCTGCTGATTTGGCTTCTCTAGAACTTGCCAGAATCTTTTTCATTAATCTTGTTCCTTGGCACCAAACTCCTTGATTTTTTTTTTCTCCTTTCCTATATAGTCATTTTTGTGAGCTTACCTGAAATGAATAGCACATCCTTCGAGAAGGGAAGCTTTTTCTTTCAGCAGGTACTCTGTCCAGTGGGCAAAATGATCACCCACATCCAAGGGGCATCACCACGAGAATAAAATACACGACTGACCATGAATGTCCAGATAATTTAGACTCTCAGTATATTTTGCTCTGTTTTCAAAGTAGAGGAAAAGCTGCTCACCTCTGGCCCCATCATGAGTATTGTTTTCATATAATGCATTTATGCTATGTGACCTATTGCTGGACAGACTCATGTTTTATTCTTTGTCATCCATAAGGAAACCCTAGTTTATTAATTGTTAAACATGTTATGGAACTAGGGATTCATTACATGTTGTTCTCAATTCAGAAGTTTGGACAGCCAGAGACCTGTCTTAGATGCAGAAGGTTGATGTTCAGTAATGTGTCATTATAATGCAGTTGGGGTCCTGGGTGTGAGTCCCGTGGTGCCAGTGACTTTGGCTCTCTGACTGCAGACCATAGCTCTGTTCTGATTCTTGCTTCAGAGGTTTGGTGTTGGTCAAAGCAAGACCGAACAAGAAGCTATGACCAACGCATCATAACTACTCCAGGCACAAGACTGCGTAGCACACTCCTTAGTGTTTGTGTCTGTGTTATATGTCGATTCCTTCTTCAAACAATCCCCAGTGACAGGCGAATTCTCCCTCATCTGACTTCCTACTGCACTTGTCTACTCTCAGGGTATCCATCACATTCTACTTTAGATTCCAGTAATTAGCATCCACACATTATTTTCCCTGCTGGGACTGTAAACTCCTCGAAGACATAAACCATATTGAATGCATTTTTATATCTCCTACCAAGCTCCTGCATGCTCAATAAATAGCTGTTGAAAGAATAGATAGGAGGATGGATCGTCGGAGAAATGGATGGGTGAGTACGTGCGTGAGTTATCTTTGCAAATTTGTTGGCTAGTACTTCTATTGATATCCGTCAAGAACAGATGACTCAGAGATGTAAAATACAGTGTCATAATCATGCCTGATAATGATGCTACATCTGCCACAAAACTGATAAATCTGATAAGGTAGTGTACACTGAATACCCATAATATGCTGGTAATGCCTACAGTTTCCTTTCCCACTAACAGAACCAAGCCCTTGTGGATATTTCTAGCACATCAAAGCGCTCCAGGAGGCTGATCTTGTTTTAAAGAAAAGGGAACTAAAACATACAGCGGTGAAGTGTTCTGCATCACACAGTACCTAGGAGGATCAGTGGAATTAATGAGTTATCTGTTGATATGTAGCAAATTACCCCAATATTTAGCAGCTACAACAGCCAACATTTATTATCTTAGTTTCCCTGGGTCTGGAATTTGGATGTGGTTTAGCTGGATACCTCTGACTCGAGTCTCTCATAAGGCTGCGATTCAGAGGTTGGCTGGGGCTGCTGTCATTCCACGGCTGGAGTGGGAGGGTCTGTTTCCAAGCTTACTCATGGTGGCTGGTGGCAGGTCTTGGGTCCTCACTGGCTGTTGGCTGGAACCATCAATTCCTGGCCTTGTGGCCCTTTCTATGGGGCAGCTGACACATGTCAGCTTGCATCCTCCGGGGTGGGGGGCCCAACAGAGAGAGAGAAAGAAAGACAGAAGTCACAGTCTTTTTGTAACCTAACCTTGGAAGTGACACCCATCGTGTTGGCTGTACTCTGTTTGGTAGAAATGAGTCACTAGGTCCCGCCTGGACTCAAGGCGAGGGGATGACATAAGGGCCCGAGTACCAGGAGGCTGGGATCAGTAGGGACTGTCTCAGACACTGTCACCCACAGTAGGTCCCCAGGGCTTGCGGAGGACCACCTGCAAGCTGCCTCTTGCCTGTCTGTACGTCCGGTGTTGGGTCGGAAGGAGATGCCAAACAGGAGACCATAGAAGCAACCTGTCTCAAATGTGAAATCTCTTTTCTCCATTTTGACAGAAGGCAAAAGGTAAATGGGGCTTCTTGCTGGGAAGGTCCACCAACAGCCCTTCCCAACCTGAGCACCACTCAATCCTCCTACCTTCACTGTCCGAATTTTCTTGAATAGATGGTGATACATTTCAGGGAAATTCAAACCAACGTATAGCATAGACTTGCTCTGCGCCCGCAAGGAGCACCCCAGGCTGGAGCCCCCTGGGATGACGGGATTGCTTTGCCAATGGGATCAGTGATCTAAATGGCAAGTATGTGAGTAGAGGAAGGGAAAAAAAGCCGTTCTTGAGGTTTGCTGGAAATGAAACCCCATTCTGAAACTAGTTATCTCTTGTATTGGAAATGAATGCCTTGGATTCACTTAAATCCCCTAGGAATTTGTTCCTTTGTGTCTTTTAAAGGGAGAATTGTAGGACAGATAGAATCAAAGAGATACAGCATACTGGACCAGAAGCGGAGGGTGTTTTTAAGCCCCTTTTGCTCCGAATGGTCATTTGCCCTGAAAGTCCAGTGTTGCTGCCAAATCTCCTTAACTCCTTAAGCAAGATAATGACATTTTATTAAAGAGCAATTGCTAGATTATTAGCCACTGGGCTTAAAACACTGAAGTGTCATCATTCTCCTGCTTCCCTTGGCTCGGATCAACGTGGTTTAAGCTGCTTGTGAGATGTGAAGTTCATGGCCAGCAGTTCTCCTCGTGTCCGCTCAGAATTAACCAATAAATTAGAATAACTAAGTGAGAAAGGCTAAGACAAAGCCGGTGTCAAAACTGGAGGCCAGGGCCTGGGTCATTTTGAATACGAAATGAAGCATGGTTTATGTTTTGTATTTTATAGGTTTTAAAACAAAGCTAAAGTCTAACATTAAGGATCAAGGTCAGGGTGTTATCTTTTGTGGGGTGAACGGGGTGGGGGTGGCGAGGTCACAGCTTATGCCCAAGACTCGGCTCCTCCTTCCTCTGTAACATTTATTTTCCAGAGCTTCTGTCTAATTAATATAAGGCCTTGCTCGAGCACACTGGCCCTCATTGGGCCTGTCACTCGTTAATCAAGCGACCCTTCTAGCCTTGGGTAATGACCTTGAAAGAATATATCAGCCCATGATGGCGGAAGTGAGGAATTAAATTGTTTCTCTGAGTGCTTATGGTCATTGCTGACAATTTATATCTCACAGCTGCCCTGGGCTGGCCACGCCGGCCATTGTGCCGCAATCACTTTCCTGGTCGGGAATGGATTATTTGCCGGACAGGGACCACACTGGCCTCCTCTACGCCTCCATCTTTACGTTCCTTCCTCCTCCCCCCACCTTCCTTTAATCATGCCTTTGTTTGAGAGGCAGGGACTGTACAAAGTTAAAAGCTTTGTCACGAAGGCCACCAAGAGCCAGAAGCTTGGGGTCCATCGTGCGTCTGGGCTCGATCCCCCCTGCTTTGTCTCCGAGCACGCCGCTCTCGCCTCTGCTGATGTCAGGCTTAAAAGGGAAGTGTCTTGAGAATTATGTTAGCTCAAAACTCATAAGAGAAAAATTACTGGAAATATTAAAAGGCTGCAAAGGGTGTATTGTGTACAAGTGATTAAGCCTGAACCCTTTCTGGGTCTCTCTTGGAGGTCAGGGAGATATTGGCTGCTGGTCCTGAGGGGGATTGGCGAGGACAGGGACTTTCATCTTTTTACCTTTTGTGGAGGGATATTTAGACTTAGTGGTATCTTGGGGTGCGCTGGCGTGCGGCTGAAATTGTACCCTCGTACCAAGATAAATGCTTTCTGTACCTGAAATTAAGCACCGTATATCCGCTCAGAGTCCGTGCACCCCTTGTCTTCCATGGGCTCTTCTTGAAACTAAGTGAATTTTAAGTGCTCTTTTCCCATGAGATAGTCTTTTTTTGTTGTTGTACTATGATTGGGTTCACAAAAGAATTAACAGGGAAATGCTTCCCATTAGCTAAAATCCTGCAAATAAATAGCGTACCTTTGCGTATCTTCTTTTCAGATGCAATTACTGGGTTTTTGTGTGTGCAAAGCTTTATAAATACAGTGGCCTGGCTTTGACTTGTCCTGGGTTTTCTCTTATAAGTAGACATTCGCTAGTGAGTACTATATGCATGTGCTAAAATTTCCAAGGAGGGAAACCACCAACATGAATGTCCCCAAGTAGGGAGAGAGTGAAGTGTCTGTCAAACTGAAGCTTGGCTTGCGACTCTCTCATCTCACTGGCTCTGGGTCTGTATGTCATTATTGAACAATGACTTCCCCGTACATGGAAAATTCTTTTTCCTGGGGTCTGCATGGCGTGAGTGCTTCTGCCAGTCACAGCTGACCCTCAAACCTGGGGACACTTCTTCTTTACGGGACTGTGTCGTGTAGAGTGGTTAGTGGAGAGCTTCTGTCTCACTGCTCAAGTGCACTGGCCCTCGGTGAAAACAGGACATACATTCATTCTGCCCTCAGCCCACCCGGGGAGAATCTGTGTACAAATGTGAAGACTAAGACCTCTGGCCGAACAAGTGCCAACAAAGGTAAGATTAATAAAATACAAGCTGACCACTCTCTTGCTAATTCTAAGAAGATGCACATCAAGATCTTTGCCCTGCAAGCGGGCAGCTCACGGAAGGCCAGGCCTGTGTCGTTTTTATCTTTGCAGTCCTTACCATGGCAAGTGTAGAGGCTTCTGTATACGGGGCACTAATGAGAAAAGAAAAATGAGATGTGTGGAGTGATGGGATTAGTTCATTCATGCAGCAATCGGAACCTGAGAGTGAAGCTCTTTCCCCAGCTTGTTGGGAAATGGTCGCAGTGGACACGCCACAGAGGGAGTTCCTGCTGCTCCCCATTTCTGTCTTCATTCCATACGCATGTTGTCAGGGAAAGTCAACCAGGGTGAAAGTCAGAGGCCTCACTTCCAGGCCTGACGCTGCCCCTCACTTGAGCATCGACTTTGCAAGGATCACCCATTCTCCAGGAGCATCAGCGTCTACACATCTTAAATGAATGGTTTGGACTTGCTAATCTCTATGGTTCTACCTAGCATGACATTTCTGTAATGCTAGAGGACTGCTGTCACTTTCTGAGGGAGAAAGCCAAGTAATAGGAAAGGGTTGTGTTTGTGTATTAAAAAAAAAATGGCCAGGGCTGCCACTGTCCCTGTACGTGGCAGGTGCCCATAGTGATGGCTCCAACTGGCTGGTGGGAGGAAGTAGGTGACAGATGAGAAATCACTCAGTTCAAATCACCCCCACACAGACATTCACACCAATGATCAACCCTGGCTTTGGGCACACAGAGCCACCAAGATGTCATTTTTCCAACATATAGTTCTCCTGATAAGGCTGTTATTTATCTGAGGAGTTTACAAACTGAAATGATGGGAGTTTTGAAAGTTTTATTTGCTTTTTCACTGAAGTTCTCAAAATCAATCAACTGTCCCCTTTTACACAGTGAGTTGTCTGGA
This sequence comes from Lemur catta, assembly GCF_020740605.2. Taxonomy (NCBI): domain Eukaryota; kingdom Metazoa; phylum Chordata; class Mammalia; order Primates; family Lemuridae; genus Lemur; species Lemur catta. Next base: position 21,052,738 of record NC_059147.1, on the reverse strand, counting down.
TTTTTTTTTTTTTTTAACCATCCTTGCTTCTGTATTTACAATGATGGACGTCTGGATTGCTCCATCTAAATATTATAAGTTTGTTTGTTTGTTTTAATAAAGGATAGAGTTTCTTCATGACAGGGGTGAGTTCTTTGTGAGTTCATACGAGAGCCGAGGCAAAGTCAAGCAGAGGAAATTCAGGAAGAAAGATGTGAAAGAGAGAAAACGTTATCCATCTCCTTTTTTATTTTCTCGTCTTCTCTTCTTTCAGAATATACACATGAAAAAATTCAGCTTTCATTCCCCGTCCCCCAGCACCACATAAATGACAATAAAATGTGCCAAGTATCCAGGGTGAGTGGCCATTTGCAAGACTGATTTTGCCATCTAGGCATGTGACAAAAGACCATGGGGCATGGAGTGTACTCATGTGGATGTCAGTGAACTTGGCACACAGGGCAGGGCCACCATCCCACGGGAAGACAGCAGCCCCCACCACCACTGAGGTGGCATGTCCTATGCTGATAGCAGAGTGTGCCAATCCAGGGAGGGCGCTTCTGGTCATTTGTTCAGAAACTACATGGTAACCATGTCAGGACTTAACCTGGAGTGATAAGAGATCTCGTTGTACCAGACAGTTGCTGTGTTCCGAAAGTTCTTTCTTAAATAGCTTGCATGCATTTAGTTGCTGGGTTAGCCTTACAAAAAATAATTCAAATTATAATAAGTCCTAGATCATTTCATAAGAGGTCATGCAGCTTGCACCTGTAGTCAGGGAGAAAGGAATAGAAGTAAAAGGACAGTGAATCCTCCTTCCCTGGGCACAGAGTGCATGCAGGGCACAAATCAACAGTACAGGGAGGTGGTCTTTAGTGCACCCGGTCCCCAGGACATCCAGGCCTTCCTGCCCTAAATGTCCTACTCTGCAACCCAACCCAGTCCGGATCGCTTAGTCAACTGCTCCTCTCTCCCCAGCAGCCTCCTCCCTGACTGTCCCAGGTCAGCAGCAGTTTTCCTGAATCCTGACCTTGGGCTGTGCACTGGGGGATACAGGGACACACTCACAATGTCTAGGAGCTCTTCCCATCCCCTCAGCAGACCTGATTTCAAGTTGGAGAGAGAGAATCCCGCTGAGATCAAATCCACACTAGTTGCTGAAATCGGAATCCAATTGAACAAGCATTTGTTGAACAAGAAGACCAGAACTTATTTAATCTTTGTGACAATGCTTTGAAGGAGGTTCATTATGTCTGTTTGATGATGTCTTTACTTTTTCCAACTCTGTTTGTCATTTTTTTAAAGATGCTTTTTGACTCAGATGAATTTCTGATTTATTCCAAATTTTTCACAATTGATTTTTAAAAACTTACTATTTGTTATGCTCGAAACCAATGGACGTCCATGCTCTGATGCCAAACTTTACTGATAATGATAATGATGACTTCTTCACCCTATATTCATTAAGTAAAGGCATATATAATGGACAATCAGCGTTTCTGTGCTTCCATTGCAAATTTGCTACATATTTTTGCCAAAGGGAAAGGAACTTGGCATTTTCATAAAGGCTTGTGAAATCTTTCTTATCATGGGGAAATATTACCTTTGCAGACTTGGAATTCCTAAGTCCCAGGTGTATAAACCACTACCTTTATTGGTGGAATTTTAGATATTATAATAAGCAGAAGTGAAAAAATTTGGTCAATGTGAGCATTCACCACTTTGAGCAGAGTCCCAACTAACAAGGAAACCCGTTCTTCTCGGAGTTTTCCCAGTTTTCACAGATTTCTATCTTTTTCTACTTTAACTGCATTTTCTCACAGTGGCTTCCATGACAGCCACCAGGGGACAGGAGAGTGGTCTGGGGCCTTGGGGACAGAATGAGTATGGGATTCAGTGTGAGACAGAGATATCACCCCGCAATCCCCACCCCACCTATCCCACCTGTGGGGCTTTTCTGTTTCTATAAGTGAGAGATGAATAGTACTATCCTGACGGGTTCAGAATTAGGGGCGCAATGACTGCATAGAACAAATGATTGTTTGTATCATTATTATTATTATTAATGGAAGCTCACATTCATTGAGCTTTGTCATGTGCCAAACTCCACTCTAAACTCTTTTCAACAATCCTTGAAGGTAGATATTGTTTCTGCATCTTATTGATGAAATTCCTCAATTAAATAGAGGGTTAGTCTGTGTTCTAATCTGCTACACAGGGGTAACCAACCAACCAACCAACCAACCAGCAAGACCTGTTTAAGCTTGATAATTGAAGGCTAGGATTCCCTAACTGCTTTGAAAAGCAGGTAGCTGTTTGGGAATTTTTGTTGTTGTTTGTTTCTTTTGGTTTTGTTTTTTACACTATGATATTCTGAAATGTTGTATCCCATCATCTGGAATTCTTAAGGGTCCAAAGATTATTTTGTATATTGTATTCTGTGATCATTTTTCTGGTTCCTCTTAGCTTGATTGAGAGTTTATATCTCTAATGTCTCTAGAAATATTAGCTGTGCCAACCTATTATCAGTATCACTCTGGTATATAATGATCTCTGTCCTTCATTTTCCTGTATTATTTTATGGACTCTTCAAAGTTAGAATCTCTGTCTTCATAATCATCTTTTTTTATCCACTGTAAATGGTAGGTGCTAAATAAATATTTGTTAAATTAAATCAATTTTGTCTAAATTTGCATTTAACTCCATAGATAAACTCAGTTTATTTATTTAGTTAACATTTATTTCATGTCTACCTCATATACTTGCTAGACACCAAAAGTTTGTAGAAAGATTGTATGGAGACAGGAGATTTTCTAGAGCAGACAGGGCTGAGAGGTGAGGATGCCTCATGGGGAGTTTGAAGGCAACTCAGCTGCTCTTCTAAACACATTGAAAGAAAAAGACCAACATTTATGAGCTGAAATTTACCAAGACAATTATTTTATCGTGGCAAGTTTCAGAAAATGAAACTTTAGGGATTATTAGACATCGTCATAAAATATAACAATTGTAGAAAGACACAAGAGTCTTCCATTAAATCTTTTTAAAAGTGAGATTTGAAGCAACACTTTTAAAATGGGTTTATTATCTAAAAGAAAACCTCATTTTTCTACTTCAGACTTGAGTTTGTGGAAAAGTGCCTGGCATAAAATTAAATCAGGTTTACAATGAATCTATATAAACCAACCCCACATGGCACCAGTTTCCATACTTTTTTTTTATCTTTAAATATATGATTTGCCTTGTACCTAAAATACCATAATTTTAGTTTCTAAAAAAAGGCATCAGGTGTTTTTTTTTCCTTTGCTCAAATTAAACCATTAATAAACCTACTTCATTTTCTAGAAATTTCTGTGTTGAAAATGAAATAGCCTCAATTCCTAGTAGTTTGTGAGCAGAACTACTTAAATATCTGATTACTGTATATTACTCAAGTGGTGTCTTAGAGGCGAGTAACCCTTGGTTAAAAAAGTAGAAGTCAGTGTTGTGGGGACACTTTGGCCCACTGTAGTGGGAGTGCTATACACAGAGGAGTGTTGGGGGTGCTTTCTGGAACTTTCCACCATTGAAGTCCCTGAGAACAGAGACTCTGATGAAGCAAGAACAGAAAGGCAAGAGAGGTGGCAGGTAACCAGGAGGAACCAAAGACAGAGAATAGCAGTCTCCTTTGGAAGGTAGAAAATGGAAACGAATGGAATTCCAATCAACCAAAGTACATGGTCCTGAAAGAAGGGCAATTTATGAATGAGAATGTATAATAGGCCCAACGTAGAGAAAATGGGAAGAAGATAATAAGGGAAGAATTTTTTTTTTTTTAAAAGAAAGGCAGGCCGGGCTTGGTGGCTCACACCTATAATCCTAGCACTCTGGGAGGAGGCCAAGAGGGGAGGATCACTTGAGCTCAGGAGTTTGAGACCAGCCTGAGCAAAAACAAGACCCAACCTCTACTAAAAATAGAAAAACTGGCCAGGCGTGGTGGTGGTGCACACCTGTACTCCCAGCTACTTGGGAGGCTGAGGCAAGAGAATAGCTTGAGCCCAGGAGTTTGAGGCTGCAGTGAGCTATGATGATGCCAGGGCACTCTACCCAGGGTGACAGAGTGAGACTTTGTCTCAAAAAAAAAAAAAAAAAAAAGAGAGAGAGAAAGGCAGATAATAATAATTTAGAAATACATAACACAGAAAAATCTTAAAAAGAGATTCATTAAATGTTGAATGTTTAATCTTAGGTAGATGATGAGGAAAAGAAATGGGTCTATAATCAAGAATGCAGAAAATATTTTTTTCCAATCGAAACTTTCTCTATTCTGATTTACTGATGGTTTGACGGTTTGTCATATACAACCATCAATTAGGAATACTAGAAAAATGCTTAGGTTTGAGGTCAAGAAGGATGGGTCATTTTGAGCCCTCTGGAATTCAGCAGATCACCTCTTTATCCCTGAGAAGTTGATGGGCTTGGAAACGTTTTTATCTATCTGCTTATTTAAATCAGACTTAGGAAATTCACATTTTCCATTAGCAGACAATGAACACCACTTAGTGCTTTTGAGACTTTTCTGGACTTTGCAAAATCTCCTTGCCTTTGCTGCTCTGCCTCTTATATGCCACACATCTCTCTTGGAGCTTTTTTTGCTCCATGGCTTGATGGCCACAGTTCTGTTTAGCCGGGAAGATGTGTTAACCTTTTAATGCCAAACCAGTCACCAAATGCCCATCCAGAGCCTTTCAAAGACTTCTTTGAACTCAGCAATGAAGGCAGGCAGTAGGAAGAATAGGGAGAAAAAAAAAAAAAACAGCTAAAGGATAATTTAGATTAGATAGATGGAATTTTTTTTTCTTTCAACAAAATCTATTAAATGCTCATGATTATGATGGGAAAAGTTGGCTGTGTCTCTCTCTTCTGAGGTCTTTAAAATTCTTGTCTCTGTGTAGTGGTATATCTTGCTAAGGGAAGGGAGTCTCTGCTGCCACAATGGGAGCTAACTGTCCCCCCTCTGCTGAGCTTTGGGCTGCAGGTCTCCTCTTGGTCCCCTGAGCAGGGAATTAATGGTGGGTTCTCCTCACAGAAGATTAGGGACTTGTGGATAAAGTAACTTCTCAGAATCAATCATTTGGCAAAAGCTAATTGGGCAAGGCAATAAAAAAGGAACTAATTAGAAGATAACAAAAGTAAATCCTAGTTGTATACCTCTTTATCCAGGGAAATGAGACCTAATCACATAAAAAAGTAAATAATATTTCCAAACAATGTGTGCTGAGTCTTACATCCATATTTTAAGTAGCCTGTCAGAAGAAGGAGATGATCTCAGTGACTAGCAACGATCCATGTAGCAGATGTTCCAAGTGATCCGTGTGCCCAAGACCTGCCCTGTCTACTATGGCAGCCTGTGTCCCCATGTGGCTAACAAGCACCTGAAACATGGCCAGTCCTAACTGAGATGTGCTCTCCATATCAAATGCATTGCCTGTTTCAAAGACTTAGTACCAAAAAAAAAAAAAAGCATCTCAATAATGTGTTTTATGTTGATTAGATGTTGAAATGTTTTGGGTAATATATTGGGTTGAATAAAATATACTCTAATAAATAACCATAAAATACATTATTGAAGTTAATTTCACCTGTTTCTTTTTACCTTTTTTAATATGACTACTAGCAAACTTAAAATTACATATGCGGATTGCATTTGGAGCTCACGTTGTGTTTCTGTTGGACAGCACTGCTTACACCTGAACCGTTCAGGATCTATATTTCTATATCTGATGGATTCTTCAGGTGTTCTGGCAGATGGAAGTGATTGGGGACTTACATTATCCCCCTTTCCCCAGTGACCCTTCACCAATAACTTTCAGGAGTTGAGGTATAACTACCCCAGCTCCCTCACCTCATAGGCGCAATAGCTCTAAGATGTATGTTTTTGCAACATTTCCAATATTTTTCCCACAGTTGCCCACTGGGGTCCCATTCCCTGCTGATCTTCCCTGCTCTTCCCAAATAAACCATATGCCCTCATATTTCTTGCCTCGTGGACTGAGACAGCTAACTCAAGAGTCGAGTAGTCAGGGAAGAAGGCTGTAGCGTTAGGTATGGCATTAGCAAGTCAGATGGGATTTGCAAAGGTAGACGGGAAGGGACATTCATCTACACATTTATTCATCCATGAATTCTATGCATGGATATGGAGAAAGATATCATGAAGGCAGAGATGACTGTGTCTGTTGGTGGAGCATGAGATGATAAATATTTCTGGAACAAAGGCAATGAGTGGGACACAGAGGTAGGAAAATGCACAGATCTCCAAATATGGGTGATCTCCATTGCTTTGCAATCTTGTAGGCCACTGGGAGCTTCTCAGTGCAGACATTGGGTTGTGGAACAACACAGTTACCACAGCACATTAGGGAGTGTCATTTCAATGGGACGATGGGAATGAGGTAAGAAGGAGGCTGAAGGAGGAAGCCCAGCTCAGCCTGCTGGATTTGTCATGGGAGGGGGAAGACTTCATGCTGGCAGGTGGAAGTTGAAAGGAATAATTACGCTAAATGTGCATAGTGTTTATCACGCATTTTCACACACTTGCTCTCATTGGTCCCCCATGAACTCAGTGAGGTAAACCCATGCAAAGAAGCCTTTTGGAGAAAGGAATGGCAGGGCTTGATGTGTGCCTAGAAAGGAAAACATCAGAGATGAGCCCCATGGTAGGGAGAACAGGGACTTCAACGAGCATCCGTCTGTCTGTCCATCCAAACTACCCAGCACATGTTCACTGAGCACCTACTGTGTGCCAGCCACTGCTCTGGGCCTTGGGAATACAGCAATGAACAATTCAGACTGAGTTCCTGCCCTGTGGGAGTTCACAGGATGAAAATCAACAGGGAATGAAGGAAGGGAAAATTGATCTGGGGAGAAAGTGATGATTATGGTTTTAGGCATATTGGTCCCAAGGTTCAATTTTCAAATGCAAATACTCAGTGGTCTACCTGTCATTCCAGAGAAAGTGCAGAACTGGAGGTGTGTCTGAGCATTACCTGCAAAAAGATGATATTTGAAACTTCTAATCACTACCCTATTGCCGCTACATGTCATGTGTCATAATATAGAACATTCAAACAGTCAAATTTGCATACAGGGTAAAAATGATAAACTTTGGGCACTTGAATATATTTTTGTGTGTATGTGAGTTTGTGTATCTCTTGTGTACAGTTAATATATTAATATATGTGTATATATGTGCTATATATGTAATATATGTGATATATTAATATACACACACTAATATTGTCTTTTTTTAACCCTGTTTTATTTTACTTTTTATTTCTTTAATTTTATTTTTTTAAATTTAAGGATATTATGGGGGTACAAATGCTTTGGTTATATACATTGCCTTTGCACTGCCCAAGTCAGAGCTACAAGCGTGCATGACCCCCAGACATTGAGCACCGTGCCCATTAGGTGTGAGACGGGAGTATTTTCTTTTCTAACCATACAGTTCTGTGGACATCAGTCATGGTAGAATGTCAGCCTCAATTACGTTCTACTCCTAGGACATGATGCTTTAACTTCCTCTGTACAGCCTAAGCTATAAGAGGTAAATTAACATTGTTTTCCTACCTAGCAGTGATTATACTAGTTAAGATTTTGTGTGACTTGTGTAAATTTCAGAATGCATTTGTATAGGTCAAGGAACTGTACTCTTAAAAGAACCCATGGGTTGGTGTTCACTGGTGATGGTGAAGACTTAGCAGTAGAGGTGCTGACATGGTTTCCCTTGACTTCTGTCTTTGAATGTAAATTTATTTCGTAGGGATTACTGAGCTCCACATTATAGTCCATGCATGGCAAACGACCAGTGGAAACAATGTGTTTGCGTTTGCATGGAGAATGTAATGTTTTGACTGACTCTACATCATCTTCCAGATGGGCTTGTTTGACTGGTGTAGCCCATCAGTCCAGCCACACAATCAGTCCGTTTAAACAGCTGGTCAGATGATCAAAATGGTTAGGCATAGATGTGGCTCAAAGAAATGTCTCCTAAATAGAGTCCCAGATTCCTCCATGACAGATTTTAAATGGTCCCAGATTCCCCCCAGCCATAAATCATTTCAAGGGATTGTTTTCCAGCCTTTTCACTATTACATACTTCTAAAGAAACCATATCCATAGATTCTCATATTTGTACTCCCTCTGTTCTCTCTCTATCTCTCTTCCTCTTCTCTATTCTCTCTCTCCTTTCCTCCTTTCTATCCTAGTTTAAGCTCTACCTCGCTGACTTCAGACCTACATTCCATGTTCATTACTCAAGAATCCCTTCACGTATTTGCCTTGGTTGTCATTAGCCAGTACCCCCTGCTCCAATTTAAGGTGCTGTGTCTTGCACATCCCCAAGTGCACAGAATTGGTAATTGGCAGCCTGGGAAGTTTAACAGAGACGACATGACTTGCTGAGCCTCCCTCGTGCTGCACGCACAAATCTGATTTAGGTCAACGCAAGTTATGCAGATGGAGGTGTGGACAGGGGCCTTCAGAGAGCACATTTCCCGGCCTTGGCCGGGGGGTGATCTTCCTAACTTCGGAGTAAGTAGTCCAAAGTGAACAAAATACAGTCTTTGTCTTTCAGATTTCATAGTTTAGTTGAAGCCTCAGACAAACAATTAGAATATGATGTGATCGGTGTGAAGACTGTGGTCTATATGAGATGGCGTGGGAAGACAGAATGAATAGCAAGTGATGAATTATGCTGGGATTTGGGTGGGGGCATTCATTCAACAGGAATCTATTAATCACCTACTGTCTAGGTGCTGGGGAACAGTGGCAAACAGGGTAGACAACGTTCCTATTCTCGTGGAGCTCAAACTCTAGTGGGGTAAAACAACAAGCAAACAAATAAACAAGAAAAATGTCAGGTAATAATAAACACTATGAGAAGGATTAAAATAGAGTGATATAATAGCAAGTGGCTAGATAATGCCTTTAGATTTGTTGATTGAGGATGTCCTCTTAGAAAAGGCGACATTGCAGCCAAGATCAGAATGACGAGAAGAAGCCAGCCATACCGAGATCCTAAGAAAATAGCATCCCACGGAGAGGGAACTGCTCGTGCAAGGGTCTTAAAGGAACGCACTGGGCAGGTTTGGGGCAGGGAAAGAAAGGAAATTGTTTGGATTGAGGTGGGGGGTGGTACACAATGAAGTGGGAGCGGTAGTCGGAGCCCACATGGTGCAGAACTGTGAAGTGTGACTTATACTCTAAACAGGCTGGGAAACATGGAAGAGACCGGCTGATGGTGTGGCGTGCACGTGGGGTGGGGTCAGGGGGTGGGCACAGCAAAGAAGAGGTGACAACTAGGTGTATAGCAGTGAGGTCGTGTCATTTTCAAACACAACGAGGGATCTGTGTTTTAATGGGTGTGTAGAAGTGCTTCAGGTGAGGGAGGGAGGAAAGGTATTTTAAAAAGAAGTAACACTCTGGGAGGCAGAGGTGGGTGGATGGTTTGAACTCAGGAGTTCAAGGCCAGCCTGAGCAAAAGTGAGACCCCATCTCTATTAAAAATACAAAGAAATTAGCTGGACAACTAAAAATATATAGGAAAAAAAAATTAGCCAGGCATGGTGGCACACGCCTGTAGTCCCAGCTACTGAGGAGGCTGAGGCAGAAGGATCGCTTGAGCCCAGGAGTTTGAGGTTGCTGTGAGCTAGGCTGATGCCACGACACTGTAGCCCAGGCAACAGAGTGAGACTCTGTCTCAAAAAAAGAAAGAAATAACAGAACTGACAAAGCCTAAATATGAAAACATTTCCTTCTAATAGCCACCATGGTGACCAACTTGTTTCCATGAGAATCAAGGCCAAAGTCAAAGTGGCTATGGCAGAGGAGGCAAGATCTTGAAAATATCTAATTAATGATCATTAACTTTGTGCACACACATTTCTCTGTGACACTGTACTTAGGATAGATTTGGTCCACTGCCATGGAATTTCTCTGTTCATCAAAGAGTCCAAAAGTTGCTTTGAATGTTAATATTTGAGCCTTTGTAGATTCGGTACAGGAATATATTTTCCCCGAGATTTATTCAAAAGCCATCAGAGACACTCAGCACAGTTCTTATTTTGGTAGAAGTGTTGAAGACACACAGTCTGCTTTGACAAAGGAGGAGAGAGACACAGGGCTTCTATTTCTGCCATTTAAGGCCTACCTCTCACTAAGCCACGGCATTCATTCATGTCTGGACAGTAACGTACCATTGCATCTGTGTACATCTCCAGTGTGTATTATCCTCTCCGGACTGTGTCTTGCCTGTTTTTGATGATGACTTGTTGCATGATGCAGAATGAATTGAGTATGATTCAGGGTTGTCCAAAGTTCAGCGCTCGCTGTTTCCCCTAACTGGTTCCATGTGATAAAACGAAAGCTTTCTTTTTACGCTCCGCTCTTCCTAAACCACATGTGTGTAACGATAGTCCTAAAGAACTGTGTGTCTGTGCTTGACATATAATGTCCTCTCACCCACATGGAGTATTCCATGGTGGTATACTGAAATCTTTTTCCCAGAACATGCCTCCTCCTCTCCTCCTTGTATAAAGAGGAACAACAATTTTAAAAGGCTCTACTTACTGGATCTAACGTTTTTCATAAAAGGTAGTCATTTCCCCCAGAAGCAGCTTAGTTACACTAAACCCTGAAGCTTCTACATGGCGCACCCACCTCTTTCACAGATGAAGGAGTTGAGGCCGGGGAAAGATAATTTGGAATACCAGTGGCAGAACGAATTCACCAACCCCTCTGTGAGCCTTGAGGAGATGTTCCTGGAATGCCACCGGGGGGGTCTCAGTGGCTTTGGTTTGCTAATAGGATCAATGGGCATTTGGGGGAAGTCATTTTATATCGATACCAAATTATCAACATCAAGCATTTTCAAAAGGACTGTGTATATTGTCCTCGGCACCTGCCTCGGTCCTAACGTTTGTTGAGCATCTTTTGTGTCTAGGTACTAACCTAATTTAACCTCACGAACATTTCATAAACTCGTCATAATCATTCCCCTGGATTGGTGGGGTGGCTGAGGATTAGACAGGTTAGAAATCTGTCTGTAATCTCACGAGTAAAAAGTGGCGGAGGTGAATTTCATGCATTCTCTGTTAGCGACTCCAGGACTCTTCCCACGGTGGCCATGCTGGGGCGGACGCAGACTGCCTGGTTTAAGCAGTTCTTCTAGGAGTCATTAAGGGGTGCGGGGTTGAACTGAAAGGAGTCTGGACTTGAGCCCATAAGCTCAGGATCTATCCAGTAAATAATAGTTAAGCGTAATTCATTCTGGATGCTTCCCTATGCCTTGTTTTTCTATTTTATCCCCTCTTTGCTGATACACTTTCACTCTTCTCCCGCCACCAAAATCAAACACCTGAATCAGGTTGTGCCCAATCAAAAAAGCTATAGGTAGACATCAGGACAAAAAGCTCTGCTAAAACTGGGATGTGTGTGGAGTGCACCCCAGGAGTGTCAGTAGAAAACTAGCGCACCCAGAGACAAAGGAGATGGCTCGAAGGAAGCCGCACTCGCTTGCGAGCTCGGGGAAGGGGCCAGATGAGAAGGGTCACGTTGGAGCCCTTGAGGTAATGCCGTCTATTACACGCTGCACAGTTTAGAATGGATTTCCAGGCGCAAAATATGCATTATCACCTTGGTTCAGCCAGGAAGAGGGCTCTCCCAGGCCGTATGCATATTAAAGTGTGTAATCTTGCTGTTACTATGGGGAAATAATTTACAGGATCCTACAACCTGCTGTCTCCTGTCATCTGCTGGGACCCTGCGGTTGCCGTGGCTGCACATGGGGACTTAGCTACCGAGTTAATGTCACCTACTGTGTAAAATTGCACCTAAGCAGAAGGAGAAGGCTGATTGGTCGTGGTCAGGGCTGCATGTGGCGAAGCCTTAACTAAGAGAAAAGCCATCTGAACCCCCGTGGCTCTTGGTGAGGGCATGTCACAGCCAGGCCTGACACAGAGACCTGCTCTGGTCTCATAGCATAGGATCAGTCTGGCTAATACTCACGAGCGTTCTGTTAGAGGTTCTGTGCTCAACTTCAGAGCATTTCCTTAGGACTCTGTGTTAACCTAAGAATGTGAGTATTCAACAGGGAAAGGAAGTCTGCAAGCCAAGATGTTATTTCCCATAATATGCTTTTATTTTCGTGGGCACAGCTGTGGTGAAGTTTGAGCAAGGTGAACTTCAAGTTCCCTTTCTCCCTCCTCCCCAGCCTATGTTAGCATGAGCTCCCTGGTCTTTGTTGTTTCAATATGCCGCGCACTGTCCAGGAGGCTGCCCTGCACACAGTAGGAGCTCAGAGAACACTGTGTGGATGAGAAGAGACCGTCTGGGGACACAGGGCCAGTCCCCGTGCACCAAGCAGGAAAGGTTCTGCTCCGATGAGCCCGTCTGCGTTAACACGTCCCTGCTCCTTGGTTCTGTCCTGCAATGCCTCAAATTTCCCATCCCAGGGAACAGTGACAGTGCATCGCAAGGCAGGCAGGAGAGTCTCACGGTGTCACCTGCTGGGGGTGAAAGTGACAGGCAAAACCTGGGATTCTGAGAGGACCCGACGGAGAACTGGTGCAAGAAGTAAAGTTTTAAGCCTGAGCAGTAATTAAGCATTGAATCCTTTAGACTCACAGCCAGATGGAGTGGAAGAACTTCGTGCTGATCCCAACTTGCTGGGCTTCTTATTTTATTGATATGCACTTTTTGCCTTTTTATTTTATTTTATTTTATTTCCTTCACTGTGCTTCAGCTCTAGTCAGTGCTTACGGGTGATGGGCTGGGTAATCGTGAGCGGACAGGTTTCCTAGGACTAAGGAGACAAACAGCCCCTTGACTTTGCAATCAAGCCAGACGGATAGTTCATTATCAAAGAGGGGAGAGGGAAGGAAATCAGTTACAGAGACAGGGAGCAAGTGGTCAACCCCACTCTTCACACCCTGCCTCTTACACGTGATGTGAGCCTTCTCAGGGAGGCAAGGATTTTATTATCATTATTATTATTGTTATTATTTGTTTATCTCTACTATTGGGTAGTGTACATGCTGGCATTCTGCATTTAGACAGCAGAGCAGGGAGGATATACATATATATTTATATTTATTGTATTTTTTCAAGCACATTCATCTGAAAAGGCTAGGGTTGATTAATATTTTCTGCTGTCCGGTAACCATGGCAATAGGGTCAGCAGATATAATACTTAATTTAATCTTCCAGCTGCCTCAGTGTGCTTCACCAGTGTCCCGAATAATAGAAAGCCTTTTTCCTCTCTCTCTCTCTCTCCCTCTCTCTTTCCCCTCGTATATTATCATCTTTGCCACTGGCTCCCTCACATGACCCAAAAGGAATACACTGGGTTTTTTTTTTTTTTTCCCCTCATTTCATTTTGTATATGCACTTAAAATAAATTCCTGTGCCATTCCGCTTCCCACCCCGAGCCAGGTCCCCCCTCCATAAACCCGACCACCCTCGTCCCCCCTCCACCTCCACTCCCCCCACTGCTCCCCCCCCAACACTCCAGCAGCCAATCTCCACGGAATGACAGGAAACATGGGAAGATCCTGATAGCTTTCATAGCTGCACCGTAAGGTTTATGAAACACACTCCTCGGCCAAATGAACCCATGCCGACTTTCCTCCTCGCCGCAGACCCTGGCGATTGGCTGAGAGCGCCTGGCTGGTCCGATTTGCTCTCCAGGTGGGTTAAGTGCGTTGCTTTGTCTGCATTTGGCCCAATTCCCTTGTGTCCTCTCCTCTTATTTCCCTTCTCTTTCCTTCCTCCTCCTTCCCTCTGGCAATTATCTTCTTCTTCTTCTCTCTCTTTTTTTTTAAGCTACCGTGTCTTTGCACATGCTCCATATTTGGTTGGTTCTAGCAAAATGGAGAAATTGGTTTTGAAACCTGGGTAGACTTTTACACAGAAGCAAATAATAATAATAAAAAAAAAGCAAAACAGTTTGGGAAGGAAGAAAAGGGGTTGAGGCTGGAGAGGAGGGATATTTTTGTTTTTCCCGCTTTCCAAAAAGCTGATGAGAATTCTTTGATTCGAGTTCACTTTGTTTCTCCCTTTGGTTTATTATCCTGCCACTGTTTGTATGCCATGGCTATTAAAAGAAAACATTAAGAGTAAAATAATACTTTCTTCCTAAAGCTGGGGACTGGGGTGGACTGGTAAGGGGGGTATTTAAAAGATAGAGGGAGAGAAAAAGAAAAATGGTTGGAATATGGGTTTTAAGAAACTGTAGCAATTCTTCCAGTTCTGTTTATTTATTAATCAGACTTTTATTAATCCTGTCATTGACACAAACAATAAGCATATTTTCCCATTTATGCTTCCCCCCACCTTTTGTTGTTGTTTTGGGGATTAAAAAAAAAACAATTTCTAGAGCAAAACAACATTTTTTTAAAATGAGGAAATGAATAACTATCAACTTCATTTCTTCCTCTGAGGAGCACAAACCCCAGTCCATTCCTTAGGAATTTCTCATTCCACTTTTGGAAGAAGCAGGTCAAAAATGTGATAAGAAAATGCCAATTGTGTATCCATTGACTTTGGTCTAAAATGGGGACAGTTTAGTTGATTACATTTTCCCAAAATGGAGGAGGCATGGCCCATCTTTCTTGGACACCGTGTTGTGTGTAGATATGCACCCAATATCCTTGCTGTTCCAGGGCAGTGCTCTGTGGCTTTTTCCCATTGCCCCATGCAGGAAATAGTGCGTCCGGTGAAATCATGGCATTGTCTGTAACAGACAGGTTGGTAATCGAAAGCCCCAGGAGCTGGGTTAGGGACTGGATGACAGTGGGATTGCGGCTGTCAGTCTCCTGGAGCAGGTGCCACCACGGAGCCACCACCACGAGCAGACACATGCGGTCAACCCCTTTGGCAGACAGGTCTCCTATTAAGCCATGTGACATTTCTCAGGCAGATCCTTTACATGTGAACAGTTATGACTTAAACCCAAAGGAAGCCCATAGTTGTCACTGTGTCCAACACCGCAGACATCCTCAGAGACAGACACCTGTGGATTTACCCCGGGCTGCTAATGCTATTTACCTAAGTGGCCGTGACACATAGATGTGGGAATGTGACACATGCAAACAGCCAGAGTGTGGATGTACAGGCAAGAGCCTGTTGCTCATCACCATGGCTACAGAGACCTCGCAGATGAAATCCTGGATGTCCAGAGGCCACGGGCCCTGTGGTTCGAATGCTGATGCCCACTTTAGGGAAGCACCACACAGCTTTGATTAGAACACGTCTTGAGAAAGCTGAAAGGGGACCAGCGGTTCCAAGTGAACGTGACACAGTAGGCTTGACCATCTCCTCCTGAAGCCACATGACACACCAGTGAACACACCACGAGCAGGGTTTGCCATCATGGTTCGAATTATCGTGTGAGTGTATCAGGGAGGTGCTTTCAGGTTACAAGGAGCCAAGACAACCCGAGTTTGCCCCAATGAATGGAGTCTGTTTTAATAATACCCAGGGAAACGAGGAGCATCTCGTGGTCACACAGCTCAGGATCAGAAGGAACAGGAATATCATGCGGGGACATTCAGCCTCTCTAGGGGGTGAGCAGCCTGTCTTCATCTCATGAGGGTACCAGGTCATCTTCTCACTCTGTCAGCAACTCATGTCTATTATTCCCACTCTGGCAAAGTTGCCGAGTCCGAGACTGGGTATACAAAAGAGCCCATGACCTCTGTCTGCTGTGGTCCTTAGCTTCTGTCCCATCCACCATCTTTTGAGTCCCTAGACAGAGCTGAAGTCCACATTCCCATGAGCAAGTCCCCACATAGTGTGGAGCAAGCAGCTTCTTGGGCCAGGCCACTGCATGGGCCACTGTCCCAATATCTGTGACTGCCTTGGGGTCAGGGCCCATCTCTGCCACTTTTAACTGTGGTCAGTATCGGGACCATGAGCTATGAAGGAAGCATGGTGACCTCTTCACAAAGGGCACATAGGCCACAGTGGACCTTCTCGGGTTCTCAGCCACTACCTGTAATCATTAAGTGTTCCAGGGTCCTCGACTGGACGCTGCCTGGCGTCCTACAAGGTCTTGCTAGACTTTATCAAAGAAAAAGCCACGGGGAAAAAAAAATATGCATTTTCCAAACCGATTTCCTTAATGTCCTTGCAGAAGTTCCCATTTATATTCAAAATGGCCTAACCACAGCTTTCTTGATCTGTGGCCTTTTTGGCTCAATCAGTGACTTTTAATGCTGTATCTTCAACCACTTTTCAGTGGGTTTACCTCCTGGTGGACAGAAACAGGAAAAAGAGATAACCCGCTGCTGGGGGAGACACGGTTTATCAAAGTAAACAAATGACTCTTGGTTTGGAAAAAAAAAAACACCTACCAGCAACCAAACCTTTCCTCGGCAGAGTCCTTCCCCACAGGGGTAAGGAAGGTGACTGTGGTTTCGGGGACTCCTCAGTCCCCTTAAAGAAGGGATGTTGGGTGCGACCTGTCATGTGAGTCGCAGCTTCCAAACACGGGGGACAGGCAGACACGCTGAACTTCCGTCTCCTCCACACAGCAGCTTTGCTTTCAGGGTTCTTTTAATTTTTCTAATTAATTTTGAGAGCTCTTTGAGACATTTTCCATTTTGTTCACAGTTTGAGTCCCGCTCTGAGGTGTTCTCGATAAATGTCGTGGTGTCTTTAGCGGAATTCTTTCAGCAAAACAGACCCTTCAAAAGAGACTCACATTGCTGTTTAATTTAGATGCCTGATCTGATTGTCAGTTTCCATCCAGCAGTGGCTTTGATTATCGACGGTGACCCATCCCTCATAATAAGCACTTGCAACGCATTCAGGGGGGCGGGGAGGGAGACCGCTGGTTAAATGTTGGGGGTCTGAGGGAGGTCTGAGATGATAGGATTTCTTCCTGTGATGTGCTCGGGTCGCTTTTCTTCTGACACAGTTGGCTTATTTCGTGCCAAAGACAGGTCTGTTCCCAAGTCTCAAGTTGTGTGTGCCTGTGTGTATGTGTGTGTGTGTGTGTGTGTGTGTGTACAATCATGCGTCATTTGATGACAAGGAAACGTTCTGAGGGATGCATCATTGGGCGATGTCGTCGTGGTGGGAACATCCCAGAGTGTACTTAGCAAACCTAGCTGGTGTAGCCCGCCACCCACCTAGCCTATATGGACTAGCCCAGTGCTCCTAGGCTGCAAACCTGTAGCATGTGGCTGTACTGAATACAGCAGGCAGTTGTAACACAATGATAAATATTTGTGTATTTAAATATATCTAAACATAGAAAAGGGACAGTAAAAATACCGCATTAAAAGATAAAAAAAAAATTGTACCTATATAGGGCATTTATCGTGAGTGGAGCTTGCAGGACTGGAAGTTGCTCTGGGTGAGTCAGTGAGTGAGTTGTGAGTGAATGTGAAGTCCAAGGACATTACTATATGCTACTGTGGACTTTATAAACACTGTATACTTAGGCTACACTAAATTTATTTAAAATTTTTTTTTCTGTCTTCAATAATGAATGAACCTTCACTTGTGGTAAATTTTTACCTTTATAAACTTTTTAATATTTTTTAACTTTTGACTCTTTCGCAATAAACTTAGCTTAAAACACAAATATGTTGTACGGCTATACAAAATATTTTCTTTATACCTACATTCTGTAAGGTTTTTTCAGTTTTTAAAATTTTTTAATGTTAATTTTTTAAAGATTTTTTGTTAGAGGCTAAGACAGAAACACACACACTAGCCTAGGCCTGCACAGGGTCAGGATTATCAGTGTCACCGCGTTCCACCACCACATCTTGTCCCACTGGAAGGCCTTCAGGGACAACATGCATGGAGCTGTCATCCCCTATGATAACAGTGCCTTATTCTGGAATATGGCCTGAAGGACCTGCCTGAGGCTGTTTTACAGTTAACTTTTTCTTGGTAAGTAGAAGGAGTACATGATAAAATAATGATAAAAAGAATAGTAAATACATAAACCAGTAACATAGTCATTTATTATCATCATCGAGTGTTCTGTACTGTGTATGACTGTATGTGCTGTACTTTTGCTTTACAGACAGGATCTTGCTCTGTCACTCAGGCTGGAGTGCAGTGGCGTGATCATAGCTCACTGTAGACTCACGCTCCTGGGCTCAAACAATCCTCCCACCTCATCCTCCTGAGTTGCTGGGACTACAGGCGTGCACCATCATGCCTGGCTATTTTTTTTCTTTTTTTTTTTTTTTTTAGAGATGGGTCTTGCTATGTTACCCAGGCTGGTCTTAAACTCTTAGCCTCAAGTGATCCTCCTGCCTTGGCCTCCCAAAGTGCTGGGAATACAGGCATGATCCATTGCACCTGGCCTGTGCTATACTTTTATATCATGGGCAGAAGAGTAGATTTGTTCACACCAGCAACAGACGTGAGTGATGCACTATGATATGACAGCTATGATGTCACTAGGTGATAGGAGTTTTACAGCTCCATTATAATCTTATGGGACCACCATCATATATATAGTCTGGTCCGTCACTGACTAAAACATTGTTGGGCAGCATGGGACTGCATTTAAGGAAAGACAAAACATTAAAAATTTGGTGCAGTGTAGATTTTTCTTCTTTTTATATATTTTCCTCTTTTAATTGCTGAGATCTCTTCATGCAACAGCTGTGGTCTCCATTCATAAAGTTCCTATTTGGATGTCCTCAAATTTGCTTCAGTCAGTTCTAGCGTAAAGCTGTGTCTCTCTCGAGTTTGTGCATCAGGTGGATATTTGTACCATAACATGAGGAACTTGAAGGCAACTCAGCTGTTTTCCCAAATGTGTGACTTGGAAAGATCCAGTGTTCCGCAGTGGGAAAAACACAGATGTCCTTCCCAACTTCAGAGAATGCCTATCAGTCAGTTGCCACCTGTTCATAAAAGGAACAGCCAAATGCAGAGTGACAGCTTGTCACCCACTTCTCAAACCCAAGGGCACTAATTAACTCATGCCCCCTTGTGCAACCTTATTTGCAACCTGCACAAAGATGCCTCCCCCTCTGGCATGGTGGCACTCAAGGGAATGCCCCTTGGGTCGATGAGCTTGTGGCTCCAGTTGTCTTCATTGGCTGTGACCCAAGAGTGGAGGCAGTGGACAGGAGGGACAGAGAAGGTGCCTCTCAGTTTCTCCTGCAGCCCATCCAAGTCTCTTTAGCTGTATGGTATTTGCAGGATCAATATCCTTGCTACCTGGGATGCTAAATGTGGTCCTTACTTGGATAAGCTTGTTCTGTAGTTTTGCCCATGACTCTATCCCCACTTAAGGTCTCATAAATACATAGATCATACATTTTGTGGGGGGAGGGATATTCCCAGGGGTGAGAGTGGCATCTGCTTCCTGGAGGCACTTGCCTCTACCTTATGGTGGAATCTTCCAGCACCATGCACATCCAACCCCCACATCAGAACTGAAGCATTCATGTCCCCAGCTATTGGAAATGTGGGAGACTGACTGCTCTCAACAGGGTCCTCTCTTGAGGAGTTGCCCCAGGTTAAATCCCTTTCCCCAAGGCAGCCTGTATCCCAGCCCTAGAACTCCCCCTCCAATGAGATCTTGGTTTCATCTGCATCACAATTCAACTTCTTCTTCTACCCAGTCCTGCTGCCTTTACTCCACCACAGGAGGTGCTGGTCTCAAATACACTATTCAGGAATCTTCATGCATGACAATATCCCTTGAAGAGTCTACCTGAGACCCATCCCCATTAATAACTTCAGTGTCCTGCCCCAGAGGCTACTGCAGAGATTTCCAAACATCTCTGAGACCTGAGAGACATGGTCTGGTGCACTTGGCCCCCATCTTGCCAAGTATTTACTTAACCTTGAGTTAACGTGTGTCCACAATGATTGCCAAATTCCGTGAAAATGCTTTAAAAAGATGGTGTAGCTATTCTTCTTCTTCCATAAAGGAATCCCTTCTTCAATTCTTCAGGGGTTGAGGTTCCAGGTCTTTTGGAAAATTATTATTTTTAACATTTTTATTGATGTGTGAAGAAATACAATAAAGAACACAGGTCTTAAGTGTGCAGCTTATAGGTTAATTTTTACATATATATACTTAGGTACATATGTGACTAAACCTATATCAAGATATCGAACATGACCAGCATTCCAGATAGTTCTGTCATGCGGCTTCCCCCATCAGTGTTTCCCTACCAAAGGCCAACACTGCTCCAACCTCTATCCATATGAATTATTAACAATTTGAAGATGGTTATTTTGCACATGTTGGGTTTCTACCTTTCATTTATGGTCTTCAAAATTTAGTGACTGTAGGTAGAGAAGTCACCATTTCTGTTATGCTTTTTACAGGGTGATAAAAACCTTTAGGAGGTGGCATGCACAAGAAAGAAACTCACAACTTAATATTTATACAAAGCACCGAAAAGTATAAGCAATGGCATTGTTAATATAACCGCATAGGCATTTATAGCTTGCAGAGAAATGGTTGCAAAATGCTACACAACCAAGATGTCAAATAATTTATAACATAGCAGGATGGTTGGGGTGGGGTTGGAGGAGTCATTAGGCTGGGATTTTTTAAGTTAAATTGGGGTGAACAATTGAAGCTCTGGATCTATTCCATTTTTTGTTTTCTAAGGGAGTCATACATTTCACAAGGCATCACCTTATAATACTTATAATCCTTCCTTCTCTCCCCGGTGCCATTGACGGTCCCTGCCTTTTTCTAACCATATCCTTCGGGTGCTTCAACTTTCTGTCCCATTCCTTTTGATGAGACCCAGAGAATTTCCAATAGCATTTCTTGAGACCCACAGCTGAGTCCTTCTTTCTCCAGGGGAAAGGGAAGATAAAGGGATTGTGTAGTAAACGTGGTTGCAGCAACTTTGTCAGGGGGTCTCTGTGTGGCTGAGGACTGGGTAAAGCTGGAAGCAGATTTTTATTTTGCTAATCCACGTGCTGGTCAGTTGGAGACGGTGGTAGAGCCTCCAGGCTTTCCCCCTGAATAGGTCATGTTCTGGCCAGGGCGAGAGAGCCTATGTACTTCACACGGGAGAGTCAATACGAGGTCTAGCGCCAAAGGCATGGGAAAGGCATCCAGGGGTAACCTGGGGACTAGTAACAGCAAGAAGACATTACCACCCCCAGCCTGGAGGAACAAAAGGAGGAGATGGTGGGACAGAGACCAGAAACCAGGGCTATCTTCTGGGAGCTAGAATCACAAGACGGCTGTCTGGCAGGAGCTGGAGTCATAGAGGAGAAGCATGAACTTCCAGTGGGGCCAACCAGAGCAGACAGAACAGGAGAGGGGCAGGGCAAGAAATGCCTGGCTTCTGCCTTACTCCCACCCTTCAAACCCCCGTCACTGCCTGCCATTGGCAGATCTCAAGCAGAAGCCCCTTGGCAAGGGAGCTCTTGAGAAATGTTTGCACAGGGCAGCCTCCCCGGGAATTTGGAGCAGAACAGAGGATGGGAGGGATTGGATCTGAGAGCAGAGAGTCCAATGACCAACCAACCTCCTTTCCTATCCCCCATTAATTGATGAAGACAAAACCTTCCTACCACTTGGGTGTAGAGCTAATTATTTAAAAGGTGCATTTCATAGAAAAGCAAAAAGGCCAAGCATTTGGCGTGTCTTTGTTTTCAGGATCTAGGGGCTTCCAACCAGAGGCTGCGCTAAGGGGCCTCTGTCTCTCGCTCCTTGGGAGTTTATGGATGCGGTGACTCACTTTAGGATTTACAGGCTACTTCGGTTCCATAAATCAGCGATGTGCGCTCCCTGTGTGAGAGTCTGCAAATTCTAAACTAATATGTCGCTCTCTTTCTGTCTAGCATCATATTTATGTTAAGGCTCCATAAATCGTGCTCCACATTTCCGCAGCACCACTGTGATGAAAAGTGATGTAACCAACAATAGGGAAAGAATGGACATTAAAATGCAAGAAAACAAAATGAAATAAAAATTCATGCGACCTGCCATTTAAAGCTGCTTATTTCAGACATGTGCATTTGATGAGGCAAAGGAAATCAAGTGTTCAGTCCGCACTTACTTAGCTGCTGGCTGCTAAGCTATCGGTCCGTTTTCTCTATGTCAAATGTGTTGCTTTTCAAGGTCCTGAGATTCATTTCTGGGTCGGAGGTGATGGTGGTAAGCTTGCGAGCCTTAACATGTTTTCAGAGGCACAATTTCTCAAGTGATCTTAGGGACTAGTGCATTAAGGTGGGATTGTAAGGGCAAAACTGCCATCTTCAAAGACCAAATTTCCAACCAGCAGGCGAAAACAGAAGCGAGACCGAAAGAAACACTTCTCAGGTTTGAGCCAGGAATTTTGCTATTTCCTGGCTAGCTTAGCAGACCGGAACAAGGTAGATTTCAGCCGTCCCACGTTAGTGGAAGCATTTTTGCCAGACAGATTTTAGTGTATTTTATATGCACCAAATTTCTTCCCTTTGTGTCCAACACCTAGAAGCCTTGACTATGCTACCAGAGATAAAGAACAAGCCTGCTCAGCGGTTCACTTGGCTGGCAGAGGGCAGTGATTTAAAAGGGAACCCACTTTGGATACAGACCGTCTTCCTTTTCTTTAGGGGTATTCGCTTTTCAAGTTTGTTTATTAAATTTGAAAACTGACTAAAACATTGGGTTATGCATTATAGACCAAGGAATAAAAGGTAATATTTTAACATGCTAAAGGAATTCTGCCAGCCAGTCATAAGTATCAATCCATCACAATTATTAGAAACAATGTACTCTGCAGCAGTAAAGACATCCAGCCGCTATGCAGACATGCACTAAATGAATTCCCTCTTAGACGGGCTGTTTCCTCCCCTGCCCTGGAAAATGCAGAAACTGTTTACACAAAAGAGAAACCATGAGAGATGGAATTCAACACCACGCATATTTTTTTTTTTCTGGTTTCAATCATTCCTATAAGTCTCCAAGTAAAGCTTGTATCAGTAACCCAGCTTCCCTCTGAAAAACATAGTTTGTCCCTGGATTTGGGCATTTAATATACACAGGAAGAAAGATTATAATACTAATGACTATGTCTGTGCTTTAGCAAAAACGGCCATTGGGAGGGGAGAATCAAAGGGTGGGCAGAAAAGAGAAATTGATTCAACCTAGAAAACAGACCCTGCCTGAGTGTTTGCGCACAAACGGACGCCCACTTGCGTTCCTGTTCGCTTTCCTTTCTTTTCCAGCCCTAGTCATTAGCAGGGAGAACACTCGAAGCCACCCCTCTTTCCTGTAGCCATTTGCTTTACGTAAACCAGCTAGCAAACCGCTCCATCCGTATTGATGTAGACATTACCACAAATCGCCACTTAGGGACCTGAACGAATTGACTAACTGGTTTCAGATCCAATACACATAACTTGATCAGACACAAAGTTTAAGTACACTTGCAGGCGTGCCAACTGCACCTACCGGGAAGCCCCGCTTCGGCTGCCAGCTTCAAGAGGCCCTCAGGGATCGCTGGGAGGAAGGCGTGCAGACCAAAGCAAGGCAGCCGGGCTGCAGGTTTCGAGAAAAATAGCGCGAGGTAGAAAGAAAGAAGGATTCTGGGCAGGAAGGAAGGGAATGTCAAAAGCCATGTGGGTACTTCACGGTGCACTTGATACGACTTTTACAAATCTGGCTTTTTATCCTCCATTCTAGCAGCTCTGAGGTCTGGGGACTGAGTATCAGGTGACATGGGACTCAGAGAAGTCTCAGCTGTCCAAGGGTCAGCTGTGTGCGAGCGTGTGCCCATCGGGCTGCCCTGCACCCAGGAACAATGGCTTCTGAGGTCATTGTCTTCTCCATGCTAGGAAATGAGTAGAACTGGGGAAAGGCCTTGGGAGGAATGAACACAGTGACCCTGCGAGGTCACAGCTGCTCTGCAGTGAGGCTGGTGCCACAGACCCCACGAACCTGCTCTTCCCAGGCACGGTGGCCCAGCCCAGCCCTGACTGCTCGGAAACAGCCACCCATTTCTTACCTAATCCAGCTGTGACTCAGTTTAACGCTTCTCACTCACTCCTTTGGGTTGTAAATTTTTATTTTCTTCCGGACAACTTGGGTGTAGAAATGCTGTTCTGTTCTGTGACGTGAAGCTTTCCTTCAGTATGTTATATCATAGAACTTCCAAGACTGGATGTGCAAGCAGAGTGATTGGTTGGGCATGTAGGCATGGAAGTTTCTGGAAAAAAAAAGAATAACAAGAAAAATCTATCCATTCAAATGTGTGTGAATCTGTGTACATGTATGTGTGTGTATTGGGATGGGGGCAATATTGATAAAAATGAAGCAGACAGGTTCCTTGCAAGAAGGGATGTTTAGTCTATTAGAAGTGGGCCAGACCAGCTGCAAAACAGCAGGTGACTCCAGAAAGACTGAAGATTGGAACAGAACAGAGAGGAGGGGTTATTTTCAGGGAGAGAAGTGTTTATAGGTGAATTTCAGAAAGGATTGTATTAGAATGGGGAGCCCTTAAAAATTGAGAGAATAATTCCAGCTTAAACAGACAAAAATATTTCTATTTTATTATAATATGTATTTTATATATAGTAATTTATTTTATTATTCACTCATTTAATGAGTATTTATTGAGCACTTACTATGTAATCCAGGCACAGCGGACACTAAGAAATAATGCAGGCATGGTTGGTGACCAAGTAGAATTTACAGTCTCACAACAGTTGACTAGGAATAGATTATTGAAGGCTTAAGGCATCTGGCATTGAAAGCTTCATCCTTACAAACTGAAGTAGTTTAATGTTAAGGGTGACTTTAAAAGTGATATAATAATGATGACAAAATATGGCGAAACATACTGAACACCCATAGGTACCAGAAATTATGCTGGAGAATTTCTACATATGATATCATTTAATCATCACAACCATTTTAGATGGGAGAGACTTTTAATCCCATTTTGCATTTGTGGCTCAGAGAGGTTAAGGTACATCTCATGTGTTACAGAGGAAGACCTGGATTTCAAATTTTGATATATCTGACCCCAGACCCTTTTTTGGTTCTAATCTGCCATGCAGCATCCCTGCTGGCAACGTGGAAGCTGGGCCAGGGACGAGAGGACTGGTGTCAGGGACACCTACGAGAGGAATCACAACAAATACGTTATTATTATTCTATGTGAATGACAGTAAACACAGCCCTGGAGATGGGTGTCAGATTCCGGCGGAGACTTGTGGGAGCTAAAAATCTGCAGGATTGGGTTGTGTGTGGAACTGGGAAGGGGGAGGAGTCAGGAGTGGCTCAGGAAAGGTTTCCAGCTTAGGTGGGAAGTCCACGGCGTTAGAGGAGGTGGGAAGAAGGTTGGAGGCAGAAGCAGGAGATGGCACTGAATTTCATTTTGAGCAGGTTTTGTGTAAGGAAATGGTTGGGCGTCCAGAGAAGCATAACTGATAGGTAGTATGTATGGCATTTGAGAGAGATTTAAGTTAGATCTACAGATCTGGGGGCCATCAACAAAGGGGCCAAGGAAGCAGGAGTCCAGAGCTGAAAGCAAACAGTTGCCTCTGGCTGCTTTGTTCAAAAGCACTCAATAGGCATGATGCACAGTTGGCATCTCCTGGACCTTCTGGTAGACCAGGGTTTCTCGGCATCAGCCACATTGACAGTTTGGACCAGATAGTTCATGGTTGTGTGGTGGCTGTCTTGTGCACCGTAGGATGTTTAGCAGCATCCCTGGCCTTTACTGAGTAGATGACAGTAGCAACCCCCTCCTATGCCTCCAGCTGTGACAATCCAATCTGTCTCTAGCACACTGCCAAATGCAATTTTGCCCCCAATCAAAAACCAGTGAGTTGGACCAAATAAGTTTCATTTCAGTCCATATCACCATCTAAAAGCACACATATCTATCTATAGGCCACACTTGTCATGCATCTGTAACACACACATCATGCATATTATGTATACCCATCCTCCTTTTCCAGTCACTGTGACTCAGTGATACCCTTGTAATCACCCACACAATGAAAATTGACTCTAGTATGAAGTGGTAAAGGATGTTACCCATTTGTGAATGCTTTCGCACCAATCATGCGCCTATAGTTTGAAATCTTTGGAAGCGTGTTCAAGATCACTTAATTATACAGTTTTATTTTAGTGTCTGTATCACACAGCTGGTGTTCACGAACTTTCCATGTGTTCTCTTATATTTCTGAGACATGTTTTCAGTTGATCTGGAGACATATGACCAATTCTAGTTTATGGATTGGGAGGGAAAAAGTGACATTTCCATTCTGGGCTGAAAGAGATAAAAGCCAGGAGGCTTTTCCATCTCTCTTCCCCTGACACAGTAACATCAGAGGCCATCTTCCAGGTGACATAGCTTCCAGAGGTATCATACCAGGCTTTGCATGGACATCATGTGTCAAGCCGTTGAGGCTTAGTGGTTTATTTGTTATAACAGCAGAGCTTAGCTTTATCCTGACTAAGAGAAATCAGATTCGTACAAAAAGCAGAATGAGCAAGAATATTTTAATGAGGTTTTGTCAAAGGTATATCCACCTTAAACATGACAACCACATACGAAAACTGTACCCAGTAGAGTAATAATATAAATATTAGCCACAGTAAGAAATCTGACATCATATTAGATATTCATCCAAAGAAATATCAGATCACTTCTGTAGTTTCCCAGTTTCAGTGGTGAGGTGGTGTATTATTTTATTTTATTTTTTTTAACATGAGGGGATTTGTTAAATGGAGTTGTGCCAATGAAAAGTGGAATTATATAACATACCAGTTCCATTTTGATTTCCGATCATGTGTACGTTGAAACTAATGGCCACATTGCTTAAACCAAAATAAAATTTTTATTAGTGTGAACGATGAGGGAATCTTTTTATGCTGTTAGAAAATTTTACAATAGGAATTGGGCAAAAATTCACAAATCTGTGTTGCAAAAAATCTGAAAAGCTTCCCTTCTTTGGGAAGATGTTAGTGGAAGTACTGGAGTTAATGTGATGATTCTTGAACTAGATATCTCAGTAGATGAAGCGACTGATGTTATTCCATCCTTCTGAGCTGTAACAGAATTCTTGATAAAATTGTCAGCATGTCTGCTGATAGTATTTCCATTAAGTTAACTTTAAGGTGTGAGACGTAAAGGTTTTAAGATACTCTTCCAAAAGTATTTCAATAACTGCAATGAAATTTTGTGGGAATTTGTTATACAACAGAAATTTGTAACAATTATATAAATGGTGCATCTCATGTTTTTCCACTTGATCCAATGTTTTTCATATTTATGTAGCATGAATGGAGACATTGTTATCATTTTTGTGATTTTATTGAAGTGCAGTTCAGAAAATTTGACATTGTAGAACATAAGATTTCAGTGACTGCTCCCCACTCTTGGAAGAATGGTAATGCTGTTGCAATTACTATGAGCTTTATTTTATTTCAGTTGAACAAAAAAAAAACCCATTATCTGAAAAAAACTGTTACAAGCATTCTGAGTCAGAACTTTGGTCTTTTTAATAAAGTGATGTTACTGTTTTTTTCCTTGTAATTCTCTTCTTAAAAAAAAAATAAGGGAAGATTATTTTGAACCAGAAATTATTTTTGAATATTTTCCCTTATAACTGAATTTAGAAAAAAGAAAAACTTCCAAGATAATGATGCTTAAAGTAAGAAAGTTGTAAAAGAAAATTGCTAGCGGTGGTATTTTTGTTGCAATTTGGACGACGTGCGTCAGGTCACAAGGGTGTGTGATGTTAATTGCTGAATCACTCCAGAGCTTTGGGAAGCAAATCTCAGTGCTTCTGTGAATTATGCTGGATTCAGTTGGAAAAAAGCCCTAAGTGGGATGATCTAGAGGAGATGCCGAATCATTTCTAAGTTGCTCATCTCACTTTGTCATAAAATGATCTTTTTAATGAACTTTCAGTTCTTAAATCATATCTTAATGAGAACTTGCTAGCCAGATGGGATAGACATAAAGATCAGGTGTAGTTGAATGTGTATGTAGATTTTCATCAGGAATACATTAGAACTCCATACATAAAGGAAGTCCAGAACCGCCTTCTCTCCCTCCCAGATTCAAAGGCTGGGATCAAGAGGCCATTTTCCCTAATTAATATAGTTTAGGTATTGGAGAAGCTATTGGTGGTATTCAAGTGGTAAAATCTTTCTTGATAATCCAAACGAATTACTCAGAAACTTGAGAAAATGTGGGGTTCTAAATAACTATTGTCAGTAATAACAGTACCAGTAAGAGTGTGCTGGATATCGAAGACTGTATTAAACATTAGCATGATTTCACATAATCTTCACAACAGCCATATGAGATAGGAACTATTGTTATCTCCGTTTTACAGATAAGGAAACTCAGGTTAAGTAAGTTGCCTGGAGTCATTAGCTAGAGGGTGGTTAAGGTGGCATATGATTCTAGAACAAATGCTCTTAATCACCACTCTGCCTTGGCATCCTAATGAGTGGGCATGTAGTGGATATCAGCTTTGATCGTGATGGGGTGATGAAAATAAAAACAAATGAAATGTCTAGGCTGACAGACTGCTTTTGCAGGGTTTGGCATGTCCTGCCACACAACTTTGTTCTCTGGGCATCCCACGCTTCCCTAAAATCACAGCTCCCTGGAATGGGGAAAACTTGATGAGTAAACCTTCCCCAGTAGAATCAAAATACCCCCCCCGCCAGTGTGTTCTTGCCCCATTCTAGAAGACAGCCATTGAGATCTGCCTGGGGGATCCCTGTGGTTCCCCGAGTGTGGGCTGACCTTGTTGTGACCAGGTCACCATTGGCTGTGAGATCCCGGCTACTGTGGCTCTCTTATTCTTGCCAACTCCTCTGCCCTTCCCTTCCCCCACTCTGCCCCGTGCGAGCCCATCTCTTCTCATCATCACCATGGAGGGCTGTCCCTCCCTCCTTTGTCACCCTAATGGCTGCTGCCCTCATATTGTCATGATATCGAGACAACTATGACCAGACAGCCCTAAGGATGGCCCCATGCCTCTAGTTTTCTTGCAGAATTTGCAGCTCCCAAAAGAGCAACCTTTTTCTCAAGTTCTTCTGGGCTTCCATCTTGAGGATGCATATCAGTGTAATGCTGAGTAATGAGTCCCCCACCCCCCCCCAAATTAGAAGCTTAAAGCAAAAAATGATATCATTGCTCACTGTTCTACAGGTGGACCATGTGGGCTGGACCCAGCAAGGGCAGCTGGACCTCCCTGTCCATGTGGGTTCTCATCTTCAGGGAGGCTAGCCTGGGCCTTTTTTCAGATGGGGCTGGAAGGATTCCCAACAAGCAGCGAGAGAAGACAAACCCCAGTGAATGAGCACTCTCCAGACTTCTGGTTGCATCGCACTTGCTAAAGTCCCATTGGCCAGAGCAAGTCAATAGCTAAGCCCAGAGTTCATGCGGAGGGTGCTACCTGGTCTCGTGGATGCAGAGAGATGGGATTCATCGGGCCATTGCTATAACAGACCTTAATAAAATTCCTCCTGGGATGGGTTCAGAGGACACGTGAGAGACTGTGCTCTACACAGCCCCACCCAAACCGCCCAAACTTAAGCTCTTCTCTTTGATATTGGAGGCTCCCACCTACAGGGCCCCTAAGCAGACTTACCTTTTTACAAACATCCACTCAGGAATCCTCTGCTCTCTCGCCACTGTCCTATTCAGTCTCATGCCTTTTCCTCTGGGGCAAGCCCTTACTGTTTCTAAATAGCAAGCGATTTCAGCATAATTCTTCTACCCATCTCCAATCTCTAGTATCATTTCCCATAATTTCATTCCTGTTATTACTATCAATTTATAAGCCTTATTTTCCCAAGCAGGTTTAGTGCCCTAACACATACATACCTAGGATATAAATACTCAGTAACCGGAATTGAATTGGGCTTCCAGTGGAAGGAATTTCCTCTGTGTCTGCCTATGAATTTCTTGCAAAAGTTGAAGTGGTCTTGTTCTAGGTCCGGGGTGAAGTCTGAGATCCTGAAGTGTGCAGAGTGCAAAAGTTCTTAGCAACTTTTGCAGATAAAAACCAATTCCATTCTTGAAGAGAAAAAAATAACAGAGAAGAGAGACCCTAGTTTAGCAGGAAACAAGGAAGGTTCTGGGCTAGAATGAAAACTGCATCACAGAATAAATCCATGATGTAAATAAGCACCATCCAGTTATTTGGTGGTTGGAATACACGTGCTGGTGTGTCTTACATGGTGGGGGGACTTGCTGGGATTCTGGAATTGAGGGGCATTCCTTGCAAGCAGAATCCCCCAGTGTAAAAACAGAGTGTTGGAGAGGTGTTATCAGGTGGCATTTAGGCCCGCAGTTAAGCTTTTGGATAACCAGATGGCATTCACTGCACACGTGTTTGTGGCCCAACTCCCAGGTGCCAGGCACTCTGCTGCACACGGGGGACACACAGGTGAACAAGAGGGAGGTGTCCCTGCTCTCATGCTGTCACAGCCTTGCACAGGTGATCAGACAGAGAACTCTGCAATGAGTTCTGGCTCTGGGCACTTTGAGAGCACATAGGAAGGGCCTTTCTCAGACTTGGAAGCTCAGAGAAGGCTGGAAGGCTGCCTGGAGGAAGCGGTATCTAAGCAGAGACCTGAGGAAGAGGATAAGGGTGAGCTAGGCTGAGGGGTGTATGCTCATGTGTGCGCACAGGTGCTTGTGTGGCACGGTGGGAGCAGTACACAGGGACACACCCGTGGGCACAGAGACAGTTTGGGTGAAAGTAAGAGATGAGAGAAAGCGTGTTGGGTTCAAGACACAGAAAGACACTGAGTGTGTGGTTGGAGCTCTGAATAGGGAAAAGAGAGAAACGAGGCCGGAGCCTGGCCATGGCAGGCCTTGTTGGCACATCAAGGGGCAGACCCAGAACAAAAACCTAAACACAATCACAAGATGAAAGGGTATGTTCATCAAAAAATACACTTTCCTAAAAAAACTTGTAAATGCCAGAGACTTGATTTTTTTTTTTTTCATTCTCAAGTTTCTCTCCATAGAGACTTGAAACATGGATTGTACCTAACAGTGGAGTGTTCTTCGTTTACAAGTAGCAAGGAATGGGGGCCACTTGTTCCCTTGTCTACTGAAACAGGGTTTGGATGTTACAGAAGAAACAGGAACAGTTCACTCCATTCCCAAGGTCACCCATTGGTCCCATCTGCAGTGACACTGTGCGAGCAATTTGTTATCTCCTCTTACTGTTTTTTCAGCCTTCCGTTTGACTTTGCTATGACCTGATCTATTTTCAGTTTCCATGTTTTTGTTAATTTTCTAACTGCATGCAACTAGCCATTAGTTCTCTCTTTGCCCTTTGGAGGACAAAATTGGCGGGATCCTTTTGTATTGAAGTCTCTGAGGATACTTCAAACCTTATGAAAATTCCATTTTTTTTTTCCTTATGGGAAATGCTGTCTGGTTCTAAAGACACGGACGTGGCTGTATCGTTCCAGTTATCCAAGTGGAAGGTTTCTTTTCCTTTCTGTCTTTTGACATTGTGCATTTGTATGAAATATAACATAAAAATAAAGTGCAAAGCGACGCATGAGATGTTCCTATGTAACTGGAGGAGCACAAATGAAAGACGTCGGATTTCTGGAGTGGCCTTTTTCGTTGAAAGTATTTCTCCAGCAGAACAAACAGATGCGAAAACAAGGGAAATTGGGAGTTGATTGTTTTAGAGGAGGGAGAGAAAGCTTTTGGAAGTATCGGTCCTTCACTCCTCGTGTGCTCTGGGAAGCTTGCAGAACGGTGTGGCTTTTGGAACAGTTCTGTGCCAGCCCCTGCGATAACCATGCCTCCCATCCCGGCCAAACTTGGCCCCGACCTGACCATTCCCCTTTCACTCACCCAGGCCACACAAAGCGCTGAGCTCATCTCAGTGTCATCTGATAGTCCAGTGGCCCATCTGGTCACCAGGCACCCAGCTCCCAGGGACATGGAATTAGGCCATCTCCGGGGAGCGCCCAGGGCGACAAAGTCTCCAAACCTTTTCTGCATGACTCTGGGGCTTAATGCATCATGATGGGAGGTTTTTGAGCTCTTTGAATTGTTAAGAGATTAGACCCAGCCAGAACTTCAGACTCTTTGGGAGTGGGGAGGAGGACAAAGCCCAGCTATGCAGCAGGAGGAGGTGTTTTCTGGACCATTCGATGAAGGAGAGCACAGTCCCTGAAAGTGCGTTTTGCTTTTGCATTTTCTTTGGGACGTCAGTTCGCAAGGTTCTCTGGTCACCCAGGGCTCTGGGCCCCAGCATGTGTCCCAGGACAGGTGCACCTTTCTTACCTGCAGCCTCTGGGCTCTGGCAACAGAAAAGCAGCCCTTCCCCCGGGACTCTTCTGCCAACTTGACATTCTTGCAATCAAGTCCCTGCACTGTCTAGTGGGGGATTTCAGACTGTTTTCTTATTACTAAATGGAGAGGTATTAACAACACAATGCAGAAATTAAAAAAAAAAATAAAGGCAGAGGGTGGGGAGTTGGGGGGTGGTGAGGAAGAAAAGAAAAGACAGCCGCCTGCTCTTTTCTTCTTGGTATTATTATTTGTGACAAAGCCCTCGGTCCATTTTTCTTCATAATTTGCAGGACTCCTAATGGGAACAGCACCTCCCAATTACCATGGCTGCCAAAGGCTAATTTGGTTACCCTCCGGATCCACAATAGCGAAACTGTGTCGAGCCTTTGTCGATATTTGCATACTATACATACCAGGAATGTAAAACAGCTGCCTGGCCCCTCTCCCACTATCACGGCAATTATGGGTCATTAGCTTCCCCCCCTTCTCTCTTTTCTTGTTCTCGTCTTCCAGGGTCTGGTAGGCAGTGGTAGGCAGCTGACGGATTTGCAGAGACAAGAAATGAGACCACGGAGCTGCGTGGCCTATTTGTTCAGAGTCGCAGGCTGACGATCTGCCACTTGAATTGCGGGGACACAGCCCCATGCTTTTATTTCTTGATTACCTCCTCCTCGTCTTTTCTTCCAGCCCCTCCAGTTCCCTGTCCTGATTCCCCCCGCCCCTCTCTTGCAGGAGCCTCTCTTGGAGGGTCCATGCAGGCCGTGCACGTGTCTACGTGTATGTGTTTGTCCTGGCAGCCGGGAGGGACCTCTGGGCCAGGTGTGTGGCAGCACTTGGCACTGGGGCCAGTGCGTCCTCCTCTCCAGGGACACCATCCCAGTGATCAGGCCTCAGATACCCGTGGCCAGCCCCCAGCCTCCAAGCTGATCCATATTCGGAGCAGGGGATGCTTCACTTTTAAGCTTCCTCATTGAATCTTAACCCCATGGAGGTGGGAGAGGCAGTGGGGAAAGAAGAACTGAATAAGAAGAGGCTTCACGATGAAGCTCGCTCTCTCCTCTGCAGCCATGTGTTGTGTCTTGCGGTAGTTAATGGGAAGTTATGGTTTTGAATATAATTTTTTCCCTTCAAGCTGCTAATTTTATTGACAATATGGATAGATTGAAAGACCCAAAGCTTTTGTGTTGTTTTGTTAAAGCAAATAAGTGAGGCACAAATGTAAATTACATCTCCAGGTTCACATTAGAGGTTTGCAAATAATACTGAGCTAATGGTTATTGCAAAGGAAAATAGCACTGGGATCAATATTCTATACAGTGGAAGGCGATACCTCTCTCTCTTTTAATCACCTCATTGCAGAAATGGCATTGAAATTTGAAATCTCATTTTCTCCATTTGTACAAATTGAACATAAATCACCGTGAGTGAGGGGAGGTAGCAGGCAACTTCGCTCTTTGCGGGATTGCATTACTAATTAGCATTGGGCTAAAACCCTGCACAGCCTGGAGAGGCTTCTCCGAGACCTCTGGCCACAAGCAAGATGCTTTGGAAAGCCTGGCTGTGCAGGGGAGGGGGTGAGGCCGGGGTCAGCCCTGCAAAAGAAGAGAGACAAAGAGCAGACCGTATCTCAGACCCTTACACGCAATGTCATTTTGTGGGCTGGGATGGCAGCCCTCCGCCAATCCCCTTAGATATCAGTGGGCCTGAATGTACAAGACATCACTGTTCTCGATAAGGAGCCAGGGAGATGTGCACTTCCAAGGTTTGCCTTTTGTCTGTGGCTGCAGGTAGAAGCCAGGGTACCAGAGGATGAAAAGCCCGGCTTAACATGCTTTGTCACCTCTCAAGGCCACCTCCTGCCTCCCAGCACCAATCTGCACTTCCTTTCCTCTCCTTCCTTTCTCCACCTGTATACACCTGCACTGAGTGGCTCTCATGGCTCTAGGCTACGTGATAGATGTTATTTACAAAGGATGTTCCGAGATGTCAAAGGGACTCCCGTACTGTACGCCCCACTCCAGCTCCATTTTCACAAGTTGCTCAAATGTTACTTACCAGGTGGTCGATTTATTAGCTGTGGGATCGTCACAGGCCCAGGGCTCAAGACCTTTTTCACCCTCCCTGGGCTGAAACGTCCCATGGCCCTGCATTTCTGGGCTGGCCAGGTATGGGGGGAGTAAGCCTTATTTTAAACAAAAGGTGGGTGAGAAAGGGGACATCGGAAATTTGGCAGGGGGAGAGGGGAGGGCGGGGGAGTGAGGCATCAAGTCAGAGGATGGAACTTCTGGATTTGGGACTTTGTTCTTAAAGGTGTGGGTAGAAGTGGCGTAGCGAAGCATTGTAGACAGATCCTTGGGCTTCTCTTTGCAGCGGGCCACTTGCCCTCACACTTGGAGTAAATAACATTCTGCTGGGTGATTAATGGAGGATGTTTAGGTCATTAAACTTGATACCCCGAGGGCAGGATGAACTGGTAAAATATTTATATATTATGCTGCTCCCATAAGGGCCAGTGTGTGCAGATTAGGCAAAACTGGGACAAGATAGTGTCCATCAAGGTGGGACCTCAGCCCTGACTGGTGACCCAGCATCCTCTGATGGAACTTACGCGTCACCCTAGAATCGGAGAAAGACACCTTGTCATTCCCAGCCAGGGAGGCCATTTAGAAGGCCACAGTGTGTCCTGCGACGTCAAAGCAGGATGGCCGGGCAGTCGCAAAGCCAGCCACAGCAGCTCAAATATTCAAGGCACACTCCATCCTCTGCTGTCTACACCTCGTCTTCCCCACACCCCGGCGGAAAAAGGCAGAGCGACTCCCAGAGACTCATCAACACCCAGAACTTTCCATCCTCTCCCTCATCCTTAGCAGTGGCAGGAGGGGTTAAAAACAGGGGAGGCTAGAGCGAAAACGGGAAACAAGGTTCATTACCTCGGGTTCCTCGCGTCCATTTCAATAGATGAAAGCCAAGAAAATAAAGCAAAACCCATCCAAACAGTAAGCAGGTGGCGGCCGCTAATAGAGAAGAAATAAAAACCTTTTAGAAATCAGAGCCGACTACAAAACACACTGCCAGAGCGGAATGAAGGTTCTGAACGATCAGTTCAAAGAAAAGGGTGTTTGAAATAAACCCTTAAAAACATTTCAAATACTGAAGGAAAAAAAAAATGCTGCTTTAGATATTTGAAGCCAGGATGACTTAATCTGGAGAGAGGACTTTTTGGATCCGACTAAAAAAAGAGAGAGAGAGAGAGAGAGAGAGAGAGAGAGAGAATGGATCGAGGAGTCCTTGAAGGTAGACTCAGAAGACAGAACCTGGATCAGGTGCACGTGTGTCCCGTGACTGCCAATCACAGCTTCATCACCAGCTCCTGGGTTGACCCGGGGCTTTTAACCTCCCTGTGCCTCCGTTTGCCCAGCTATAAACTGGGGTTACTAATAGGCATGTCCTCTCACCCTCTAGGTCCCCGAGGAGGTGTAATAGCATAATGGCACTGATCCTATTGATGGAGAAAGTGTCACTGCCATTTTGTGACTTCCGCCTTTAGAGGCCAAGCAGGTGTCCCCCCAGAGGCCCCTCATTGGAGGACCCTCTCCTCTTTGGTGAGTGTCAACATTCATTCCATCCTTCATTTCGCATTACCGATGCCCGCTGTGTAGCAGGTATGGTGGCACGTGATGACCAAAGAAGGCAAAACACACAGTCCCCTCCCTCGAGTTGATCACAGGTTGAAGGAGGTGGCCACATCAACAGGTGATCATACAGCAGTGTGAGGGAACAAGCCTCAGATGTCTCAGGGGCGCAACCCGGAGAGGCTTCCAGGAGGAGGTGATGACTAACTAAGCTGGTTTCTGGCAGCAGAGCAGAAGTGGCTGGTGTCAAGGCTGGAAAAGGCATCTCAGGCCAAGGGAGCAGCATGTCCAAAGGATGAACAAGATAAGTTTGGAGACTCTTATGGAAGGGACTTGGGACAGAGTGGAGAGCGAGCAGCGTGGAGCGGAAGCAGGAACTACTCGAGCTGGCGTTTGTATAAGTCAAGAATTACATTCAGCTGTAGGTCGGTGACTCATACATCCGGGGATTCTCCAGTGATCAGCAACCCTGGATTCTGTTACTTTCCTGAACCAGGATCTGATCCATCTTCAAGTTCATCTCAGTGGGAAGAAAGGGAGGGCAGAGAGGCAGAGGCAGCCACCAGGCACCAGCGCAGCCTTTTGCTACACAGGGGTGAGTCTGGGTTTTCTGTGGGGTGTGGTCTGTAATCATAACCGTGCCGGGGTTTGCATTCATTTGCATTGACACCTGTCAGATATTTGCACCTCGCTTATCTGTTTACGGAGGGGCAAGGAGTCCTTAGGGGTGGGCACACAGAAAAACACTTAGAAGAAAAAAGCATAAGAAAATCAGAGATTTGTTGCAGTAACATAAAACCCAACACTCCTAATACATAGGGTGTCAACACATCCCAATTTGCTAAGGGAGTCCTTGTGTATGCCTATTGTCTCAGCATCCCATCCAGTTTAGCATTTGTCCTGGATTTTATTATTATTTTGAACAAAGTATCGTTATTTCTTGTTGCATTAAAATACGCCAGGTGGGGCAGGGGGACCTCCATCTTGTTCCCCTGCTTCCTGCCAAAGTCTTACGTAGCTGTGTGTGAGATGCAAGTTCAGTGAGCAGAGCTCTCGTTTGAACTTGTGGTCCAGTCTGTAAGACCACCAGGGGTGACCCAACTCTCTTTGCCAACTCTGTTCTAGGCACAAGGTAACTGACACGCCGTTTGGAAGGGTAGCACACAGGGTGCTTGTTGGTGCTGCAAAGTGTGCTCAGGTGTGAACAGGTAGGGTTAGCCAGTGCCTCCAGGTGTGAAGTGAGTGTTGCTACCGTCCCTGCTGGTTACTTGTGCCCTGGCCAGCGCTGCGGCCCGTGCGGTGCAGCATGCCACCATGATGCTGGTTGGCAGGGGCCCTGGGAACTTTGGAAACTATAGGGTGTGGGTGAAATATTCGTCCTTGCAAGACATAGGCTGAGCAGCCCTGCCATAGAGCATACAGTAGTCCTATTGCTCTTGCCGCACCAGTTTTGTTACTTATTATATAATTTAAATCCACAATTATTTATTATTTGGTAACATTTTAATTTCAAAATCAACCCTTTTGGCAGAAGTGAGCTCCAAAGACCAAAAGTGCATGTCAAATGAAAAATTAATCCCCCAATTCCCCTTTCCTATGAAAGTCAGTGAATGTGTCACTTGCACAAAATATTTATCAACACTCACCATCACTGTGGCAAATGACCACATGAAAAACAGACGACAAAATTTGCTAACAAAACATCAGCATCTAGTTTTTAAAATCAAAAGTTATGTTAAGAAGACTCTCATGTAGGTGATGAATTCTATGGATCTGCCGAAGGTGGGTTTACAGATGCCTCTGCAAAGCATGATTTTTCATTTGTATCAAATGACTGTTTTTTTTCTAAATTTCACTCTTTTTTTATTCCAAGTTTTTTATGCAAACACATGAAGTGTTTGCAGTTAATGTGACTGCACTTGAGGAGAAGAAAATGTGCAGATAGTTCAAAAGCTTTCTGTTTTAACAGGGCTTTTAGATGCTTCACAAAGAAAATCAGTTAATCCTAATAATTGGTTCAGATTTTCCCTTCTCATTCAGAAAATCAAAATAAAGTTTCTGGAAGTTCGTTCTGAAGAGATAGAAACATCTGGTCTTATTGTTAATACTAGCGTAAACTTCATTTTTTAAATGAACTTTTGGTTTAACATTGAAGATAACATTACTGACTTTTGTAGTGATAATACCCGTTGAAATTTTGGCAAAGCACAGCTTTATGGTAAAAGCATTGTCAGTAGAAAATTAAGAAACTTATGGGGCAGAAATAAGTTTGCAATTTGTTTTGATGTTCGTGTAATTCATAACTTCCACTAAGCTGCAATGTTAGATCAATTAAAATAAAAGCTGTATTGATTTAAATTTACAAATATTTTAATGCCCTGTTAAACCACAAAATTTTTGTGATGATGTTAATGTTGAATATAAAAAGTACTTTAATATGGCAATATGCACCTTTTTGTCTTTCCAGCTTACCATCAATGGGTTTTTAAAAGATTTTCCACCTTTGAAGAACTACTTTGTAAATCAACCTATATGTTCTGCAATGGTATAGAACTTCTTTTATAAACCAGTTTGTAAATTCTGGTAATATTTTATTCAACTGCAGTTGGATGTCTTTAATCAAAGTCTCCAAAGAATAAAATTCTCAAAAAAACTTCATTTTAAAGCACTTAGGCAATTGCAATTATTGAAAATAAAGTTTGCAAACAGAAAAACAATAAACTTTATCCCTACAAGAGAAAGAAAAAACTGAACAAATTAAATAATGAAGGCTCAAAAATTATACAAGATTTCATGTACAAAATGATAATTGCTTGTTGGAATATCTTGACCTGTTGGAAGAATCTTTAGATTGTTTTTTCCATTTTTATTTGGACACATTTATATTCTTACCGGATGGAAAGAAACTGAAAGACTTACAATTTGGAATCATAAATAGAGACAACTAATTTGAAGAGTTTTTCCCTGCAAAAATATTTGTCAAAGATCAGTATTCGAGAAGTAAAAAAAAAACAGTATCTGAGAAAATATTCAGGCTAAGGTATTTACCTATTTTTACATGAAGAAAGAGAAGATTGGCATATATTCTAGCAGGATTTGCTCTGAACTTAAAAGACATCTCAGTAACTTTGGAGAAAGTATTTACTCAATTAGAAATATTATTTTAATCTATAGTAAGATCCAACTGTTAACAATTCATATTTATTAACAATAAAATGCAACTTTAGTACTTTTCTGTAATATTTCAAGAAGCTTTAAAAATGCAACTTTGAAGAAAAGTATATGTAATTTTATGAAACAAAAAGATTTTTAAAAATCCATGTTTAAAAAAATACATTCTTTAGGAAAACATCATGACATGATATTAGAACTAGATATGGCTAAAAGTATTTAAGATACATGCCAAGTACCATTATTCTGCTAATGGTATTGTTTAGCATTCAGATAAGAGATCAAACAAATTGAATTATTTTTATTTTGCTTTAATGAACACAGATTTATATTTATTTGGTAGAAACAATTTTGTTTTTGAAACTAGGTTTTAAATGAAATGATTTCATAAGTCTACCAGTATGTATAATAAAGTCAATGTATTGAATAAGTTAATATTTTAAATTATGTAATTTGGGTTATTCCTAGAGTTCCCTTTTAGTCCCAAAAATGTCACCCTTTGGTTGATAAATTGTGTGGTGTCCCCAATAGTAGGAATAAAAACTGAAAAAAATGCTGAATGAGAAGAGATAGAAAGTTGATCGAAGGGTCAGAGGGAAGAGGGAAGTATAGGGAGACAGGGACAGGCTGGGGACCCCCGAGGAGCAGTCGTGAATCCCTGAAAATGGCCCAGTGACCTCATAATACAGGGTCCCTGTGGTGGCAATTATCTACCTCCCCCTCTCAATTCTAAAAGAAATATTTTATCAGCTAGGGAGCCAGTACTGCCAATTGTAGATCCATTCACTGATTTATTTCTTACTCATTCACTCAATCATTCATTAATTCATGAACATAATCAACCAAGAAGCATTTGTTGAGCATTTACTACATGCCAACCAGTTTGTTAGGCACTAAGTGCTGTGCAAAATGGAATGAGATTAAACTCAAGGAGTACGTAGTTTAGTTCCAGAGCTGGACAGAGAAGCTGGAATGCAGGCATGTAGGAGGTCTGGAGGGGACCCAGGAGGACTGTCAACTTGTAAGGGGACATCAGAGAAAGCTTGTTGGGGTGATGATGCCAGTTGCCCCAACTGAATCAAGCTGCTGCCTCCCCTACTGCCATCGACGACTCCTCTGGAAATGCTGTCTTACCTGGCGGGGTTTTATGCAAGCCCCTGTTCTTTGTTCTGGCTATTTTTAATCCATCCCAAAGCATGGTTCCCTTTGCTCCCTTGGTGTGGTTTCGTTCCTGTCTGCTCTCAGAGACTGGCCTGGGAAGACTGTTAGGGCCCAGTAGCTGTTTCCTATTCCAGGTTCCTTGTGTGTCATTTCTGGGCAAAGAAACAAATCCAAGGCAGGCAAATAATGCTGTCATCAGGATCTTGTGCAGGCGTCGGAGGGGAGCAGGTCTGGGCGGTGGGGGGCTCTGTTTGAAATATCTTGCAATCTTCAGAAACATTTGTTTTTGTTCAGAAGTGTTCATTTGATGTTTCCCTGACCCCCAGAGTTTCCCTATGGGCTCAGGCTCCCATTTGTTAAAGAAACATATGGGAAAACAAGTTCAATTTGTGTTTGTTTTAGCATTTAAGACGGTTTACCATGAGACGGTAGAGTTTGGCTATGGCAGGTAGCACACACAATTCGCAGCAGGAGTGCACGGGACAGAATCGTGTGGCCCATTTAGAGAGGTGCAAGTGGAGACCTGCCCAATTCCACAGAATAAACCAATGGGTGCCACCGGAAGTGGAACCCTGTGATTCTACCATGGACTCATTTAACTTGAACAGGATGAGCCAAAGTCAATCAGGAAATGCGCGCACTGGGCAGATTTTGCCAATTGCTGTTGGTGTCCCATGCATCTCCTACCTTATTTTTGGCCCTCCCTCCCATTCATATGGAACCAAGTGTATACACCAGTCAGTCAGTACAGGTGTAGATTATTGTTACCTGATACCAGTTCACTCAGTGGCCCCTGTACCCGTCAGAGTCCCCAGCAGGAAAAAGACAGCATACTGGACATGTTAATTTAATGAAAAGAGTTTAATAAGGGGACCCCTGACCTCTGACCTCTTCTTGGGCCTCCCCATTGGTCAAACCCAACTGGGAGCTGGAGCCAAATGAGTCTATAGAGGGCAGTCTCCTGGGACACAGGGCTGGGTGGAGACGGAGGGAGGATGGAGGCTGGGTCTGGAGGGACAAGTAGAATAATACTTTCTTGACTTAGGCAGTTAGAATCTGTCCAAAACTCAGTATGAAGTTTCTCGCCCTGGTGGCAGAAGTAGAACTGTCTTCTTTCAATGTGGTGGAGCTTTTGGTGGCAACCTTGAAGCTCGGTGGCTCCATCAAGGCCCACAGTGTGGGCAACAACCTACAAGGACTGAGTCCCCTGCTTCACACTGTGCCGCCATACAGAAGACCATCCAAGAGCTATTTTGGGGGCGTCATTAGATTTGCCATTTTTTTAGAGATTTAAAAAGAAAAATAGAATCCTGAACTAAGAGTCTGAAAAGCCAGGTTCATGTTCCAATCATCTCTGGGTGTTTTTTCATCTGTAAAACAAGAATATTGGGGTAGAAGTTGGTTTAAGCCCCTTTTGGCTCTAACACTTGATAGGTCTTTGAATGAAAACCAAAAGACCGTTAGGAGGAATGTCGGGCTTTTGCAGGTGAATGTCTGAACCTGCCTCAGAAGTGAGTCCGTGGGGAGGTGAGAGGAGGTTCTGAGGTGCCCAGGACACTGGACCAGTTGAGCAGCTTTGCGTTGTCAGAACCAGAAGGTGGGGAGGGGGCTCGTCACGGTGGAGCAGGCTGGCTCACGTGCTTACGGCGCCAGATCCTCTTAGATGTCTCACAATGCTGCAGGGTCTTTTCTAGGCTAAGACTAACCCTAAAGATTCAGGCAAGTTCTTCATTGTCTGTTTCTCCAGTGAGGGGAACAGAGGTATTCGAGTTTGCTGTCTTTGAGTTCCTACCAAAGGGGGCTGCTAGTACAGTTCCTCTCCTGTAATTCCCTCTGACCTAGGCTCTAGAGTATCATAACTCATGATTTCAGGGTTCCCTGAACTCTCCTTTGCCTCCTGTCACCCAGGTCACTTGGGCCTCCAGTGTAGGCTGGACCTGAGGGTGACTGACATGCAGAAAGAGAGATCGGCAAAGTGGAGGTCTCTCCCGCCCACATATAACAAATGCAGGGTATGAACAGCTACCGTGACCCATCCCTCGACCTGTGACTTGCACAGAGCACAGTGGTTACAATCAGTCCCCAGAAAGGTGTCTTGGAGCTTCACTCGCCATTTTGTAAAAATAGCTCCAATAGCAAAAGTTGTGCGGTGACACATCCCAAGCACCATGGAGATTCTTACATGGCCCTAGTAATGGTTGACTGTGATAACATATCTTATTATCAGTTTTTCTTTAATGAATTCCTTAATAGATGTCATTAGACATTAAGTGCTACATTACTACCTCTAAACAGAAATATTTAAAGAAACTACCAAAAAAAAGAAAAAAAAATCCCATCCTGAATCAGCCCTGACCACCCTTAGCAATCACAATCCACACTGTAGACCCTTCTTCTTATTAGTGATGGGCTCACGTGAGCTTCTTTAGCTTCTGAGAACACAGATCTTTGAGGAGACCAGCTAAAAGTAGACATTCCTCAAAAAAAGGGGGCAAAAGATTTGGAATTCTAAGAAATTCACTGGTCCCCACAGGAAACACATAGCCATGATGAGACATAGATAAACAATCTCAGTTTGTCAGCCCCATGTGTAGGAATTAAGCACACAACTTCCACATGGATGATACTTTAACATTTAATTTCCTGTGTGCCCCGCTGAAAATGTATCTGCTGAAAGTGGAATTTCGCTCCATGGAGCTGTCTTACTAAGTGAATGTATGCGAGGTTGTACCTGTCAGAAGAAGATTCTGGAAGCTCATGGGGAGCTATAATCTGGGGAGAGGAAGAAGCAAAGGGGACTGTGCCACGTAGGATTATCACTGTTTTCCCGATGTCATTGTTGTTATTAGTAATTGGTTACTCATCAGCATTAAGCATTAATACCGAATATTATCACCAGCTGTGTTAAGCACCAGCAGTGAGCTCTCTCCCGTGCGTAACATGGGCCATCCTAGATCATTGGCTTTGTGGACAACATGGTAAACATGAGGGAAGATGCAGACCAGGGAGCAGGCCTGAATTTCTTTCAGGGAGGGTCTTGTTACAGGGACAAGACAGCTGTAATAGCACGTGAGTAAATAGTGCATTAAAGCGCCCATGAATATAGTGAAAGTGCACGTGATTAGGAGACACGCAAGAGTCCAGCTGGCTACTAAAGTGTGTTCCAAAGACGGGCACCATTGGCATCACCTGGGGACTTACTAACATGCAGCGTCTTAGGCCCCATCCTGGACCTCTTGAATAAAAATCTGCATTTTTACGTCCTCCCAAGGTGAGGGAGGATCCTCTGACTTGGCTGCATATTGGAATCATGTTGGGAGGTTTGAAAAATTCCAGTGGCCAGGCAAGTCAGAATCTTGGAAGTTGGGCAGAGGCATTAGCATGTTTTCAAAGGCCCCAGGTGATTTTAATGGGCAGTCAACTTTGAGAACCTCTGCTCAAGAAGACAGTGACACTAGATTAACTTAAAATCCTTTGAGAACTTTGTGAACTCACATTGTTATCCTCAGAATAGATCTGAGACCGCAGTCCATACACACGTGCCATACACCACCACTCTGACACCTCCCTCTGACCGTGCTCCTGCCTCCCCTCCACGCCCACGTCCATCCTCCTCCAAGAGCTCCCAACCCCTCAAGGGTCCCGGACCAGCCCTTCTTGGTCCAGTGTTTGCCACTCCCAGATGTTGCTGCTTGTTTTCCCCAGCAGGTGAGATCGCCTGTCTAGACTCCTGGGCTCTCAGGCAGCCTCTGTCCTTTTCAAGGTTTTGGTTATCTGGTCAAGGTAGAGGGGCTGGGTGGTGGGAGAGACTGGGAGGCCTCACTCTGCATCTTCCTGCACTTCAGCAGTGGCCTCGGCAGAAAAGGACCTCGCCAGTCTTTTGAATTTAGGGAAGCCTGCATTTCTTCTAACGTGGTGATGCTAATATACCTACCTTACACCTTCACTTATTAAAGTCTAAAGCACTTATCACATAGCTTCTTATTTCCTTTTCCTCCTCCATATGTGATCAGTCCAGAAAGGAGACGGTAGTCATAGACATCAGTTGATAAGGTCAGAACTGACCCTACAGGAAGACAGAGAAAGTAGGAAACTATGCGTCTGTGGTTGGAATGTTCTAGGGAGATGTTTGCCCCACTGGTGAGAGAAACCGCTAGCTGTGCCCCCATATCCTTTCTCCCTTCATTCATAGTAATGTAATTTTTTTTTCTGCTGGGCACATTGTAGCCAAGAATAAGGATTATCTTTCCCAGGCTCCCTTGCAGCTAAATACGATGTAACTGAGCACCTACGTCAGTTGCCAAGAATGTTCCTTAAGCAGCACGTTGCTTTGTCCTTCTTTGCTCTTTCCATCATCCTGCTGCTTGAGGTGTGAGTACAGCTGTCCTGGACTGTGAAGCTGGGGACCATCCTTAGAGATGTGGAACACTGAGTTGGAAAGACCCAGAGTTCTTGAGATGTTTGATGACCGTCT
The DNA here is from genome assembly GCF_020740605.2 of Lemur catta. Lineage (NCBI taxonomy): Eukaryota > Metazoa > Chordata > Mammalia > Primates > Lemuridae > Lemur > Lemur catta. The sequence continues at coordinate 21,008,030 of NC_059147.1, read as the reverse complement.
TGGGCTACTTCCATTTGGACTTGGTTTATGTGAGCATGAAATGAGCTTCCATCTTGTTTAAGTCATAAGTTTTAAGTTCTGACATTTGCAACCAAACCTAATCCCGACTGGTGTACCACCAGAAGTTTCTTCTCCACTGGCTGAAATTCCACTTCTGAAGATTTATTTCTTGAGAGGTTAAAGGCTTGTATCGGTCTTCAGGAAAGATCTGATAAAATACAGATTCCACAGAATGGGTTCAGGGCTTAAATCTTTTTGGCAGTTTGTGCAGCTGGGGGAAGGCATCCCGATGGCCCCAAGTAGCTGAAAGGCAAGGAGTGGGAAAAGCAGACGAAAATCTACCTTTTTGCCATTCTACCAACTGCTCTCTTGAGACAACTTCTCTTCGGGGCTGTAGGGACATAGTTGATCATGATGGATCCTGTTTCGTAATCTTTCCTAATATTTTATTATGAAAATTTTCATATGTATAGAAAAGTTAGAAAAACTTTTTGGTGAATACCTATCCACTCACCACTTACATTCAGTTGTCATCAACAGAACATAATTGTTTATCACAATCTGCTTGTCTGTTTGTCCCTGTGGCCATCCATCAGTCTGGCTTTTATTTTTAAATTGTCTTTCAAAATAAGTTGCACCCATCAGTATACTTCCCCTGAATAATTTCCCTGTTACTTACATTTTATTAGTTTCTATGTAATTTCTACCTCTTCTCTGTTTCCGTTCAGGCCTGTTTCCCTACAAGTAAGGAGAGCAGGCTCTCTAGGGCCAAGTCCTATGACCTGGAGACCCACATAGGACATCTCTTGTCTCTTCCAACACCTAAGTCCTTGGGCAGTTAATGTAAGTGGCAACCAAAGACAGACAGAGATGCTGTCCTTTTGGAGATGTCTTGCGTCCTCTCTCTCTGCTCTTAACGTTGCTCTGAGGTTGGTCTCCACGTCTCCCCCTTCTTGCCTGACTTCTGTTTAGTCCCACGTACGCCCCTGGCTTCCTGCTGTGCAAACATAAATCATTCCCTTCATTCTGAGGTTGCAACTCAGCCTTAGCCTCGTGAGCACCCTCCCTCCCACTCTCTGGAAACCCCAGAATATGAGACCAATGAGCACTGAAGAGGGAACGAGATACCTATTCAGGGTTAAGTCCCCGAGTTTTCCAGCAGGTACCCACTGGGGTTAGTTTGATAAACGCTGCCACTGGTTGAGAACCGACCATGTGCAGGAATCCTCTAAGCACTTTGCACACATGCATATCACCTCACTGTATCCCCCCAGCCACGCTTTGAGGCAAATATTTTTATTTTTCTTCCTTTTATGCATGAGAAAACTGAGGCACAGAGAAATTAAGGAACTAGCCCCAGTGTGCACAGCTAATAAAATCTTCTAGATGCGTATTTTGCATCTGATTTGGAAAGAATGACTTTTGTAGAGAATTGGGCCTACTGCTTTGTAAAGCTGTAATTAAGTTTATGTTGCCATGTTGCTGGGGGTTTTTGTTTGTTTGTTTGCCATGGTGGTGGTTTTCAAACTGGAGTCTGTAGACCGCAAGGGTTCATAGGCATTTTTGTGTTTTACTACGTTTTCTTTCCACAGGGCTCTGTGCAGTTTGAGAAACGCTGGCTTAGAGGCCAGGAGGTGGAGTGGGAGTAGGGTCCGTTCCTCCCCATCTGTCATCTCCTTATTGTCACCACCTCCTAGACTATCATTTGGGCCGTTTAGGTAGCTCTGCCTCTGAAACTCCATTTGGAGCAGTTTTCTTACCCGTCTCATTTGCACTGTGGGCTGGAAGGGGAGCCAAGAAAAGAGAAAAGTTCTCAAGGAAGAGGAAAGAAGGGAGCGGGTGTATTCCTGGCAGGGGGAAGCATAAGCCAGGGCCCAGAGATGAGAATTCACTGATGTGTTCTGGAACAGATACAAGGCTCATCACCTGGGGTGCAGGACTGAACAGGGCAGCTTATCTGTAGAGCCTTGAATGCCGAGCGAGAGAGCACCATGACGCATAGATAACAGGCAACCAGAGAAGGAACAGAGGAGGAGGACCCTGCCTGGAAGAGACAGGTGAGGCAGCTTCCAAGGTGGAGGATGTGAGCAAGGGGTGGACGGGCCCATCCTGCCCAGCCCACCAAGGGGGTGATACAGGAGAACAGGCCTCCTGTCTGCCCTCCAGCCACAAGGGGACATTACAAGCCTCGAAGACTTGGCACAGCTCGCAGACCCTAAATCTAGTTTGTCGCCACCCTGCCTCTGAAAGCAAATTGTTTAACTGCGTCTCGAGCTGTGTTTTGCTGTGGCGCAGCACAGGCTAGAGTGAGGGAAAATAACAAGGAACTCGGAGCACTGAAATCAGGGAAATGTGGCGACAGGGTTTCTGTGTCTCTCTCAGGCACTGGGACCACTGCTGTCCTGCCTGGCCCTGAGCTGAGGAGATGTCAGCAACCGAGAGCAGCAGACCAGGTGCGCTGGGTCCCCTGATCTAATGACCGTGCCAGCCCCCTGTGACATCTCCGTGTCCAGCCCGCCTGCCCCCCCTGAAGTCGAGGCTCCCCACTCCTGCCCAGCCTTGGCAGACCCCCATGGTGTCACCTCCGTGTGTCCCCACCTTCCAAGGAACCCAAACAAAATCAACCAAGCTGGGGCCTTCGACGGTCGGGGACATGCTAGGAAAATGAACTTTGCCATTCGGACAAAGGAGACATAAAGAGAGAAGGACCTAGAGGCAGGTCTGGGACTAGGTTGGACCTCAAGCCCCTTGGTGTGACCGAGCCCCAGCACAGCTGTGACATTAGCAGCCGGCATTTGAGGCACAATAATAATTCTTCAGATCAAAGCAGCTCCGTCTTTAGACAATTATAGTAAAATTGAAGCTCTCCTCTAAAAGAAACACATGCTCTTGTTGTGTTTTCCCCTCTCCCCCCCCTCCTTATTTTATTCTTTATGAACAAATTGGTTTTCAGGGCTATAGAAAGAACCGATTGGAAGCTCAAATTCTCACTGTCTGCCCAGGGCTGGATTCGCAGGGGTGAACATGCAACATCTGAAAGCTGACTTTTTTTTTTTTTAAATTGATATCCAAGAATAAAAGAGAGAATGGTAGGAGAAGCTGATCAGGAATGAATAAAGTCTCCTTTTAAGCTGAAATAACCCCCTCCCCCCATCTTCCCTCCAGAAAAGCCGGACTGTAATTGCTTGCAATCATTTGGCACAAATTGTCTGCTCGTATTTGCTTTTTAATTTTGTATAATCTGGTCCATTTCGCTCTCTCTGCCTTTGAGCTTAACCTCTCTCTCTCTTTCTTTCTTTCTCTCTCTCTCCCTCCATCTCTCTTATTCATTCTGTTTCTCTCCCTTTAATTCTTCAGGACTATTCAAAGATTAGTAATAATTCCCAGTGATATTTGATGGCTTTTACTAAGCAGAGGCACTTAGGGGACAAAATACACACACATACACACACACACACAAACAAACACACACACAGAACAGAATGGATCTGATCTGCATCCACTTAAATGTTCATTTCTGCATCCAAAGTACTGTTTATTTTAATGCATTAATACTGTTTCTTAAGGCATGGTAGACACTTTAATAAATAAACGGACTGACCCCAAAGTGAACAAAAAAGGAGCCAGAACAAGAAAGGTCATTTCTTGGAGTCACCATAGACCCTTTTCTTCTGCTTTTTCAGCAGGTGCGTGTCTGGCACTTGCTCTGACAGACGTCCCTTCTGTTTGGCACGCTGCAGTGTCCACTCAGCCACCTCCCCCCCAGCACTTGCCCTCGTTCTTATGTCTGCTTTTCTCACGAGGGGGTCAGTGGATCGGGAAGGTCGCGCATCTGTAGGTATTAACTTACTTTCCAACACTGTAAAAGGTGATAAGGAGGTGAGGGAGGATTTCGATGGGGTAAAAGTCTGGAGGAAAAATCCTTGGTGAGCAGAGAAAAGGGGAAAAAAGGCCAAGGTGTGAGCAGCAGGAGGACGTACATAAAAAGCAAAAACAAAATGAAAAGCGCAGGTTATACCGGAAATACTTGGGCTCACATCTGTGCTTCCTATCGGCGCCACATGCTCTGGTCTCCTGGAGGAGAAATTAGATGTCGAGAGAAAGAACTTCAGTAGAGCAGCATGGCTAAGAGTTTGATTTCTGTCCTGCTTCTGATCCTTGCTGTGTGACTGTTCCTGGCTTACTTAACTTCTCTGTACTTCCGTTTCCTGTTCTGTGCAGTTGGGGTGACCATATAACCCTCCTTGTGGGGTTGCTTACATGAAATAACAAATGTAAAGTGCTTTGCATGTTTTAAGTGCTCAGTAAATGTTAACTATCATTGCAGCTTAATAGCAAATGATCGAAGGCATCAGTCAGGGTTGAGTCAGGGAAGCAGAGACCGTGAGTGTTAGGGAATGGGGGATTTATTCCAGACATCAGACCTTGCACAATTGCAAGAGGAGCTGGGGAAGTAAGATCTGGAAGGGGAGTTGGCGAATCAGAGAAAGGTCACTGGAGAAGTCTACCAAACATCTAAAGAAGAATGAATACCAGTGCCATACAATTTCCATTTCATCCAAAAAGGAAACACTTCCCAATTCATTTTATGAAGTTAATATTATCCTGATAACCAAAACCAGACTTAGTACAAAAGAAGAAAAACTACATACCAATATCATTCATGAACACAGATGCAAAAATCTTTTAACAAAGTGCGAGCTCTTGGCCCATGAGGATGGTTTCAAGAGAGATTCTACCTCAATGGAGAAAACTGTCAGTTTCCTCAATAAAAATCTTCCAAAACTGGAAGATGACTATATTGGTTGGTGGGGGATGGGGAGGAAAAGGAAGAGAGTGGTTCTTCCAGTCTACTCAGAGACACAAGCCTCAGCTACCCTCTGCATGTGGTGGTTCCGCCTCCATTTCTACACAGAGCAATCCGTGGATTTCCTTCCACCTAAGCGTTACCACTAGTCTGTTTCTTCCTGGAGTCCCGGTCCTGCCATCACACCATGCTGAAGGGGAGTCATGGGGCAGCCTTCTTACTGACCATTCAAGTATTTTTCCTGGGCTATAATTACAATATTTAAAGGGGAGGTAGGCAGAGAATTATCAGTACTTAAAGCGTATGCATATGATTTTCAGTAGCTGGTGCTCAGTAATCTCTTTGTTAAATAAATAAATAGTCGATGTAACTTGATTAAATCTTTTCATCCAGATAGAAGGTTGAATGACATCTGGATCCCATTCTCCAGGCCTTGGAGCAGTTCTTTATTCATTTTGAGGTGGTAATTTCCATTTTGACATTAGAGCAGCTACTTTCTAGACCTGAAACAGAAGAGATGTAAGGTTGTGATTTTGAGTAGCACCTGCTTTCCACCAGAACTGGTTGTAGTTTTATCTATCAGGACATATTGTCCTATATTTTGATGGTCTTTAGCAACACGTGTTCTGCATAAAGAAAGTAACATTTGCCAAGGAAGTCTAATGGTTGTGGACGTTTTCTTGTGGATGTAGCCACTATGATACTTTGGTTTGCCTTTCTCTTTTTGCTTTGTGTGGCATGGAAGATGATGTGTGTAACCACATGGGCCTTCCTTTGCTGCAGAAGATGAAAAAGGAAGGGAGAGAGGGAGGAAGAAGGGAGGAAGGAATGGAGGGAGGGTAGAATATATCTCTTTTATTTGGAAACTAATCTCCATCTCCAGCTACTTTTAAGATTTGACAAATTGAGAAAGTTTTTTCTTTTCTTTTCTTTCCAGGGACTTGAAAAGGACAACAAGCAGCAAGTGTAAAATGTCCCTGTCTCATGACCATGTCCAGTTAGAAAGGAAATGAACACATGGAAGACCGAGGGACATCCTAGCAAGAGCCAAGGCTCTGGACTCTTGATGAGAGCTCTGCCACCCACTTGTCCTGTAGGAGAGAGGCCTCCTCTCACACCGTGTTCCTGTCTGGAGCTGTTCGAGGACAGCAGGCATGGCTTCCAGGACTGGAGAACTCTGAATAGCAATTCTTCCCAGGTAAGTGATATTTTTGCTTCAAGTCCTAAGAAATCTGAAAAACAAAAAATAAACAAGGCAATGTGGTTTGTCAAGGGACAGCCACCACCTGGTAGTAGGGCATGATTCACCACAAGTGAATATAATGCTGGGAGTCCCTACCATGTAAAAGGATTTTTCCAATTGGGCCCCCTCATTCCTCCCCAGATCAACAGATTCCCTACGTCAAAATCAGTTGGTATCTGCTTCTTGACAAACAAACATTTGAGGGCAAAAAAAAAAAAAAAAGAAAGAAAGAAAAGAAAAAGGTAATATTAAAAAAAAAAGGAAAATTACACGTGTATTTTCTTTTCACACCATTTTAAAAGCTGTTGGTAGCTGATTTACAATGCTCATAGTATTCAGCTTTTCATTTGAAATTCTAATAAGTCCTTTGAATGGGTCGGAGGTTGTTAGAAAGTAAAGGGAAGGAAATGACTTCATTGAATTGTGAGGTTTTGCTGGCTTCTTCATAGATATTCCGGGTCTCTCTTCAGTGTCATCTTTCTTTCCATGGAATGTTCTCGAGTTGACATGGGCTGCAAAAGCAAATATGGAGTGGGAAGGATGTCTGTAGAGCCACCATGTATGTTCCGTCCATTGTATGCAACCATCTGGGTCTTTGTTTCCCACTGCTTAAGTTTGCATGTTCCTATGATGTGCTAATGAGTTGGATGAATGATCTTCTCCATTCTCTAGATAAATTTTCCTCATTTTCCAAACTTACACAAATACAGAGGCAAAGCTCCTAGGAAGCCATTGGCCCTCCCAGATCCGAGGTGCTATTTTTATGGAATAAATGCATTCCCCTTTGTTCCAAAAGCACGTGTTGGCTGGTATGAAAACCAGGCCTATGTAGATCATGGTTCCCTACAAGGGGCTATGGTCTAATTTTATGAGCTACCCCATCTGTGATGGACACCAAACAACACCATGATGGGATTGGAAATGACAAGCTTCCATTTGTATATCATTTTAAAAATGGGGAGCATGTTCTTGGCATAAAAGGTCTTAATTCTCATTTGGTCTGACCCTGGAAAAGATAAATCAAACCCCAGGTTAGTTTTCCATAGTAGCTTTTTTTTAGTGACTTGTGCTCTAATATCCTAGCTCTCCCAACACTGTTATCATAAATGATGGAAAAGTCTTGAATATTTGCATACCATTATAGAAGATTTGTGACTGAGAGGATAAGATGTAACTTATGCAAATCAGATCTATCTTTTTGCGTATGTTTGTAGTATCATTCTTTTGCGTAAGAACATACATCCTTTTGTGGGGGGTGCCCTTCTGACTGGGAAATGGAAGCAGGGATTGTGAAGGCTAAGAGTGGGTTGGGGAATGAAGACATTGAGACATGTGTAAATGGTTTTGTTGTTTTTTGTTTGTTTGTTTTTGTTTTTTTTGGGGGGGAGGGAATTCAGCTGTGAAAGCAAGGAAAAAGAGCCTCATTTTTGCTAAGAAACCTGAGTAAAATTTCTGGAGAAACTGCCAAATTTGGTAGGTCTAATGATCCCATTATGGTGTTAAGGAGTTCAAAGAATGCAAACTTGTTCAGGTGCCAAAAATACTGTCTCACGGAGAGGTATCAGAAATCCTCAGGTGCTATATATTCCCTTGGGATTGGCATCACCTTCAAAATCCCTACCTGTTTTATTAAGTCAGCTGAGCCTGCTTCAAAGAACCCACCATGTTCACATCATCTGTAAAGGAGTTTTAGGTTAAACATGATTCTGTCTGGATTTTCTCTCTAGAATAAAAAGTAACGGGTATTTGAGATTGATGCAAAGGCATGGTGCATATTGCAGCCACTTAGGATGTTTCATTTTATCTATCATTGCCTTACGAACCACCCCAAAATGGAATGGTGTAAGACAACAATGATGTTGTTATGCTCACGGATTCTGTGGGTCAAGCATTTGGATAGGGCGCAGTGGGGATGTCCCACCTTTGTTCCCGGATGTCTAGGGCTCAGCTGGGATGGTTCGAGACGGCCAGGACCACCAGACTGGGGCAAGTCAGTCTCATGACTCACCTCTTCACATGGAATCTGCTGGGCTGGACTGTCCAAGATGTCAGAAAGATGTTTCTTTCATGTGTATGTCCAGCTCCAGGGCTGGGATGGCTAGAAATAGCTGAGGGAGGCTCATGTTGCCCTGTCTTCTGAAGCAGCCTCTTCATGGGACTAGCTGGAGTGTCCTTGCAGCACAGAAGTCTCAGGGTAGTGGGACTTCTCACAGGGCAGCTAACATTCTCCATAGTAAATGACCCCAGGGGAGGGAGGAAGATCCTACCAGTCCTCTTAAAAGCTGGGCCCAAACTGGCACAGAGCCACTTCCACCATGTCCAGTTGCTCAGAGCAGTCTCAGGCCAGCTCAGATTCA